>NW_008825614.1:16821308-16832683 GCF_000699105.1 Pygoscelis adeliae | reverse complement strand
AGATGGAGTGGTAGGCACGCCTTACCCTAAGACAGCTCAGCTAGAATATTTAGGCCCTGTCCTGTGTGACACAAATTTTCCTCCCCAGTGCTGTGACTTGAGATGATGTCTCCGCTCCCTTAATCCTGAATATGGTCCAGTCGCTAAACAGAGAGAGCTCCCTCTTCCCACCCAGAAAATACTCAGTACTCACAGCTGCAGAACACAACTTCCTGCACTTTTTAAGAAGGCAAAAGGCAGACTTAAAAAGCACAATTGGCTTAACTGTGCACGATTAAAAACACCACTTCATGTAAGGTAAGGGTACACTTCCCATTGTCCCCTCTGGATATAAAAGGATTATGAGATATCCAAATACCGAGGCATCAGTAAAAAGTATACTGCTGCTGCTACTACTACATTACAATTTGTGGAATAAAATTAACGCCCCAAAGAAATCTTCACAAATGAGAAAGCAATTTGTCAAAAACGGCAAGAAATGGTATACATTAAATATAAAACTCATATACAAAAAAGGGCTAACTTTTTTTAAAAAAGTTTGGACAGTTCCTTAAAATTATCTAGTTCATTGATTTGAGCCTACCACACACTCACTTTGGACTATAATAAAATAACTAGGGGAGATAAAATACTATTAAAATGCTTCAGTTGGAGAACCGAGGTACCAATCTTGATCACTGCATTAAAACTGCAGCATGTATGCATAGCCGAGAAGAAACAGCTCTTACGCGCTGCTTCCCTCCTCTTCCCGTGTCATACCAGCACCGAACTCTGGAATCTGGTCGGCAAAGGACTGCGTCATCCATTGTCCATTAGGAACTTCACCGAAGGAGGACCCCTCGCAGTACTGCGGATTGCTTCCTGCTACAACACACACATAAAAATAATAAAACACAGTTTAAAAAAAATGCAGTTGATACCACTAACTAAAACTAAACGATTAAAATACAGATAACGCCACAAGCAAAAAACCCCCAACCCCCCAAAACAACCCCTAAAAAAACCAGAGAGAGAATTGCAGTTTCCATCTTTCCTCTCTGTTTTTCAACCACCTACTCAGGCTGCAGTTCAAACTTATTTCTGTCGAGCATCTACTTCTGTAGATCCAGATCATTTCCTCAAATTATAATTTCTTCAAGTCTTCTTCGAAGGGTGACTGCGTATATATAAATTAAGAGTCTACATGTTTAAAAGAATACCTCACTTTGCAGTGAGGTATTCTACTCCTATAAATTTTTTCTTCTCAAACGGACATTCTCTTTGACAAAGTAGGGTAGTCAGAACGCCAATTTCAATTCTCAATGTGAGATTAGGACTGAAAATTCAAGACTTCAGAGGAAGGTGGTTACTCCAAAGTTACTGCTTCTGCCGTTGTTTTTCATACTGGTTTTTTAATTACAGTTGGTGGTATTTGGGGAGGTGAAATTCCCAGCTTCTTAATTACAGCTAGATTACTAGACTCATCCTTCCAATACTGCTCCTTCATCTGGCCCACCAGCAATGCAACAACCTCAACTGCTCTGTTATTTTATCTGTTCCACCATTCTCTGGCTTTGCTTTCCTTAGGAATGAAAAAAAAAGAAGTACCAAGCCTCTCTTTTGCTCCGAAAAGCACGATGCAGTTATACAAGTCATTGCAGTTGAAGAGGTTTACCGTGTAAGTCACTAGTTGTGTCTGTTTGTCAGATCCTGGGAGTCAGTTGGAGTTTGGGAAAACGGTTTGATTGATGTTAAATAAAGTAAATGACTTTTCTTTATTTCTCTCTCACAAAAACTATACATTCCCTCAATTATGTAAGAGTTTAACTGCTGCTATACTTCAAATACATTGTATGAATGGTGCAAGTTGCTGAAAGGGTAGAAGGTTAAGTATTTGTTCATAAGTAACGGTTGACAGACTGAATGCCCCCAGGACCGCACTTTACCAGTTCCATCTGAAGAGAAATGGCACTGTTCGCTTTCATACAGTGCACGATCACAGTAAGCTCCTCCATACGCTGCTTCATAACCTGGATCGTATTTCTCTTCTTTGACAGCCATCTTTTTAGCATCCTCTGCCGAAAGAGAAGACCTCAAGTATTAGTACTCAGAACAAGAATGATCAGAGAGTGTTTTTGTCAGAGAACACTTGAAAAAACAGCCACACATTTTACAAGATAATTCTTGCTCCCCTTAGATGATTAAGATGGTACTAAAAAGAGAGTGGAATGTGTAATTCTATGCCACACGATTTAGAGAAGATGGCACATCTCTTCCCTTAAATTCCTTATTTCTTTTTGCTTGGGAAACTGCTAGTTGTGTTGTACATTACACTACATTTTAATAAAGGACTAAGAAAATAACCACTATACCTTGCGCAAGTTGCAAGTCAAATGTGTACTGCACCTCCTGCACCTCCGTGTTTGGTGCGATGCCTTTCAGTTGATCCCTTAAGTCTTTCAGCTTTATGTAATAATGAACTTTATCTTGCGCACGAGGAAACTGAGCACATCTTGCGCTGGATGACGGCATAACGTAGCAGAGCTTGAGACAAAGAGCAAGAAAAATAGCATTACTGGTCCCTGAACTATGAGCTAATACTTAGTGCATCGAGAATAACTTAACAGCTAAGCTCACTGTTTTAACCCTTTGTACAAACTTCAACTAATGCCACGGGTGGTTGTGGGAGAGGATAAAAGGAGCCTTTCATTTTCCTTGGCCAGCTAGATGTCTTGCCCTAAAGAGAGGGACTGGTTATCAGCTGCTGAAGCGAGGACAGTTTTCACCAGTTGTTTATGCGCTGCAGGAGAAGCAGCGCAGGTACCTGTTACAAGAAGTACACTTTACAAGCGTATGCCAGACAGGGGAGCATACTCCAGAGCTCCCCGAGCAAGCGAAGCTCTGAGCCAGAAAGTCCCCAGTGGAGTACGTGATAGCATGCAAACGCCCCAAACCAGTGAGGGGAGGCATCACAGGTTAATTAGCCTGGCTTCTTGGCCAAGTGCGTCTGCATCGCACTTGCCAGGGTTTGAAACTCTGGAGTTCGTGTGGCGGAAGCCAACCTAAGCGTCTCTATCGCTGCCGACAGCCCTAACCAGATGTAAAGTTAGTTCAGAAAAAAGGAACTGTATCCAATACTTTTAATAGCGTGGTGTGTTTACGAACAAGTACTTGTAAATAGGATTATTTATCTTTCTTACAAATACATCTACTGCAGAAGTGTTTAAGAGCTACTTGAGAAGCAAGCGCTTTATCACCAACGGTTCTTCAGGCTCTGATGGCAACACTTCACCTTTAGAGAAGGACAGCTTAAACTCAGCTTAAACTTGCAGCACTAGTACTTTGGGATAGAAATAAAAAGAAAAGCCATCCAACTTTTGAACTGACAAGGTAATGACGCTCTGGAATAAGCTACCTTGGCAGCTAGTGTAACTGCCTTTGCCTTAACCTGTTTATAAGAACAGGTTAAACAAACCTATTTGTGATGATACATAGCTGGACTCTTGAGATACCTTCCAGCACTAGACGTCTATGACTAATGCACTCTTCATCAAACTGTTTGTTTTATCTTAAGTGTCCAATTTAATTTCAAGCTGCAAATCAGCTTAAGAAGACCGAGTCTGATGGAAGGAAGTGCTTGGGCATGCCCGGATCCAGTAATGCTGTAGCTGTAGTGTCTAATAGCGCAATGATGGACTTAACTATTCTTTCTCCCGCTCTGGGGCACCACTAGCACCACGGTCACGTTCGGTATCAAAATTCAGTAATACAAACATACCAGGGAACCGGACACAGAGAATCAGATGAAAATAGATGACAGTTATCATACAAGCATGTATGTTTTATTCATGTTTTAGATAGTCCTCAGAGAATGCACTAACCTACTAACCATAATACACCATTTCCCAAATAAAGTCTGCAAGTCTGAAGAAGCTGCATTAAAGATGTGTCTGAAAATTGCACTATCCCCCTTTCTCTCTTCAAGTAAAAGCCTTCCACATCCCTTGTACTTCGGGCAATCTTTGACGTTATCGTAAGCGTGTGCAAGTCCTGAGACTTTGTTAGTTTTGAAATAACCGAAATGGAGTGCCCTGGTTTTGTTTCTCAGTACCAATACTTACCGTTTCTGTATCTGGCACCTTGTGTGGCTGCAGTCCAAATTCCAAGTTCTTAACTTTTATTCCAAAAACTTCTTTACTAAAAATTTCATAAATACCTAAAATGAAAAGAAGATAGGATAAGTGGACAAAAAAAAGCTACTGACAAAATGAATTCATTTAAAAATCAAGGTTCTCACATTTTCCATTGAAAGCTGCTATACGAGGTTTATACTTTTGTAACTTCTGCATCAGAATCCGCCCTCCTTCCCGAAACTCTTTGCTAAAACAGAAAGTACTCAAAATTATAATCACAACTATTAACTCATTAACAAGCACAATATTCCCCCTTGTTATCCTACCTGGAGAGGTCTTTGCTTCCAGGTGTTGTCCTTTCAACCATGTTTGTAAATCCAATCCCATATTTATGTGGCAAGGTGTGGTCATCCATATGGTTCAGCTGCTCATTACTTAGACCAGACATGAACAGACACTTCCCTGTGAAGTAGGAAGATATGCATTTGCCTTTTTCTAAGGAAAAGAAAACAAAACCAAACCCCCCCCTCGACTATCAGAGTACTGGAATGCTAAAGGAGGAGCCTATGTTAACAGAGCATCAGTTAATTTCGGAAGACTATTGCTCTATCTAGAAAAGTTTAAAATAGCCAAAATTGCTTTATCTACTGCAAGAGCATAGAAAATCCCCAGTGAACAACAGGAATTCCTCACCATCATCCTGTGTATGGAAACCAGACTTTTAGAATAAAAGTCAGAAAGAGCTTTAGATTTTGTGATTCACTTAAGCAGGGAGTGAATCTGATCAATATGGATTTTTGTGGGAAAGAATGTAGCAAATACAACAAGCGTCAGTTTTCTTTTACAACCTTGCCATCGCTTCTCCTTGCACTGGGCCTCTCTGACAGAACCCGTTGACATCTTACATTCATATTTAGTGTATTAAAGTATAGTTTGGGTGATGTGCACTGCCAATCTAAGCACAAATTAACCACAGCTAGCTCCTAATGATTCGGGAAGCTTACAAACACCTGGATTTGTCGGAGCATGTGTATCCTGTCTGCTTCTCGGTAAAGGCAGCTATTAGTCTGGCTAGTCCGCAGAACGCTAGAGAAATACCCAAGCCTGATTTACAAGTCTGTTGGACACCAGAAGCCTTTTGGCTGGAGTATCACAGGGCTGCAAATTAGCCCACATGGAGCTCCACAGCTGGAATGGCTCCCAGTAAGCAAAACAGAGCATTTCAGAGTTCAGGTGTGATCTTTCTTTATGAGAACATGCTGCAGAAAATGTTATTTAAATGGAAAAATACCTAGGAAAAGATATCTGTCTGGAGAATCAGGTGTGCTAGATGCACGTGCCTACTGGGAAAGGGCAATGGTTTTTGCTTTTTCATCAGTCAGAAAGCTTGTTTGGAAGAGATGAATAAATGCAAACAGAAGAGGCCTTGCTGAAATGCATTTTTGGGAAAATGTGTGTAGTTTTACTTTGTATCAGAAATTGATGCCTATTGACTTACCCTTGATAACTCAAGTACTAGAGATGTAATTTTTATTCCTTATGTTGCACGCTAATACGCCAAGAAATTATCTGGTAATACTGTGTTTACATGACAATTCTAAACCTGCACTGAAAGTCACCGATTATTCCTCTTTTATTCCTTTTTATGCACGGTATTTGACAGAAGTAATTATGGGATTTAAACCACTCTTGAATAGTTAAAAGCAAAATCCCTCTCTGCATCAAAAAAAAGGCAAAAAACAAAAACCAAACCAGTTTAATTAAAATGCCACAAGTTCTAACAAAGTTCTGCAAATTCTATAAGAAGAAAGGAAAACAAAAACATACAAAAATGGTTTCCAGGTCCAGGGTAATGATGTCCTTTGTAAGCTGCCATCAAGCCAGGGTTTATGCCAATCTACAAAGATACCAGTCCATTTTAACGATGAGAACACGGCTTGCTAGTCAGGAATTTAATCAAGTTACAGTAAGGATGCTTATTCAATTCTCTTTAAGTTACCGTCAATAAACAAAACTGTGTTAATGGTACCTTCCATCACTATTTAAAAAAAAAAATGACAATTTTACAGCAGTGTCTCATTTAGATGTGCAATGCCAGAAGCGCAGCTCACAGTGTGTTTTACAGTCACTGGTGCAGCACTTCAGTAAATGAAGTGTCAAGTAACGGTCTCTCATAATTATGTATTACACGTAAGCCTTAGACTTCTCAGAAGTTACAACTATGTTACTATGATTTTTAACAGAAAATGCAAAGCAGCTCTACATACAGGAAACAGTTTATATACTTTATCTTACAAGATCTTGCCATATAAGCAACATAGATAAGTAAGCAGAAGGAATGTAAATCATAACCAGCGAGTACAGACTATTCACTTTTCTACCTAGTCTTGTAACTGTGAGTTACTTACTATTACAATGTCCAGATCAAAGGTCAAAATATCAGGTAAAGTCTTGGTCAGAAGTTCAGCTTCAGATACACCATTAAAACGGTCCACTTTTCTTTTGACTTTAAAAGTATCTGTGATCTTTTCTTGTTTGCCTTTTGACTTGGCTGATTTTTCTTTTTTAGCAGCAGACTTTTTGGGTTGCTTTGGCTCAGTTGCTTTGGCTTTTCTTTTCCTCCCTCCTTTTTTAACTTCTGAAACACACAGCAAATATCCTTTTTGTACATTTCTAGTATTGCAGTGTGGATATTCAAAAAGACTGAGCTAAACGTATGGACACAAAAAGAAAGCAGACAGATAAATTTACCTTCAAAATTCATTAATTTAAACAATTACCAGGTGAATTTCCATTTTGCAGGCTCAACACAGAGCTAGCTTGGGTGTCTCTGTACCACAGAGACACACACTACTCGCAGGCAGCTACGCTGACTTAGGATGCAAACCAAGAATAACCTCATGACTAGGTTATGTTGTTTACATGCTGTATGCAACAATCCTTTGGAAACAGTTTCATTTCTTTCGGAGGATATGCCAGAACATCAAAGCTTAGGTTCCAAGGAATGCAATAGTAAGCTCTAGTCTACTATTCACACTCCAGCTTCTAAATATGAAAGTTGATTGTTACAGATTACATAATGCATTGAAGAAACTGAACAGCATGTCAAGAGCAACAGGTCTCAAGGATTACCTACAGTGTAAGGTATAAGCTTGTCAGGAACACAAACACATAGGCTGAACGCTGCATAAGCTGTTTACAATTTATTGTCTACAGAACTGTCCAGTGCATTATATAGCAAGGTAACGTATGAGAGCTTCAGGATCTCAATTTGAATGAGTGACACCAAACATTAATTTTTATCTACAAAATGCAAACATAAAGTAATCGCTGTTCACGCATTTGAAGCTTCCTCATCTTCTGGCCCCTAAAGCTTAGAGATTCAATCAGCACAGGTACTGGTCATGACATGACCACCCAGAGATTGCTCTCTATCCTTGTTCATTGATAACGTCAAGTTGCAGAACACAACTTCAAAAGTATGCAAACGTATTTAGCAGCAATCAGCAAAGAGCCAAGGTAATCTATTACTTTAAAATTGAGACTTCATCTTATTTGCAAAATTTCTAGACGAAACTCTCCCTCAGGTAAGAAATAAATACAGTGGATACCAGGGCACTGCCCTAAGTCTGCCAACTTTTTGGGGGCTGTTTTTGTTTGCACTCAGCTTTCTTAAAGAAGGACAGAAGTCATGTGAAATTCCCACCGCGTCATTGGAGCAACTGCTTAGGAAAGCTGTAAGTAACAGTACTCAAGCTATAGTGTCGCTACATGAAGAAGAGACTAGAAAGGCACAGACTTGGTGAGGCACAGAAGCAGCTTTTGCTTTCCTGGCCCTTGAAGAACTAGGGGGTTTTTCACGTGATGGCAAAATGCCACAGACACTCTGACTGCTCTGAGTTGGATGTATTTCAGATGAAGTAGGATAACGTTCTCCTAACTCTCATGCTGATCAGGTACCTACCAACCAGCCACTGTCATGAAAGACGAACAATGCCAGGGCAGCCTTTCAGACGGCAATCCTAAAAATTTCACTTTTTTCATCACAGCAGGTAGCTGGACTCCAAATCTTTGCCTTTCATATACGCTCCTGTAAATTTCACACACATTTGGTAAATCTTCAAGCCCTGCCTTTCAAGGCCTTACTCAACTTTCAATTCTTGTAAAAATACTAGGGAACAGCTTCGTAACAGAAGATTACGGTTGTCTAAAAATACTTGAAAGGGCAGTCAAACAGCATGCTTATGGTGACATCATGTTATCCAATAATAAAGCTGCAAAAGAAGCCTAACTATATAGCACTTAAGATGCATCCTCACTGTAGTGAATAATACAGTGAGCAGTATTATTCACTGTAGTGAATAATACAGAGCAGTTGCAACTGTTTTAAACTGGAGGTTTTCTTCCTATGATTTCATCTGGCCAAGCATTACAACTAAAAAAGAAAAATTGACGCTTACAAAAGGATGCACTTAAACAAGCAATGTCATTGCATGAACTGGCTGATGGATTACCTTGGTACGGAAAGCGCTGACCTATACCTATATATTAAAAGCAAGATGAAACTTGGTGTGTGAATATTTGCTGTAGAATCAGAACTTAAGCATAGTAGAGATCACTGCCTTTTTTATGTGGTAAAGAGCAAGCGTAAGACTAACAGAACAAGGGATCTTTTCTTGGCACGGTTAGTGTAAAGCCTAAGTGTACAAAATCCTAGTGGGGGGAAAGGAAAGGCAATGTACAAGTGCATAAAGTACAAAACTTGTGTCACATACAAACAATGCTGGAAAGTGTCCTGTATTTGTTTAAACAAACCTCATTAAAAACAAACAATCCTTAGTGGATATAAGCAATTAACTACTTGTGATTACTACAACACACTAAAACACCATTTAAACAAAAATATTTCAAATAAACAGTACTATACTGTACTTCTCTGGCAGAAGTTAAAAAATATTTTTAACTCAGACTGAGGAAAGATAATGTCTCTAACATAATATTAAACCCCACAAAAAATCAGCTAAAAATGGTACGTTCAGCTACTGAAACAAAAATCTGCTCTTCCTGCAAGAAGATAATTTTGTGAGACTGAACAACGTGAATACTATCACCGGGGTTTACTTCTTACCTCTTGAATTGTCTGGTAACAAACATTACTTAAAGAATACAATGAATCAATACTTCCTCAAAGAGCATCAAGAAATCCAATAGGTCCAAAGGAGCAGTTTAAGATCAATAATTCCTCCCCCCCCCCCAGTCGGTTACTAACGTCTTAGCTCCCTTAGCACAGCCCAGTCAAAACTACCTTTCGGAGGCTCCTGAGCAATGTTTGGCTCTGGAACGCCCTCTAGAGTCGGCTGCTCAGTCATGATTTCCATGTTGGGCGCTGCAGTCATCATTTGATGGAACGGAAACGTGTAAAAAGCTTGAGCTTGCTGAAGATACGTGTAGTATCTTAGAAAGGGAGAAAAAAAAAGAGACATAGTTTATCAGCAATTTAGAAATTTAGTGATGTGCCAAACAGACTGTAAACATCAACCTTTATCAAGGCTGGCACGTACTGCGCTTACATTCTCCAACGACTTTATTAACAAGGCAGTAAATTAACCAAATCCACTAAGCAGTCTGAGTGCTTAGCTGGTATCAGGGGATGTTAAACCCAACATTAACAGTACAGTTCTCTCGTGATTACTATAATGTGGAAGAATCACAACATTTGTAAGTGAAGCATAGGGCTTTCCCCCTTTTTTTTCCTCAAAAAACACTCTGTAGCACACATTACCAAGGCAAACTTGTCTATCAAACATACCGACAATTTACAACACAAGCGAGTTAAAACTCTCCGGACTTCCAAGTTGCCCAAGTTTTAGATTTTCTTTATGTTACATCAGTTACTTTGTCTGATATGATACAGAATGGATAAATCATTCTGGTCTACAAAGCATTATGAATACACACAGCACTAGTTACTATGCAGATTATTAAACAGCTTTAACAAATCGTGTGGCAGATGTTGTCCAGTTATCCCGCACTGGATCCTAACAGAAATATTGCACTTATTCTACGCAGAAGTGTTCACACACACACATTCAGTCTCCTTCCACGCACAAAGACATTTTTCCATATACAGCTCTTTTGCTCCGCGCATTTATTAGTCACATACAGCCCACACACCCCAACACAAACTTCTGCTTCACACTGTCATTCCCTTCTACCTATGCAGCCACCGCCTTGTCCATAGATTCTACTGCCATACAAACACACAGAAAAGATTTCATGAACAGTAAGTTTTCATGAAATAATTTTATCACCTCAGAGCTATTCAGAAAAACACAAAATAATTTTTAGATATACAGAAATATCTCAAAAGAAGGGACCATTCTCTATTACGCAATGGGTATTTAAGAATATTTAAGAATCCCACTGTAACTCAGATTTATGCCAGAACAGCCCACGGTCTTGTGGTCAGGCCACTGATTTTGAACCAAATACCTGCACTGAATCAAGGAGAATAAATTTGAACGTAGGTTTGTCAGATTCCTGGGGAAGTTGCCTAATAAAGTCACGAAGGATTTTCAGAGTACAGTAAATACCTCACCCCTCCCGCTGGAAGAGTTCCATTTTATATAAAATACTTGTGCAGTTACTGAACAGAACAAAACTGATCCTCAGATTTGTATTAGGAAACGCAACTGAGACATGTAGAATCCAGTTCATAATGTAATAAGTGCTTAATTATACAGAGCAGAACAGAGTGAGTAAGAAAGACGCGAAAGCATCTAACCCAAGAACAGTCTCTAAGAAGAAATCTTCTTGTAGTATGTCTTCTTATTGTATGCGTATATAAAGTCTCCTTCATATAAAGGCAATAAAATTCCCTTTAAACAGAGGAAAATTTGCATCATGTCATGAACAAGTCCTCTAACCACACGGCAACGAGATGAAAGACAGCTTTTACCCCCACCTCTAACCCTCATATGCATTTTTTTTTTTACATCGTTTTTCTTGCACGGGTTCAGAAACACAGTATTTTGTTATTGATGTATATACTATGGAACACCGGAATAAATGTTTTCAGTTCCATGAGGAAAAGGTAGCGATTTAAACCCCCCCCCCCTTCAGTTCGTGCTAAAAATGAAGGAAAGAGGAAAAGATACGTCCACTGGAACAAAAACAAACACTAAATCATTTTCAAATCCACCTCTGCACACACAGGCCTCCGCTGCGCCCACGCAGGCGCTTCTTAACACGCAGCAAGCACCG
>NW_008825614.1:16805291-16819783 GCF_000699105.1 Pygoscelis adeliae | reverse complement strand
TGTGGGGGGGCGGCGGGACGGAGGGTCGCCTGCGGCGGTTGCGTACGGGTACGACCCGGCGGGTACGACCGGGTAGCCGGGTCGTCTTCTCTCGGGAGCTGCCTTCAAACTGGCGGCGTGGTAGCGAGGCCAAGCAAGGTACGCGAGCTTCCTCGGAAGGGGTTTCTGCTGTGGGGAGCTGGTTTTTGAAAAGGGCGTGCAAAAAGTGGCGAGGAGGGGCTATACGAGATTTAAATGGGCTTTTTTTACTCCAGTAGCGGAAGTGAAGATGACCGAAAGTTTGTGTTAGAAACGGTGACAGGCTGAGAGGCGAGACTATCAAAATTGCAGCCGCGGGGAGCTAAGCTCCAAATGAGACCATCGGCCCAGGGGTATTAATGGCCGATTTGGTCTCTTGGCGGCCTTCTGACTTGTAAGCCTTATTTCATCCTCCCGCTCTTGTACACGCTTCGGTTTTTTAAAAACACCGTGCTATTTTCAAATCAGAAATAGGTTAAAAAAATCACCGTGCTTGAGGTATCACGTCAAAATTTAAGCAATGAGGCTTAAATCATTGATAGGTACGTAAGAATTTATGTATTTTAATAGTCTCTACTGTAGCCTTCATTACAGGCAAATAGACATATTTATTCCAAATGATCTAATGATCTGCGCCTCTTTAAACTAGCACGAATTTTGAGGAGGTACGGTTCTTGAGATGTCATGTCATCTGGTATCTTTTCCTTTTTTAAATTTCAACTCCGGTTTCAGTGCTTGATTTCTAAATCAGAAAGGTAGAAGCCGTGAAACTCTTTCTTCTGTCGCCAAGAGAGAGAATATGTGTGGAAACCTCAGCTGTACTAGACATCTCAACCAAACTTACTTTCTTAAATGGCAAAAAGAAGCTTTGTTCCTTTAAAACAAACTGTCCGTTCTTCCTTTTTCCAAATCATATTTTGCTACTTTAAAATAAAAGTCAAATTACAAAAAGGTAATGGGTTAATTTTTAAGATGTTTTGCATGTAAGAATTATACTCTGCTCAAAAGAGAGGGCGGTATAGCCACAATTTAGCTGTCTCTTACAGAGCATGCTAATTTACTGTTTTGTGAGTTTAGTTTTTCTTCTGCCGCAACACTGACATCTTTCTCCATTTTTAACAGAGTATACCTGAAATACCTCCTAAGCCTGGAGAACTGAAAACAGAACTGTTGGGTCTAAAAGCAAGATCAAGCAAAGTTCAAACTTCACAACAGTGAGCAGAATTTACTTACGTTGTGAAAACTAGAACTGTTAAAATATTTGTTCAGCTGTCTCAACTGCAGAAATCCTCATGTGAAATACCATACTCCCTTAATACTTTGTTTCCTTTAAGCAGCGTTACAGGCGGCATTAAAAATAAATGTACGATGAATACTGTTGTTAAAAGTCCAGTCAGTTGTGCGCCAAAACATTTATGATTTCTTAATCTCGACTGCAGTGTAAGTATCCTTCGGGATAAAAGATGTAAACTCAGATTGGCAAGTCTGATGGAATTTGAAACTTTTAAGCTGATTAACAAGTATAGGAAGTTTAGCATATTGAAAAGTCAAGCTTTTGTGGCCACTCATTAGCCTTAACAAGCTCACCTCTTCACCTGTAGTAGAACCCCACTTACCCGTTGGCGTTTCTCCCCTTTTTAAACTGTAACTCGGTATTACTGGACGTAACCCAGAACGTGATACAGTAAGTGATGGCATGTACAAATAAGGAATATTCCTTATTGCAGCACTTCTTGCACTGGACTCTTCCTAATGCTGGCTGGCTGCCCTAACAGCAGTTACATTGGCTTTCTGTCTGTATTACTGAGAGGAAGTCTACTTTGGTCCACTGTAAGGCTGGGGAGGATCTTACAACTTAGTTGTATTAGCTAAAAATAGGGCAAATACATACAGGTTACACTGAAATTATGTATGTTTGTACTCCATTTGGGCATCTTCTTCTGTTTACGGCTGATTTTAATGGCTGTATATACAAAACTCTGAAATAACAAGTGCAGGTTTACCTTTCAGTCCCAAAATAGGATCGCCACAAAACTCTTGCACCAGGAGATACACAAAGTCAACATCCTACAAACGTGGTACGACAGTCCATTTCTGAATGGTATATGCAGTAGAGCTTGTGAAGGTTGGGGCTTGCTTTCCCTTGAGAAAGGTACTGAGACAAGGCACAGGCTTCATCCTCAATTCTCACTCAGGTTTAACTCGGGAAAGAAAACCACAACCTGACAGATTACCCATTAAGGAAACAAAAAAGCTCCCTAACTTCTACTGGCAAAGTACTTAGAGCTCCTGTAATAGCAGGGGGACCTGGAAATAATTACTGAAAGTGCTACTTTTGCATCTGTTCCATCTGTGAAGTTATTTATCTTTGCGTAAGTTGGAGTGGTTTTCCTAGGAAGAAGGGTTCATGGTTCCTCTGCATGGGTATGTGCCTCTGCCCTCGCAGTTTTGCAACTATTGGCTGATGTAGAAAAGCAGCCGAGGGGGGATGAGATCCTCTCCTGCGCTTATGTGCCCATGTGGACGTCCAGGCTGCAGCCTGTACTTAGCATTACTAGATCACAGGCTCTCTATCTCAGATGCCTTTACCAATGAGAGCAGTCATTGACAGAAGGGTCTCAAGTAAATCTCAGGTGTTAAAGCCCAAATGAAATCAATCAATGAGAACATCTTACTAGGTCCAGTTCTGGTGAAACTACTTTTTCCTTCACTGTACCTAAACAAAGCTGAGACTGACAGCCATCTCAGTCAGCATCTTTATCTCGGCATAAGATAAAGTTCACTGAAGAGACAAGGTGGGGCAGTTCAGCAGTATTTTGTTCCTGTTCTAACTAGGGCAGGAATAGCAGTTTTTCAGTTGTCCCTTTAAAGGGCCAGGATTCACCAACCCTTACCCTGTTACTCAGTTTGTCAGAGTGTCACCTCTGTTATGTTGTTGATTTCTGACATGAAAGATGCATTTCTCCCTATTTTCTAAAGGCTTTTCGGATCTGAAGGCTGCAGAGGGCAGTTACTACTACTTATTTGGATTAGATTTCTAAATGTATCCTGCTACTAATGGAAACTGAGCAACAGGGAGCATCTGTTTTACCCCAGCCTTTTCTAGCACTCGGGGAACCGTTCTCATTATTGCCTACCTAGGAACAGCAAAGCTGACAACACACCAGGTTTTGACAGCAGAGGTAACACCCCCAGAATCAGTGCGACTGCAGCACTGAAAGAAATAGCCTCACTATGACTGGGAGACACTTCTTCCACCATCAACACGATTTTACTTCAGAGATGACCCACCCCCCACCCCCCAAAAAAGCAAGCTTACAACCACATTTTGTGCTTATTAATAGCAAACACTTGTCACTCCAGGGTAGAGAAAGCAGCTGGACCACAGCTACATTGCACATGGTATCCTCAGCCGAGGAAGATGAAGCAGCACAAAGCATGACTCTCAAGTGTGCTCTTTATTATTTCTGAATCAGGTATGTCATCCTAAAACCAATCAAGGCATTGAGAACTTCAGCTATGTAACAGAGCAAAGGTTGCTTAAGTCTACAAGTACTTAACAGATTAAGAAAACTGTAGCGAGCAACCTACACTTCCGATACGCCTCTTCGGTTTGTTAGCTGCAGAAGCACTCTTAACCATACAGCAGGCCTGAGCCACGTTCCTGACTCGGGCTGGTCAGATACAGAGGGGTGCATGTTGATGATATACTCAGAAGTGTATCACTAGAAGTGATATTTTAGGAAGTATTAAATCAAAACCTCAGCAGCAGTTGATTGCTACAGAGCACAGAAGTTGCACTGCCACAGTAAGAGGACCATGCCTTAAGAAGAAATGGTGCACCTGCCCTATTCAATAACTTACTAACAAAGGACTGCTATTAAAGCTGCTAATTGCTGGCTGCTGAACTACACTCTAGGGTTAGACCACTCAGCATGCTCTAATGACAAAACGCTCTTATGGTGCATCCAAGATACTACTACAGTGAGCAAAAAAACAAAACAACCCCAAACTCCCTCAAAAAAACAAGACTAAGCTCCCTTTCCTTGAAGCCTCAAACAGCATACTTCAATAAAGCCAACATCTCTGTATAAAACTTAAGTCAGTAACCACACTGATACAGGGCATTTGTAGTCATTGCATGGAAACAGTATTTGGGCAATATAGAAGCCTAGTAAAAGTAAACAGAAAGCAAGTTCTTCAGGTCAGCGTTTAGTGCCTTCGCCTAATTAGAAAGTTTATTTCACTTCAGATCACAACACTCAAACTTCATGAAAGTTCTGTTCACGAAACAAGAATGGTTCTTAAGTAGAGTCACTGTATGGAAGTACTACTCCTGTGTACTTCTTCCAGAGGAAGGCAAAAAAAAAAAAACCACCCTTCAGTGTAAACACTTTCTACCAACACCGTGAAGATGTTTCAAAGTAGAGGCACTAGTGAAAAAATGTAGTGCTTTATCCAAACACCACATAAAGCTAATATTTACACAATTTAGCATCAACAGATTTAGCTTGAGTTAGATTAAGTATTTACAGTGCCTTGCCATACTAAAGAGGCATAGAACAAGAGTGAAAGTTTAGGAACAACAGCATTAAGGAACAAGTGTAACACACAAGAGCTTCCACCTTTAAAAAAAAAAACGTAGAAAGCAGGACTGCTGTAACTACAAAAGTTAAAGGTAAGGTTACCAAATACCACGGAGGATGGTATAAGCTCACAGGCAGTGAGCCACTTCTGGTTGTTGTTCACAACTTTAGTGAAAGGATTTTTTTTTTTCTTTTTGCTCATCTCAGCTGTAAAAGCTACCACTGCCTACTCTGTACAGTAGAGTCAAGTCAGATATAGTCCCGTGCAAGCTGGCAGAACTTCAGCTGCAATGCTATTTTTAAATACCCCATCTCATCTTTACTATGTCAGTAGATACATAACTCCTTGAATACTTATTTCAACTAGCAAGTTCACTACAGCTCTCAGATACCAGGTGTATGTTGGCTAAATAGCACAGCAGGTGTGTTAACACAAACCCCAACCATAGGCATACACTAGACAGTCGTGGCTGCGCCAGTGGGAAAGGCATGAGTACTGCAGACTGCCTGTTGTACATAGGACCTGAACACTGAAGACAATCTCTTTGTTTCTTTGTGCTCGCCCACAAGATGAGCTTACTATGTAAAATTTAGAGTTAGTGGTGTTTGGGAACATTTTATTTTGTACATGACAAGATTTTACACCAAGTCAGTTAAATAATACAAATTTACATTCATGAGGAATGTTTTTAGAAAAGTGAACTTAAAAAAAATTCCTCCTTTACCCTTAAACCCCATACCATCCCTCAACATTTTACAGTGGAAAAAAACCAAAACAATCTAATTCACATTCCCTCCTAACCCCCCAACACAGGACGGTAGTTGAGTGCAGCTTACAGTTCATCTTTCACATCTGTGGATTCCTGTGGAGACAAACAGAATCATAATGTTACTTTTTGAAAGTAGAAAAGGTTACAAGAGCTGTCCCAGAAGAACTGAACCTAAGTATCCATCAAGACATCATTAAAACCGCAGACATTAGCCAAGCGAAGGCTGACTTCACATAACAGTTGAACTGTTTAGAGGTAGTGGTGTTGTCTGTAGCATTGTTACAAGTCTGTATTGTAACCATTTGAAACGACACTTGCCAATTCATTGATGTTATGGCCCACAAGCTGTGGAAATCCAACAGATAACATTAGGTTGACTGCAGAGAATTTTCTGCTGTTTTCTTGCCATAGGGCACTCTGTTACAATCTCTCAAGCTTAATTTAGCTCCAACTTCGAACACATCTAAGCATTTTCTTCTTACAATATAGTTTGATAAGGAATGAAGTGTCATTTGTGCTGCAGTTTTCCACCCTCCAAGAAAAGCTTGGAAAAACCTCACACTAAAAACTAGTGTCATGAATAAAATAAATAAATATAAAATAAAATAAATACTGGTAAGAAAAGAGTCGAACTTGAGACCTTACCTTCTGTGTTTCACTGTCTTCAGCATCAGCATCCACCTCCTCTTCATCTTGCTCTGCCTCCTCAGCTGCATCTTCAGGCTCTTCAAGTTCCTCCTCCACCTGTAGGAAGGTCACAAGCAATTTGCTTTATTTGCTTAGGATGTTTACTAGTTGTGGACTAGCTAAATACAGGCTACGAAAGTACTCACTATCAGTTCCTAACATTTGCCCCAAGCTACCTGCAGGAGAATGCAACTTCTGTTTAGCATTGACACACTATCATGCCTCCTCCAGCAAGATACCCAGCGTAAGTTCTTGCACAGCATTATGAGAACCCGTATTACTTATACCCACTTATGTATTTCTCCATTAATGAGATGGGCACATGTGCCTTTGGCCCCTAATTTACTCCCATAGAACCACCACTCGATTAAGGGTGGGACAATACTTGAGAAGCATGAGAGCACAGAATCCCAAGCAACTGGAAAGAAGAGTGAAGGGAGGACATAAGCACGACATACAGACTCATCAGTTTCCCACCCAGGTACTTGAATTGGGCTCCTGGTGGCCCACCTAAGTGTAGGAAGCTGGATACACTTCATTTTATGCAAGTCTATCAAGTATCTGCTTTAAGATGTAGCAGCAATAAGTCAATTATCAGCCCCCAGTTGAAGCCAAACTAACCTTTGCATCCAGGTCAATGTTTAAACTTAAACGAAGCATCCTTTCTATTCTGTCTCCATATTCTTTAGTGTCTGGTAACATATATCCCGATCTCAAAGTTGCAGTTTCAAACAATACCACTGCAAGATCTGAAACTGTTTTGTCATCTTCATTTTCCTAATGTGGAAGTGCATTAAAAAATACCAAACAGAACTGTTAACTAGGTTGTATGCAGCCAAGCAGTCAATATTTCACTACTGTTATTTGTTTACCTTGACTCGCCTCAGCATGTCCTTGATCAGTGGATGCCTGGGGTTAATTTCAAACGTTTTCTTTTGGCTAGCATAGTAACTGAAAAGAACAGAAATTACATCACTACATTTTGAAGTACAGGACCCAGCTACATCTTTAAACCAGTGAATACTGATTAAAGCCACAGTAACAAGTATATTCCTCCTCCTGCCCCACTTTTAATACTAGGCTTAACTCTAAAAAGCATTCAGGTTACTGAGACAGTTCATCTTCTCTTGTTACCAAGTGAGAGAGCGCAAATGCCACTGATGAGTCTTGCTCACCAGGCAGTTTTACAATCTGGGCTTTGAAACAACAATGTAAGACTATGATGGAGACCGCGACTTGGTTATAGATGACCTTAAAAATATGAAGGATCATCTGAACCAGAGGGAAGCTTGGTGTGCCCACACCAAGCAAGGGAGGCCATCAACTACATTTCATGTCTGCTGCTACATAACTGAAAGCTTACTTTGTAGATATATCCTTCCCAGTTTGGTAAGCTTGAGCCTTCATGATTCTTTCCATGTTACCAGACCATCCGTACTGACTAGCCACAAGAGCACATGGAGACTGAGTTAAACGTTGAGATAGCACAGCTTTTTCAATCTGTAGAAAAAAAAAGCCTTAATGTTAGCTCACAGAGCCAATAGCTTATACGGGGAGTAAAGTAAGTAATTCTGAAATTTCCTGTCACTTCAGTATTTTCTGAAGGCTCCAAGATGACGTTCTAACTCATTATCTTCCTGAAATAAAGTTATTGTCTATGCTCAAAGAATCTGCAAGGTATGTTGTAGCAAGTACAACAGCATTTACAAATAAACATTACATATAGCATAACATTTTACCTTGTCTTTTAGAGCTTTGTCTTTCATCCAATTTAAGAGTGGTTCAAATTCCTTTTCCAAGGCCTCCCGACTCTCCTTAGACTTTTCACTTTCTTCAAACTTAACTCCTTCTTTCGCTACATTCTGAAACCTCTTGCCATCAAACTCTGGCAGAGCCTGAATACAGTATTCATCCACAGGTTCAGTCAGATAGATCACTTCATAGCCCTTTTTCAGAAGACGCTCAACAAATGGTGAGGACTCAGCCTAAGATGACAAAACAGATCAGATGCCGGTTTAATTGCATTGATACCAGCAGATACTGAAACCTGTGCAACTGTTTGACAAGTGTCAGCACAAGGAAAACTGAACTGCAGTAGTAACATAAGCACGGAGTCTCCACATTTACAACAAACACACAGCTCACAATGTTTATGGTACTACTTTAACTAGGAGCCATAATATTTTTCCCCTTCCCTCTTTCTTCCATGCTCACATACCTCCTTTCTGCTGGCACCTGCCATGAAATAAATTTTGTCTTGCTTCTCTTTCATTCTTTCCACATACTGGTCAAGGCTTGTAAGGTTACTTTCGTGATGAGAAGACTGGAAGCGAAGAAGTTTAGCCAGTCGTGTACGATTGGAGTGATCCTCAATAACTCCAAGCTTTACATTAGTACCAAACTCTTTCCAGAATGTGTCATTGTATTTTTCTTCTGCAATTTTCTTGATCATATCAAGAGTTTTGCGAACAAGTTTCTTTCTGATCACCTAAAAAAAGCAGCAATACCAAGTTAGAACAGTAAGGACTTGGAAGAACCCTCAATTCAACCCCCACTGCAAAGGATGGATTCAAGACACTTAGTGTCCCTGACTTGAAGTGAACAGAGGTAGTCTGAAGACAGCAATGCGTGGGTTTCCTACGCTTTAATTTCACACTCCTTATATGAAGTAAAATTGATCAGGCTATTATTCTTCTAAATCTTGCTACTGTCATGTGTTTACAATGAAGGAATTTAAGATCAGCTAGCTTACCTTTAACAATTTATGCTGCTGAAGTGTTTCACGAGATACATTCAAAGGAAGATCATCAGAATCCACCTAATTGAGGGAAAAAAACTTAAGTATAGCTAACAGTATTTGAAGATAAAAAAAAACAAAATGCAAGTAAGACTTGTAATACTTACAACACCCTTAACGAAGTTAAGGTATTTGGGCATCATGTCATGGAAATCATCAGTGATGAACACTCTTCGAACATACAACTGTATTACAAGAGGAAACAGCAGCCAGGTTATGTTTGTTTGTTGTCTGGGTTTTTTTGACAGGAATCCATACCCACACACTTGCTTGTCCTACCTTAATGAAATCACTTTTTTTGGATCCATATTCATCAAACAGGCCACGTGGAGCAGAATTAGGAACAAACAAGATAGATTTGAAAGTTACTTCCCCTTCGGCAGTGAAGTGGATGTAAGCCATTGGGTCATCGTGTTCCTGTGAAGAGAGAACTCTTTTAATTGACATGGGGAAAACTATTGGTGAGATAATACATTTCCAGTAATAACATGAGTTTCCCAAGTAAATGCAATTATATTACAAATAACTATCTAACCATGCTTTGTTAGAATCTATTACGGAGACAGAAGTCCCAAATTCAGCTGAGTTACTCACATAGAAGTAACCTGCCTTGAGACCTATTAGTTTTGTTGGGTTTTTTGTGTTTTTTTCCACAAGCCAACCACCAAAAAGTTACCAACAGCACAGCAACCAATACGGTATCATCACAGCACAGTTAAGAGACTCCCAAGTAACACATTATGCTGTATTTGCACATAAAGACAATGTTGTTTCTAGAAACATATCTTCCTCTTTCTTCCACCATGTACAACACAAGCACCACTCTCAGACTAAATAAAAATTTCCCTGTCAACATTTAAACACATCAGTAAGCTCCATATGAACTGGAACAGATGACTTCTCAAACCCAGGCCACTCAACACTTGGGTGGCATACCTTCTCTATGGAAAAAGAGATTAACTCCTGAGTGAGATGCTACACCTTCCTAGGCACTCTGCAATTCAGTCTGTCTACTGACAGCAATTAATTAATTAATTCTTCAGAAATGGCCCATCCTATAAACACTCAAGTTCTGTTTACACAGCAAGAGATACTACAGCAAACCTCTTGCTTTGGAACAATCTTCAGGCTCAGAGCTTACCTTGGAAAAGGTTTTGTAAAAAGCTTTGTATTCATCTTCTTCAACTTCTTTAGATGGTCTCTGCCAGATTGGTTTTATGTCATTCATGAGCTCCCAATCCCAGACAGTCTTTTCAACCTAGGTATGTAAACACCACAGTATAATAAAGACTCATTCTTTACTTCAGGTTAAGTCAGTTAAAGACACTCCACTGAAGCCAAGTCATAAAATAGCATGTCAAAAATTCATGCTTTCTAATTTACCAAATAAATTATGCAATGGCCTGGATAGTCTCATTCAAGCGTACAAATTAGCGTAACACAGAGGAACAAAACTTCAGTCTACACTACAGTGTGTCCTATGTCCCTTTAACACATTCACCGAGTATCAGTATTTCCGTTCTACTACCATTCTGAAAAAAGCTTTCCAGCAGAGTATACTCAATTTAAACTACTCAACAATGTCAGACTACTGAAGTCCACTACCATTTCAAGCAGTTCACTTGTATTTAGAATTAGTTCTGGGACCACTGCCTCATCACAAGGCTATTGTCAGTCATTTGCCTGATTTCAACCAAGTCTGTTTTGTTGACAATCTTCTTTCCTTGACAAGATGTCTAACTGCACTTAAACAGGATTGCTGTTTGAAAGCACACACACACACTACTGAAGTGCACCTCTGGAAGACTGCCTACGAAAATTGCTGAACTATCTGACAGGAGTTACAAAACCCCAAGTCTGACAAAGCTTACCTTCTTAGTTTTTGGTTTCTTTTCTTCCTCCTCCTCTTCAACTGCAGCTTCATCATCATCTGTTTCTTCTTTCTCCTTTGCTTCCTCCTCTTCAATGGGTTCTTCAACAGTCTCTGTCTAAAGAGACAACTGAAAGTGGGGACTTGGACTGCTTGGCTTCTTACCAGGTATCTTCTAGTATTCTCTCAAACAGCTTAATCTCTCAGAGCACTAGTTTAACTTTTGTTATTTGCCTATCGCAAGCATTTCTCTATAGATAGCTATGGTTTTTCAGTTGCATTTTTCATGAATACATGCTTTTTCAATACACTGGGAGGTCATTGTACTCAAATTTAAGTTTTTCCATAGCTTTACACATAATGCTAGTCAGAGACTTGGGCGATTTTAATTCAGTGCTACACCAAGAAAACAGCAGCAGAACAGGCCTAAAAGTTAAGACACTGCCTTATTTTCAGGACACCTAACCGCAGCCCTGCTTGAGACCTTACCAAAGCTTCCAGCTACCAAACAAAGCCAATGGAAAAAAAGATCTTTCTTAGTAATTAGCAGAGTCTTGCTCCTTTGGTAAAGTTCTTTCAGTCAGAATAAAACCAAGTTCCTTGAAAGTTTGTGATTTTAGCAACACACTAACTTTTGGAGAGCAAGTAACCAGTAAAATACTAGCCAGAAAAGTCAGGAATGGAAGAATTTTAGAAATTAGGTAAGTAGAAGTTCTATAGTATGCCCTCATCCTTCCTGAAAGATCTGGCCAGACAGTTTTCACAACCAAAGCTCATACTGTGCAATGCTCAGTTAAATATACTTACCTTGCTGCTCCACACATATATGGGGAAGTTTATGAACTGTGAGTATTTCTTTACTAGATTTTTAACAGTATCCAGCTCAAGATAATCAGATGCTTCCTCCTTCAAGACAAGGCTAAAGAAAATAAAAAAACCCTTCAATCAAAGGGATTGACAAGTATTTTAAAATAGTTTTACAGGAGGAGATGCATTTGTCTACTGTTGCAGCTATAGCGATTCAAATTTATGCAATTAAGCTTTTACTAGTTCAGCTACAAATATATCTTAAAAAATACAATCCCTACTAAACTGCTCCAATGAGAAGAAACACAATTTTCAACAATTGGGGCACAACAGGATATCCAGAAGTCTAAATGAAAACCCCAAATACTGATACTTATCAGGACCTTGATGCACTCTCACTGGCTTTACTTGGAACTAGAGCACTGAGATGAACTTTTTCATACCAAGTGCCTTCTTCAGCAAGAAGTCCTCTAAACCCAGGTCAAATAAATTTATGTGCTTGTGAAAGCGATGAAAATAGGACTGTCAAACTACCTCTAGTTTGAGATTTGCATCAGACCAGTCTCACTGGTATATAAACAGCAGCTAGTTTCCAAGAGGAAGCTCTACAGCCCATGTACAGGTTTCGATGGGCCACAATGGTGTTGAGGACTGAATGAATTTGCTGAACTGTCTGGAATTACTTGCCAACAGTTAGTTGTCAAGATGCTCACAGCTTTCTTAATTCATCTAATGGAATGTGAAGCAAACTACATTATCACTATCAATCATTATTTTGGATGTGGTTAATAGTTTGCAATTTTCTATTAAACTGAAAAAAGCTGTATTACAAGAACCAAACAATAAATGAGTCACCATGCTAAAGTCATCCACATATGCCAACGAGTAAAGTGTACCCACACAACTTTTTTTTCTTTTAAACCCAAAGAAACTTAATACTTACGTTATGGTTGTGCCACGTCCTAAAGTGTTTCCTCTTGGGTCATCAATCACAGAGAATTCATTTGAATCTGACTCCCAAATGTGTTGAGTATCATTGTTGTGTTTTGATGTGACAATAACTCTGTCTGCTACTAAGAAAGCAGAATAAAAGCCAACACCAAACTGGCCGATTAACTCAGATGTTGACTGGCTATCATCCTGCATTTCAGTCATCTTGTTTAAGAATTCACTTGTACCAGACTTTGCAATGGTACCCAGGTTTTTAACTAACTCCTCTTTTGTCATGCCAATACCCGTATCTGTAACATGAAGCATGTTCTTCTCTTTATCACACTGAAAAAAAAGAGAAAGGTGCAGTTTGACTTCACTTTGAATCTTAACACATAATACACTGCCACAGAAAAGTGGTAAGTAGAATAGCAGCTATTCAAATTCAAACATGCCTGGCTACAACAAATTGAATTTGCAGTAACTATAGAAGTGAGAAATACCTACCTTCAAAATATTTCAATGCTTCAGTTACTCTTTATAAAATCAGAAGTGTATTTTCACCACTAAAAGAAGAGTAGTTTTTGATAAAGCTAATTGCAAAGGTCCTGATGTGATCCTAGTTTGTATTTGCATCAGTATTAAGCCAAAAATCTAGATTTAATGATACACTATCTTTTTTTTTTTACATTCCTCCCACCCCTCCGCCATAGGAGATGATGATACCTAACACTTCTTACCTTGATTTTGACTGTAAGTTCCTCATTACCAGCAAGAGCATTTTCATCAGTTAAAGATATTAACCGTATCTTATCTAAAGCATCCGAAGCATTTGAAATAAGTTCCCTCAGGAAAATCTAAAATAGAAACCAATAGTCAGGAATTCCAGAACACACACAAACAGTTCTAACATGTTCTACTGATAAAGGCACTAACCTCTTTATTTTTATATAAAGAATTGATAATAAGTTTCATCATTCTGTTCACTTCTGCTTGAAATGCAAACTTCTCAGATTTTTCTCTGATTTCTTTGATCTGGGATGCATTTAGGCCATCTAGCTGGATAGCTTCTTCCTCTCTGTTAGGACAATGAAAACCTGTCAAGAGTCTTCTCCCCATACAGTATCACTAATTTTATCATCTAGCAACAGCAATAACAGTCTAGTTAGAACAACAGTAAGATCCTTAATCACTGACACAGCCCCAAAGTTACATGATCAAATGAGATATGTGCAAAAGTAGCTATCCTCAACTGCATAACCTTAATCTAAAACTTGAGTGAAAATCCATATTTGCAAGTAAGGCTTTTTTCCTAAAAAAAAAAAATTAAGGGAAGAATGTATGTATGTTAAAACCACTGTAATCCTCAGCATGTGGTATACCTCACAGGAGTTGAAGCGATTCATAGGCATAGAGGTATTTCATCAGTAGGCACTAAACTGACACCATTTACCACATGCAAGAGTAAACCCCTATTAACTGTTTTCTATACAACTACTAATATTAGAAAAAACAAGTTGAATATTTCTGAATCCAAGTTCTCAGGCTCACTTCTACTTAGAAGGAAAAAATAGCCTTTTCCAGAAATATTTTATTTCTCCCAGCTGACTAGATCTCTCTTTTGAATGGTGTTCCTCCCCTACTTCTGAGGTTTTAAGCATGACTGATGCTCTAACCGACCGTTCAAAAGCAAGAGAAAGCCTTAACGTTTCAGAACTAACTTACCCAGAACCCCAGGTACTAACCTCTGAACAACTTCATCATCTGTTCGAGACCCTTCTCTGCTTTTACCCAAGTCATCTTCCACGGTCCCATCCACATCCACCTCATCAGCTGTAACGGATACTGGGAAAACAAGGAATCCAACGGTCTCAGCCTGATCCCCGCTACGCGCTACCGAAGTTCTCCGCTCTCCCCTCCCCACGGTTTTAGGCTCCGTTCTGCTCCTCCACCCCCCTCCCCGAGTAAAGCTCAGCCCAACCGGAGACATCAGAGACGGGGGAAGGGAACGGACCCCCCCCCGCTCC
>NW_008825614.1:16794602-16803883 GCF_000699105.1 Pygoscelis adeliae | reverse complement strand
CTAGCATGTCTAATGCCTCACACGGCCGTAACAGACTGGCTGGCTTCAGCCGAGCCTCCCCGCCGCCTCATCTGCGGGGACTGTCGGTGTTGATGGAGTATAAAGCAAGCTGGGTGCTTAGCAGGTCTCCCAGGTTGTCGTGCTTTCCAGTGCTCATCAGGGCGACCATCCCGCAGTGAGCTTGTTAGCACTCCTTAGCCTACCCTTGGGGCCGTTGTTTATCTGTTAGCGGTCCTTCCTTCCCCCCCTGGGGAGGGGGCTCCAGCGGCTGCCTCGGCTGCTTCCATGCGCCGCTGGTGTGAGGGGGCCGGGGAGCGTGCACGCAAACTGGTCCTCCAGTGCCCCTGTCAGGGAAGGCCAGCGTGAAAAGGAACTAGTACCAGTGGAACAGTAAAAGGTAGGCCCGATGCTCAGGAGATGGGATGTTCCCATCCTTTTTCAACGTCCCTTTCAGGGATTGCAGTTTGTAAAATGAAATGGGCTGCGTGCGAATTCTGCAGTGCATTGCTGTTAACAACTCAGGTTTTTAAGTTGTTAAAGCTGCCAAGTGGTTAAATATAATATACTTATTTTGTATGTTAATAAGCTACTTGAAATATCTTACGGCCCCCCCTTACTTTCCTGAAAAAGTCTGCCCTGGCTTTCATGTCCTAGTCACCTGTTTTGTCTTACACAAGTTCAACATTAGATTGGGAAAAAAAAAAACAACTGGCGAGCAATGATTTAATGAACTCCGTACTTGGAGAGGAATGTATTTGAAAGCTATTGATCTGAGCTGTGCAATACAAAAAATAAAAAACTCACTGTGTTTATGACTTCACAAACACTGAAGTTAGTCTATCAGTAGCTAAAAGTCTAGGCAAAAAAAAAGCTTATCATCTTTAGTTATACAATGGGCCAGATAGATTTTTTTTTTTTTGGCCTCAAAACTCAGTGTTGTACCTTTTTGTCCTATCGATAATTAAAGTTTGTAGAATTGGAAAGGAGCCTCTGTATTACAGTAAATAATGGTTATCTTTGGGTTCTTCTTAATGAAGCCAGGATTTGATCGTGACCTATTTAAAAATAATCATGAAGCTTTTCTGTATGATTTACAGTTTCAATAGCTGTTCTTCAGAAGTTGCTGCTTCACTGATCACAAATTATAAGAGAAATAAGAAGGAAAGTTACTCTCCCAAAATGTATGCGAGAATGACTGTGAAAAGTAAGTATGAGAGGTCAGTGTCAGGGTTGTAAGTAAAAAAAGTCTGTCAGGTTTTTATGGAGACCTGTGTGAACTCAGAGAATTATTTTCTAAAGAGTAGTCTGTCTTAATTGAAAATACAATTTAGTTATTCAGAAGCCTAAGCAGAGAAAGTTTGTCTTTTTCTACAACTCACCTATAAGCGGTTTCAGGATTTGATTTCCTAATTATGTCTGTATAATTCCCAGAGTGACATATGTTGCTCTATGACTGTGAATAAGCATTTGAGGGACATAGTAAATTTATTAGGTCAGGTTGGACGGGGCTCTGAGCAACCTGATCTAGTTGGAGATGTCCCTGCCCACAGCAGGGGGGGTTGGACTAGATGACCTTTAGAGGTCCCTTCCAACCCAAACTATTCTATGGTTCTATGATTCTATCTCCATCTTGTAGAACTCTTGCATTAACAGGTTTTTATGGCAGTCCTGTTTTAGCAGTCATTTTGCTGGCAGCGCAAAAATGTAATGCTTCGTGACAATCTTTTTGAGCTTTGGTAACTGTAATAGTAGGAATGCAAACCAATTCTGGTATTAACAGTGCTAAACCAACAGAGATTTTAGGTTAAGTTTGGTGGAATCCAAATTTTATTGGTTACTTTGTGCTTATGACTATACAAAGTAGAATGTTGCTTTTGAAGGAGATATGAAACCTGATAAACCTGTGTTTTGTGCTTTGAATTTAGAGGTCAGACTACTAAGAAGTGTAATGTGGTTAGAGGCATTGCTTGCTTTATGTAGATTATACTGTTTGCTTATATGAAAGCCCAGTTGGATTACCCAGGACAAAACTAATGGGCAAGAATGAGGCAACTCTCACAAAGAAAGTTTGATCTCTTTACAAGGAGGTTGGCAATTGAAGAAAATATCTTCTTGGAATATTAAAATTCTAAAAATACTTTATCTATTTTAAAACTATGAACATATTGTCAAATACCGCTGTAAACGTTTTAAGCAAACCTGAGTAGAATTTCCACTGAAAATTTATTAATTTCAGCTTAATTTCTGCTTAAAAAACTTAAGGGAGTTTTTAAGATCTTAGTTACACTAACTACTACTGCCGTTTAAAAGAAGTCTTGAGTATCACCTTTCAGGATTTAATACCGAGGGAAAGGTGTAACTGTTAAGAGGTAATAGTTCTTCAGCAACTTAGCTACATTAAAGGGTTCTGTAAAGCTGTCAGATATACTTCGATGATGGTGTGCATAATGATTAAAATAGTGTATTTAAGTCCTATATGTGCTCTTTTAAGTAAAAATTCAGGGGCATGTGCTGGTAAGAGAAACAGAATACGGGTAGTGTCTTCTTCCATGCAAACAGTAGAGCAAGCCCCTCTCCAGTCCTCTGAATGCAACTTTATCAGCTCATCCATGTGCCTGTGGGGAAGTCAGCTTGCTGAAGCGTGCCATGTGATTCCAAATGTAAGTTGTAACTAGCAAGAAGTATTGCCTTGCCAGAAATAGCTGTAGAGATAAACTAGGAGGAGTTAATACGACCCAACTGTGGGTATTTGACTTAACTAGCTAAATGAGCCAGCTAATCTGCCTAGGCTCCATCTGTAATAGGGAGACAGTCCTCCTTTCACTGTACTAGCTTTGGCGTATGTCAGATTCTTTCCTGAGCTGATGTAACTCTCTAGCCCAGCAAAATACTCTGTAGTTAAATCAGCTTATATCAGGTCCAGGATGCACCAGACTAGAGCATGGTAAAGAGCAGGAGTTTATGGCTAGGAGAAGGTGATATCCTGGTTTTGATGGTGGTGGGCTGAGCCTGGGATGTAAATTACATAGGACAAAGACATTGTACATAGGTGCAAATGTAAGGAAGCCATAAAACTAAACAATGAGTTTGCATTGTCAGAATATCGCCTCTTTTAAAACACAGTTAAATTGAAATCTGTAACTAATGCAAGTTCCATTTTTGTTCATGGATAATAAAAATGCTGTAATTTGTGTCACTGCTAACTAACCATTTACTGTCATACTGTTTTTGATTAAGAAGTGTAAGTGATTTTATTTGCAAATAATTAATGCAATCTGAAGTTTGTACCACCAAATTGAGTCCCATCTTTCTTACGTGATAAGGCATTGGAAATACGAAGAACTACTTAACTGCATTCTCTGTAATTTGAGCTTGTCGTGGTTTAACCTCAGCCGGCAACAGAACACCACACAGCCGCTTGCTCACTCCCATCCCCGTTGGTATGGGGGAGAGAATCGGAGGAGTAAAAGTGAGAAAAAATCGTGGGTTGAGATAAGAACAGTTTAATAATTGAAATAAAGTAAAACAGTAATAATAATAATAGAATATACAAAGCAAGTGATGCACGATGCATTTGCTCACCACCCACTGACCGATGCCCAGCCAGTTCCCAAGCAGTGGCCCCCAGTTTATGTACTGAGCATGACATCACACGGTATGGAATGTCCCTTTGGCCAGTTTGGGTCAGCTGTCCTGGCTGTGCCCCCTCCCGGCTTCTTGTGCACCTTCAGCCTTTTCAGTCGGTAGAACATGGGAAGCTGAAAAGTCCTTGACTGGTGTAAGCACTACCTAGCAACAACTAACACATCAGTGTGTTATCAACATTGTTCTCATCCTAAATGCAAAATGCAGCACTGTACCAGCTACCAGGAAAAAAATTAACTCTATCCCAGCTGAAACCAGGACAGAGCTTCATTTGTATCTTTATAAAACAATACATTGAGAGTTAATATTCCCTTCCTATGCAATGTCTGCTTCAGGGAGTATTGTACGTACAGCACAGATTGAAGACATCCACTTATTTAAGACACTCTACAATATTTGGGACTGAGTGTGAATATGAAACAAAAAAATTGCTGCCATTAGCTAGCTTTTCAAGCTGATTATCCAAATATTAGAAAATTTTAACAGTAACTACATACAAGCAAGATTAAAATACTATTGTTTGTAAACAGTGACAGCTTTACTAAATGCCCATGCTATGAGTTATTCTTACCTGCTCTCTTTTTATCAAGAACGTCTATTGACCAAAATACCATGTTTTGACTTCAACCTTTTGTCCAGTTAGGAGAGATACATCCTGTATCCACTGCCTACCTACTTAGTCTCAGAGCTATTAATCTCCATCAAAGAAGAATTCCAGCTGTACTCTAGTTTTAAGAGTTGAGAATCCTAACAAAAAGGTTAACTTTTTCATTCCTGTACTATCAAAGGCTACGCAGCCAAATAGTCTACAGCTTCATGTACAAACATCTTTAGAACTGTTTCTCTGAACCTTTTATTCTTTGCGAAGAAACTATAATTGGTTTGTTTTATGCAAAATTGTTTTTTCCCAGTTATAATTAATGTAACTTGCTAGGTGGAGGTACGTTCAGTGTTCCCAGGACTCAGCAGAGTGCTGTATGAGAAAGGTAGCCAAAGTAGAATTTAAGATTTGAGGTACTTTGAATTATACATGCGTGAAAGAAAACAGTAAGCCCAGAGTGTTTGTGTCTGACTGATGCTCAGATAGAAGACAACTTCTTCACTTTTTTTTGGCAATAAATGTAGTCTCATCAGCTTCCCTGATACAGCTGTTTACTAGATTTCTGTTAGCTACAGTAGTTTTACCTCCTGCTTTTGCTCCTGTTTTCCTGGGTTTCTGAAATTCAGCAGTTTGTGCAGCTGAGTATCAGTGAATCTCACCAGAAAGCTGCCAAGGATCCATAGAGCTAATCTTACTATGGGGCTGATATCACTGAATGTGACTCTTCCCACAGTGTATCAGTAGTATGGACGATGCTAGATGGCCAGGGTCTGATGTATCATTTTTTGATGTGATGATGTTAGCAAATGTGTAAACCCTCTTTCCAGAGAGTAATATGCATCAGAGAGTGATATGAAACGTGTTTGGTCGTGGGCCCACAGACCATGAGCTGTAGTGAGCACCTTCCTTACCCTATGAAGCTACTACCGTATGTATCCGTGACCCCATCATAGGCAACAGGAACAGTTTTGAGAGAAGCAACATCTTCCTTGAACTCTGGCAACGGACGATGACGGTGGGCTGCTGTCTAAAGAGCTGCTTGCTGGGCTGCAGCGGGGCGTAGGACTCCTGGATCTGGTTAGGCACGAGCCTACTTTCCAGCTCCCCCTCCTCTAGGCTTTTTGACCTCAACTAAAATAGGCAATAGGTATGACAGATGCCTTTGAAGATGGCACAGTCAGATGTGGAGCAGAAGGAAAGATTTTACGGGGTACAACAGGACTGACTACAAGATAAGAGGGACTATGAAAATATCCACTTGCAGAGAAACAGGTGCTTCTTTTTTTTCTGCTGAGATGGATTCCTTACTGCGTTAATTTTTAGATTAAAGATTGGAGCAACAGGCAAGTTTATCCTGTTACTATCCGGAGATTATAGTAGTGGGAATTCACCTCTGATCACTAGCTGGGTGAAATCCTTTAGGCAGAAGCAACGTGCTTTGGTGCAACTGTAACAATTAGTAATATGACGTGTTATTAGGTGTCATTCATACACACACACACACACATATCATACTTCGGTAACCTCTGAGCATGACAAAGTATTCTGCAACTACCAAAACTTGCTTATTGATGCACAGATCACTCTTAACAATGACACTAAATTGGAATGTTTCTTTTTAATTGTTACAGCAATATCAGTGCTCTCACTTTACCTATTTTACTTCTAGTTTCCTGAGAAACAACAGGGAGAAAAAAATAACAAAGCATATGAAATAGCATTGGTACCCCCACAGACCAGATCCTGAGGAGTTCTAGTATGACACAGCATTATTCATGTTATTTAAAGACTTGAGAAACCCTTTGGTTTATTTTAATTCTTTAAAATTTTTTTTGGTCTCAATATTAATATTGAGACAAATCCTCTTTGTTTACTTATGAAAAAGCCAATTAAGTTAGTAGATAAATAGTGAGCTGAGTAACATGAGCAGAAACAGTCTTGGGCTTCTATTGATTTGTTCTCTTCTTGTCCTCTGTTCTTGCCAGGGCATCCACAGTTGGCTACTGCTGGAGACAAGGTACTGGGCTGATGTGAGATAACCATTCTTAGGAACTACATGTGTTCTAAAAGAGCTTCATCAGCTTGAATAATTGGAATGCCTAGGGGCCTGAATGCAGTGGGTGTAGAACACAGCCAGAACCAGATCCACAGGAAGCCTTGGGCACTAGAATGTTCAGTCAAAGCAATCCTTCATCGTTCATCACAAAATAGTGGAACAACTGCAATGAAACATGTTGCAAGTTACCTGTATGTTTTCAACCTTTTCTTCCTTTTCCCCACCATTTTTAGATCACCGTTCAGGGTGATGAGAGATATGAGGGTGAATACCCTAAAGTAGAGGACGAATTGAATGGAAGTTTCTCTCAGCTTGGATTAAAATTTTGATCACTGAGTCACTGGATAGAAATGCTATGAATACCAGCCGTTTTTTGAAGGAAGGCAGCAGTCTCCACCTTTTTTTGAAACTTGATCTACTAAGTATGCTCTGGGCTTCCTTTCTGGACCAAAATCACTCTGGAATGAAAGATAGAGGGAAGTTTGTTTTGTGGAGGTCAGGAATGAGCTAGGTTCGTCACTACTTGACACAATAACCGTTTGCAGTACCAGAAAAGAGACTTTCAGTGCTTGGGAAACTTCAGAATGAAAACGAGATCCTGACAGAGCTTAGGTGGTTTCAAGGCTAGGTAACTGCTGGAGAAGCATTTCGGAGGCAGCAATTTTGGACCCGGATGTCTGAAGAGGGAACTAGAGGTGAGTTATAACTTTCTGTGAATTTAAGGTTCAGGAATTTCCAGGAAGTCCAAAGCATCTTTGTAGGAACTTGGTCTGAAATGCCTAACTTTTCAAACACTATGCTTGCAGGACACCTAGTACTCATACTGATATGCAAGTGCTAGGAGTCTGATGAAAGATTCACCGATGTTAGGCACACTACACACATGATCAGAGCTGGTGTTTAAACATCTAAAGGACTGGGGTCTAAGTTGTTCCTTCAGCAAGCACTTTGTGTATAAATGTTTCTTTCAACATTAAGACTATGGTTCAGAACACCATCAAAATCACATTAGGAAAAACCTTCATCTGTATCTTTTGCCATTTTATATTTGTAATAACCTTTTAAAAAAATGTTAATACTGACTTGAACATCATACTTCCAGTATTTCTAATTTTTATTTCTGGTCTGCTCTAAGTTTGGAAGAAAGTGTTTGTTCTTCAGGTATTATTTGGCCTTCAGTCGGCTTTATCCCATTCCTCCTGAGACTGATGATTGCACTGCAGCTGGCACCGTTAGTGATAAGTCAGTAATCTGTGGGGTTTCCCCCGCCTCAAGTATTTTTGAAGTCTGCAAAGTGTCCCTTGAAGTTTAATGGTCTGTATTCTCATAATAGAGCAATTGACAGAAGGGAATGGGTTTTAAGGAGCCTAGCATAAAGGGCAAAATCTGTTAAGGTGAAGAATTGTAACTAGAAGAATCTTTGTACAAATAAAATAGCCATATTTTGATCATTATAAAAACCTCCCTGACTCGTCAAATACTAAAACCTCTGTAAGTTTCAGTATTACTGGAAATTTGCACCTGCAGCAACATATTTCAGTGGCTAAGACTAAAAAACATATCTCAGGGAATATCACTCTTCTCAAAACAGTTAAGCCTTATTCTGATCTGTAATTACTATTCGCCGTGGCCGAAGAAAGTCTTAGCTTGAAATGGCTGGCCACAGCGAGTGCACAAGCGGTGGCATCCGCTACGAGCTCCCTTTGGTTTCACAGCAGCTTCTGCCTTGTGGTGCATGATTGGATTTAGGGGGGCAGCTCCGGCAGAGCACAGGTTTCAGTTAAAAATCAAGGAAACCATTCACATCTTTGAAGTTAAGCACATGCTCCCATGCTATGCGGGGCTGTGAAGTGTTAGTATAGAGAGGGAGAGAAAAGCTAAAATGGTCAAATAGTCTGTTTGTGGAAGAGGACATGTCTCTCTTAACTGAAGAGGAGCTCGTCTACACCTGCAGCGAAATGGGCCCAGCAAACCCGTGGTGTAAAAAGTCTCACTTCTGCTTCCCACCCCCCCGAGGATGGCAACCGGGGGCCCCTGGCAGCAGAAGCACTGTTGGCGATGAGGTGTCAGACCTTCGGCCGGTGCAGGTCACCAGGGCTAAGCTGGACTCGGGGAGCGCAGAGCAGCTGCAGCAGTGTAGAGTATTTGCATAGCGTCACCCAGACGCGTCAGTATAGCTTCCAGCTTGTTCCTGCGAGCTTAGCCAGCTGTCTTATCGCTCAAGTGGATGTTAAAAGTTTTCAGAGTAGAGCCCGTGTCCACAAAGTTGACTGTTTAGATCTGAACGTATCCTTGGGAAACGCCATTTCTGCGCACTGGCACTCATGTTTTGCTCAAGAACCGAGGCAGGAAGATACAAAAAGCTTTGAAGAGAAGGCATTAAGCTTTAAATAACGTGCTTTTTTTTCCCTCTCCCCTGCCTGAAAGCATGGGAAGGGGGAAGGACCCGAAGCGGCGGAGCTGCAGGGCTGGGGCTGGATTTGTTGGGCAAGAGCTCGCCCTGGCGGCCTGCAGGGAGCGTGTCCTTTCAAGAGATCACCCCTGCCAGGTCTTCACGTGCAAATGGCTGGGTTACATTTGTTGTTCCTGCTACTTTCAAGAAATATTTTATCATCGGGGGGAACATTGTCACCGAGGATGAGGAAAAGGCTGAGGTACTTAATGCCTTCTTTGCCTCAGTCTTTAACAGGCAGACCAGTTATCCTCAGGGCACTCGGCCCCCTGAGCTGGAAGACAGGGATGGCGAGCAGGATGAACCCCCCCATAATCCAAGAAGTTAACGACCTGCTACATCACCTGGATGCTCACAAGTCTATGGGGCTGGATGGAATCCACCCTAGGGTGCTGAGGGAGGTGGTGGAGGAGCTTGCCAAGCCTCTCTCCATCATCTATCACCAGTCCTGATTAACGGGAGAGGTCCCAGATGACTGGAGGCTTACCAATGTGACGCTCATCTACAAGAAGGGCCGGAAGGAGGAT
>NW_008825614.1:16783589-16793396 GCF_000699105.1 Pygoscelis adeliae | reverse complement strand
CAGGCTGCCCAGGGAAGTGGTGGAGTCACCATCCCTGGAGGTATTTAAAAGACGTGTAGATGTGGTGCTTAGGGACATGGTTTAGTGGGCACGGTGGTTGGGTTGACAGTTGGACTCAATGATCTTAGAGGTCTTTTCCAACCTTAATGATTCTATGATTCTATGATTGTCTTCTCCTTTTTGCATTACCTTTATATGCTCATCCCCATAAAGAGACATTAAGGCTGGAAAGAGCCATTTCTCAAATATTTCAACTATTCTTCGCACATACGTATGTGTATATGCATGTATTTAAGTATTTCTTTAACTTTTTAGTAGGGAAATTTTATTTTGTGGTTATACAAATTGCCACCCACTTGCAAATGTATCATGACTTCTCTCTTCTTACGTCCCAGAAAGAGGCTCTTTGCGGTACTGCCAGAGAGGGTTAATAGACAACCTTTCAGCAACATTCGTTTGCGTCAGGAGAAACACTCCTTATTCCTCCAGTCAGAGGCATCATAAGTAAACTGCAGTAGCCTGTGAACTCTAGACCTGTTGACTGTACAGAAACAAGTCCCAGGATCTCAGTGAATAGCTGGAGGTATAATGTATTTGTTATCTCTGGCTTTTGTTTTTTATAAGTTAGATCAAACCTAACCTACCTGGAAAATAGATAGCAAAAGAATGTTAGTTAGAAAAATATCTTTGAGCTTTCTCAGGGTAAGGCAAAATATTTTCTTTTGTAATTAATTTCATGAAATCCAGGTTTATATCAATGTAAAACCTGTGTACTGGTTGTATGTCCAAATGTATTTAAAAAGAAGGAAGATCCTTATATTGGGACTGTGAAATGTATTTTAAGGATGAGACCACAATTTTTTCCTTACTAGACTTTGAATGGTGATAGTCCATATTGACCAGGTGGATCCAAGTCTAGCCAGGAAATCACCTTGGCCAAGCCAGGCATACCTAGAGCACATACCATGTAAGGACTAATGCACAGGCCTGAGCTTAAATATAGCTCAGGAGCCAAAGGGTGTGAGGTGTGTGGGTGGAGGCACAGATAAGGCTTCTCACAGCTGTTCTCACAGGACTCTGGTCCAGGTTACACAGCTGTGCTGTATTAGAACATAGCTTGAACACTGGTAGCTGAAGTCTGGGAGGTGGATGGATGGCAATGATAACAAAGGTTTTGTAGAGAAGAAAGGTTGCAGGCTGCTTAAGGTAGTTAGAGCCTCCTTGTGTGCCTAGGGTTTTGACTCTGAAATGATGTTTCCTGCTTTGAGTTAGGGGGTAGTGAGGCACTCTGGCTTTTAGATGTTCTAGCTATGCAGACAAGTATGAAATGTCTCTGTTCTTACTGCTACTATGGTGTGAATTCAGGAAACTCCAGCGACCCCTTGTACGTTCATCACTGTAGAAGTGCCAGATAGCACAAGCAGCTTGGTAAGTGAGCTACAGGATAATATAATGAAAAAGAAATGAAGCATTGATCAGGATAAAGCTCTTTTTCTTTGGGTGTGTTACTCTTCTACACTGGACTTGGTTTCTTGGCTCTGGAGTACACTAGTCACAAAACTCCTTTTCTGCTTTTTTCTATGATGTTAGACCATCCTTTCTATTTCTGGGCCAAATGATTTAATTATTGCATGCAAAGCGGAACAGCTTTAACAGGGTTGAGTGAGAATATCTATTGTTTGAATACTCAGGATTACGTGCCCAGTTACTTTTCTGATGTGCTTTTAGCCTGGCATTTCTCAATCATTTTAAGTGCTAACTCATTTGGCTCTCTGTTCCATCTCTTGGTGTATGAGTGTTTCATCCATAGCTGCCTTGCTATCCTTATGGTTTAGGAGCTTTTTTTCAGCCTTCATGAAAAGTGTGTGTTTAGTTTGGTGGCAAGGCTGTTGAAAATTGTTTCCTTGCCAGCATACGAGTCCTTCTGCAGATCTAATCCAGTATTGTCTATCTCTTGAATATTCTGTGTGAAGTAGGATGGGATATTTAATATGAGGAAGGGTGCATCTCCTAAGATAAGTGATGTTGGTAGGATGAGAGTATCCTAGCTAGGTGATGAGTTGGCTGCGCAAACCTAGCTACAGGGTACAATACTGCCTAGACTATAGCTATGTGTTGAATAAAAGTTGTAAAAAAAGGTTTACGAGGGGGTTGTTTTTGTAAGCTATCTCTTATTTAGTTCTATCTGAAAGGTCACAAGTCAGCATGTGGTTGTAACTCTCAGTACTTCTGAAAGCAAAATGATTTTTAGAGTGTATGAGAACTACTATGACAGATGGAAAAACTGTGCAGTTTTTCTTTGAGTCACAGGTAATTGTCAGCAATTTGATACTGATGGATGCTATAATAAAGCCATTATACCTCTATGTTATTTATCCAGAGCTATGATATGGATTTGGAAGGTTGAATATAAAGAAGTAGTTTTGAGAATTTTATATAATAACGATTTTTTTCCCCCTATTCATTCTGCTTGTATCCAACAGGTAAATGGTTGTGAAAACACCTGTAGGAATGATTACGTAATGAAAGTAGACAGTAATAAAATTTATGATAGAAAAATAGACTTTGGATCTGACAAGATGCTGTGTAAGATAAAATGCTGTCATGCCTGAGTTACACTCCCCCACTCTCCCCCATAGCTTTAATGATCTTATCTTCTGTATTCTCCCAAAAGACAGGAACAGTCGAAAGAGACATGCTGAAAACTGTTGTAGTAGTTTTGTACCAAATGATTCAGAAGTTCTCCAGCTACAAGACCTAGACACCTTTAAAGAAGTGAATGCTTCTTGCTGTGAGTTTTTATTAATAGCAATGCTAAATATACCATTGTTTCAAAGAAGCAGCAGAATGCAGTGGATGATGCGCTGAAATTATCAATCTTATGAAACTAATGAACTCTTCAAAAGGATTGGCAGTAGATTTTTAAGAGCGAATGTGTCTGTAGCTTTAGATTTTTCTGAGTAACTTGTGTTTTAAGAATGGTGTGTTAATAGGCTGTAATAGGTTTTAGTGTACATCTTGGAGTAGAATTTCAAACGGGCCCATTATCTGAACTTAGATCTATCAATAGGCATCCAGATTTTCAAAAGATATCAGGGCTTGGTTTTCCTTGCAGAAAGTTTCCTCTTTATTTTTTATTATTTAAATCTTGTTTATGCTAAAAACATTAAAACATACTTTCCTTCCTGACTAGTTAGCATTACAGTGTGAGAGTAGTCATGCTTTTCAGGCAAATGGTTGTGTAACTGGACGATAACTTACGGATTTTTCCAAAGCAAGAGCAATGGATGCTGGAGGAGGCTGCCAGAAACTGGAAGGAAAAAAATGTTACTGATCTGTATCATAGTTTTCCAAAGCCTCCAGAAGCAAGAAGAAAATATTTCTATATGTTTGCGATTATACATATGTATCTTATCTATTTTTCTTTTAGTACATACGTCTTCAAAACAGACATACACCTATCAGCGTGCTGTTGCTGAACTCATTAGTTTTACTGAGAAGGAGTATGTATTAACCCAGAGATGGATATGGGTTAGAGTATTTATTTCTGCTACAAACCCGACAGTTGAACAGTGACGTGGGTGTCTGAGTCTGCCACAGCCTTGTGCACCGTGAAGAGCATAACACACAACTCATGTTAGCGATGCTTCGTGAGGAGAGAAGGACTCACCATTTGGTCTGATTGCAGGACTGAGGCTTCCAACTTAATTTGTGATAAAATATGTTAAAAGGTGCTTAGGTCTGTTTGTTTTGCTTCCTTTCTTCCATTCTTGAAAGTGCAATGGAGACAGAAACACTGATCAGTCTTTTCTGATATGAATCAAAACTTTGGAGATGCACAAGAGCAGACAAAGTAGTAGGACTACATGGTTGGAGACCAATCCAATAGGTCTGGCATCAGAGAGTAAATTTTACTATTTATCTTCTCTGAATAAAGTATTTGTTTTCAAGGAAAATTCTACGAAGAGATGTTGCATTTTTACAGTATATGTGTGCTCGATTCAGTTTGAAGCAATACTGTACACCCTTACATTGTCTCTTGGCTTTGAGATGTTGACATTGTTTGAAAGAAGGTAAACCCACCTCTTTTTAAAGGCTTTTTTGAATTATAGGCCCTGCCTATAGTAACAGGAAATGTCACACAATCTTAATAAGCCTGTTTTCAGTTGGTTTTGACTTTGGTGAAGTTTCAGTATGTGGACTTGAAGGTTGTTACAACAGGTTTTTTTTCTTTGTTTTGAAGTTTCAAGTAGAGATTGTCTAGGAAAAAGTATAAATTGTTAATTAAACTATTCTCGTTTAGAACAGGGACTGGAAATGGGAGGCTGTGTCCTATGTGCTACAAATGTCCCTCTGAAAACCTGCTTGACTGTGACTAAGTTGCAAGTCTCTGCAGAACAGTAGTTTGCGTGTGCTCAACAGGGACTTGGCTAAACCTCCCTGAGGATGCCACTGCGCGAAGCCACAGTGAGCCCAGTGGGCTATGGTATGACATTCATACAAAGCTTGTATTCGTATCATGTTTCGATGTAACTTTATTTGATCAGTTAAGTTTATTCAGGCAAACAAACTGTCCATCAAAAATAATCCTTTTTTTAGAGCCAAAATTTCCTTTTGCTTGCTTGTGTTCAGGAAAAAAAAGTGGTTTTAGTAATTCAGTTCTTGTGGGGTGTATGTTTTATTACTAGGCTTTTTGGTTTGAGATTTTTTGGGCGTGAAGGATATTTCCCTCTTTGCTTCTATGCAAGTTACACTTTACATGGCAAGATCAATCTTTTAGTTGGAGGTCAAGGACAGCTGGCAGAGTTTTCAAGTCATCTCGAGAATAGTAAAAAGTCAGGGCTATATATAAAGCGCTGAGCAATAAGTGACACAATTATATGATCACCTCACCTAAATTTGTCTGTAAAAGAAATAATGTTTTATGATATGCTAAGAATTTGAAGCCTTATTAAAGTTTCATTAGTCTAAAGATTGACAGCTGTTCACCATTTTCCCCAAGCTCTTCAAATTTATTGTCACTGTTATCTCTGCCTAGCTGGGTGAGTGAAAACAACCCAATTCCCCAAGTACGGGAGGAATCTGGCCAGCTGATGGCTTACAGCTGCTTGTTTCTTGCCTGCTCGTAAACTCATTGAAAATAAGATCATAGGATGAGTGTTTACTGAGCTCTGTCTGGGTATAGTGGGGGAAAAAAACCCAGTCCTGCTTAGTCTTGTGACATGATGTGACATGTTACGCTGGTAATCGAGTCAGTCATGTTGGGGGGGCGGTTCTAGTGACGGAGAGCCAAGATAGCAAATGCTATGACATCTTCTCTTTCTGCAGCCTTAAGGTGAGGCATGCCTTGGGGAATGAATTTCCTAGCTCCCGCACTTGGAACTCCTTGGTGGTCACTTTCTGAGAGTGAAAGGGCAGCTTCAGCTGGTGTAACTCGGAGGACACTGGCCCATGCCTGCTCGTCTATGCAATCCAGAAATATTCTTTGCTCTTTGAACTATTCTAATTCAGGTTGGTATAATATAGAGATGCCTGAGCTACCTTTCCAGTATTTCTGCCAGGACCAGAAGCACTTTGGTGTGACACCACCAGGTTCTGTATAGGCTAATCTACTCTGCCCAGAGGCAGATATTTTGAATTGTTAGCTAGGAGCGGAATAAGTTAGCCCATGGGAACTCTGGACTGCTGGACCTGGATTAGTTTTCAGATGACTTGGAAGCAGTCCATGCACTAGAGACCAGGACAACCAATTTTTTTGCTATATATATGTGGGCCCTGCTTCCTGTGAAATGTCATTTGACCAGAGCTTGCTCCCTGGCATTATTAGGTGGCAGAGCCAGAAAGCTGTCCCTCCAGCAACTCCTGCTGGAGGGGGAAAAATGCCTGTGTTAAGTTGTGACCTGGTGCAAGTGCTGAATTTCATAGGTTGGTCCCCCCCCCCCCCTTCTGCCATGTTGGGGATGAATCATCAGGCACATATTGAAAGTGGGGATAGAAAATCCTCTGTTCTAGTGTAAGGCATGACAAAATCGTGTCCTGACTCTTATAGGAGTGATACTTGCATTTTGGGATGGCCCTGGCCAAATCAAGGGTATATCTACACTTCTTTGGCCAGGTGTTTATGACATGTTTACAACGTGAAATTGAATTAGATGTAGTTTCATGGGGTAGAACAGAGCCCATTGGACTTATCTTAGTTCTGGTTATCTTTTATGAGGACTAAACAACCTTGTGCAAGAGCTAGTGGGAGTGGTTGAGCGCAGTGTCAGGCAGAGATGTCAAGGATGAGACCCGTCTTCCTTCCAGACAGTTTGGCTGTCTCTGTACTGTGTATCTTTGCATTTCCTGTCCACTGTGAATTTAGGTAGAGACACACTTGACTGCGTCTGCTTTGCCAGCATTATTATTTTGAAATCTGGTATAAAATAATTCAAGGTTGCTTATTTTTTACCTTGCAAAATCAGACTTCCCTTTGGACCAGATGCTGGTTAAGTGCTCACCTGTCATGTAACAGGTAGCATGTACTGTACTGGATGCCATTAATGGAGAAGCATGATGGGCTTCTAACTCCTCTGGTAAGTTTGCTCCTAAGTGGATATACAGTTCAAAATGTATTTCATGTAAAAAATTCATATAAAAAAGGTTCATTTTCTTTTAATTGCCAGTTAATCTTCTACTCAATATAAAATTAGGCTGCAAAGCTGGGAAGTTGGGCAAAAGCAGTTACAAAACTTGCATCCCTATTTAGGTTTGCTTGATGTTACTGATTTTCTTCTTTTTTTTTTTAAGGCTGTATCCATAAGCACAAATTTCCTGTGCCGTTTAGAATTGTATGAAAACATGTTCAGAGTTTTGGCAAGTTTTTAGGATGTCTGATGTAATGGCCGGAACAATGTACCAGAATTCACATGGCAAGGTGCCTGGATGGTAAAATTGTCCCACTTGGGTTACCAGGAAATCTCTTAACTTGTTTGGATTAAACATTTTCTTTTGGGAGGAGGGACAGCTGACAAATGCTCACTAGGCAGAACTAAATAGAATCTTCTCTACCCGGTTCCACTATGGTAGTGTAACATTTAAAGTATTCAGCTCTGGTTTATATTGGAGTTTGTGAGGAACAGTACAGACACTAATGTTTCTGATTTCAATTGCTTTCTTTTTCTACTCTTGTTTTAAACATATATTAATATACTTAGGTAGTGTGCACTTATATTCTTGCTTTTCCACATCGGATCTGGCAAATTAATTTCAAATGGTGTTAGTATTACCGCAACAGAAGTAAAGGAAGCAAATAAGTAGCTTGGAAAAAAGATTTTTCTCCAATTAGTTAAAGATACTTTTCCCAAATTGTTGCACATAAACACGGTTCCACTTATTTTTTTAATACCAAAATGAAAAACACATAAGAATTTAACATATGCAAGAATTTTCCATATGGAAATGTTTGTTGGTGGGAGAGGTACTGGCTGGTTAAAGGGACTGTAACAGGGTATGGTTTCAAAGAGGACTCAGGTCAATAACGGCTGAAAACTGTTACCAGCATCTGACGGTTCTGTGGCCTTTTAAAGCAAAATAATTTTTACAAACGCATTTAGGAAGATTTATGTAAGCAGGCAATATATTAAAGATGAAGAAAATAACATTCCTCAGAATCTTTTAAGGCAGTAAGAAAGATTTCTGATTCTTTCACAAGAAACTGTTTCTGTGTTGCTTTTGCCCATTCTCTGTCAGTCCAAGGTCATTCATCTCTGTAATAAACAACTCTCTGATACAATCTGTCAAATGGTTTTATTGCTTATGAAGCTGTTTTGTTTGAAACACTGCACCGCAGAAGCTGCAGTAAGACATTGTCAACTTCCCTAGCATTGAGTTTTAATTTCATTCAATGGGACTTTAATGAATTGTAGTATCTGTTAGCCCAGTCTTAGGCTTTACTTGAAGGCTGTACTAGCTGATTAGAAATCCATCCCGCAGTCACTTAAGTGCAGGAGTGTCTTTATTAGCCAAGTGGTTTCTGAGGTGTTGAGTGCTCTCAGTAATCACAGATGTGAGGAAAAGCTGACAGGGCTGAGCAGGCTGCAGGGAGATTTGCATGTTTCCCCTGTGTGAACAAAACTATGAAAAGCAAAGAAATTAGATAGTGGTGTAATTATAGGTCTAATTTATCATGCATACTATATGTGAAAGACTTAACAGGTTCTCAAAGGTATTTTATGTATGCACATATGGAGATCACATGGCATCTATGTCCTGAGCCTTCAACTGTATTAATAGAGCTGGTGTTTGTGAACTGAGGATAGTATGTAGCCTCTCTCTGAATTACTCCTGGTCACAAAATTCAGCCAAGTAAAACACTTAGTTCATAAGCATTCTGTTTATCTTGAAAGAATTGTGTATATTATCCCCACTCAGACCCTAGTTAATCTCACAGGCCCTGAATAGTAGTCGGATGCCACATATAAATCAGGGTATGTAGTACGTACTTAACACAACTGCGTGCCTTTTTGGTTTTAGGTCCATGCTATCTCTTGCTCTATCCATGCAGCAAGACAGCCCTCTGAGATTCTTCTTTGAAGGATAATTCTTCTGTGAAGCTCTTTATTTGGGTATGAGTTTTCTTTTTTTACATTGCCAGCCATACCTAAACACCTTTCGGTTTTAGTTTGTACCAGGTAAGTGTCATAGGTGTGGTCAATTCTGACAATAACATGAGGGAAAGTGTGGGTTCTTTTGTGCATCGTGTAAAGTATTGGATACATCTTTTCTAGTCATCTTGCAGCTAGGATCACTTGGACTGATCTGATTAAGAACAGACATTTAAAGTTACATTAGCCTGTAGGATTATATTTCATGTTAAGTGCAATTTTAGAAAAAATGTTGTAGGTTGACTTCCTCTACTTCTATATATCCCATTCTGTTTAAGTAAAAACTGATACAACTTTTGGAAGAAGGAGTGTATCTTCATCTATCTTCTATGGACCCCAAATAAAGACAAATGAATTTCTGTGTGTGCTCCTTCAAGCCAGTTTACATTACCACATATTTTCCAGTATCCGAGTCATTACTCGGAGACCAGCAGACACGGGAAAGGACCGAGCTGTCTGAAGTTGAGTTGTTTAACAGCTTATTTTTAAACACCACTACCTCATGTTTTAGTTCTGTCTCTAGTCTTGCTGCCAACACTTAGGGATTACTTTGTGTGAATAACCCACTGGCCTAACAGGCCTTCGTATGGAAGGAAACGCCCCATGAAGGTTGCTCTAGCTAACAGAATTACATAAAGGAAACAACTTTTCTTTTTATTTGTATCGCATACATCAAGCACATGCTAGCATTACAAAAGCATGTTGTCTGAAGTGCAGGGAGAATGATCTTTGGAAGCACTGGGACTAGACACTCAAGCACACCTCTCTTTTTATAGGTTAGTCCTGACTATGTGGGGAGCTAACCACAGGCTGGCTGCAGCAAAAACAGGGGTTTCTACCCACAATAGTGGTTTTCACATTCAAGGCCCTGTCTTGCACGTGCTTGCAGAAGAAACAGAAGTACTACCATTCTAGTTTGATAGTATAAAAAATAAATGAATGTGAAAGTTCAAAGCCTTCAGGTCTCAAGGGGTGAGTGACAGTGCTATAGAGCACTGTATTGTCTTTTTCCAGACTTCTATTAGAGCTAAGTTTTCTAACCTTACTGCTGGTGTCGCAATAAGGGAACATAAATCCCTGCCTCTGCAGTATTCTCTTGCTGCTTACGCCAGAACAGCAACAGCAACCATTAACTGCTGGAAATGGTCTCTCCGTTACTGCT
>NW_008825614.1:16781783-16783557 GCF_000699105.1 Pygoscelis adeliae | reverse complement strand
CTTGTAACTCTTCCTTGAGAATGCCTCACCTACTGATGTGGTTATTGTTCACAATATTTATAGTCTTGGGACTTGGAGACCAGGCTAGGCTGTGTTCAGGAGAAGAACAATGTGCATTTTTCTATTAATTTCAATTGAATTGCACGTGGGATTAATTAGCCCATAGGCTGGAGTGAAAAAGCTGTCCAGTTCTAGTGCATTTTTGCTTTGTTGAAGGTGATTGATTAATTAGGAGTTGGAGTGACAAGAAAACCTACAATACCCTAGAACTATGCCATGAATTCAGAATGATTTTCACAGTCTCCTGATTTCATAGATGACTTTTTTTTTGTAGTTGTGCATGGGAAGTCTGATGCTGAAAGGTAAATGGGAGCTTTCATTTTCTCTGCGCCAGGGTGTTGTAGCAAAAGAGGTCTGTAAAAAATCTTCTTTGACTAGAAAGATCAGAGAAAGCAAGTACCAGATTAGAAATTGTCTGTGAAGTTGTCTTTCCTCTCGCCTTGTCTGTTTTCTAAATACTGCCCATCTTGTTCTCCCCTTGTTTCCATAATTTATCATAATGGATTCATAGTAATGTATACCAGAATCACATACTGTAATAGCGAAATGACAATGTCACGTAAATAACAATGCAGGAATTTTTGATGAAAGCTGTATCTGATCTCCACAAGTAACCAAGTCTGGGAGGTCCATAGGGTATCAGACTTTTGGCAATGGCAATTGTAATGTCAATCAAGAACTCGGCCTCGGTGGGAAGGATAGAGCACGCAGCTAGCTACCCACTGACAGACACTTCGAAATCCAAGGTTGATTGTTTTTCTTCCAGTTTGTTGTCGTTTTGCCTGTAAAAAATAAGGTGGGCATCATTCTTCTGTAAGAAAGAGAATGCTCAGAGTAGTATTTAGTCTGAAATCCTTCAGATTTGTATAGGATTGCTGCTTTAGAGATGTGTGGGGAGGAATGGCTGAGTAACTGCCAGACATAAGTGACAATGGGTTACGTGGATCTCCTTGGTATGAGAACAAGCTGTGTTTGCTGTATTGGAAAAAGAGTATGTTCCTTTTGTTGTAAAGAAAGTTTCTGAGCACATCAGGAATTCTGCATGTGGAGCTGTAACCTTTCCGCTGTGGAAGTGGTCTGGTCTTTGTTCTTCTTCATCCATGTATCACCTAATTTGTTTGTTTGGCTTTTTTTTTACAAGTATTAATAGGTATGGTTCAAGTTCTCGGACTGCCAGGGTCTAGTGGCAAGTGTTTCACAAGGAGATGGGGGCCTCAAAACAACAATAGGACTTCTGTGGATTTCATGGTATTCTTTGTATTATACATTTTATATCCGGCTTGTTTTGAGCTTATTTTGTTCACAGATGTAAGCAGGTGTATATAGCACTTCTCAAGTCGCTGGAAAAGTAAATATTTGCTGTTGATGTGTTGTTTGTTGTGAAAGAATCCCAGGCAGCTCCTAGCACAGCGAGAGACCTGAGGAGCAGCGGAGGCGTGAAGTCGGGGTACGTTCCCCACGCAGTTCCACTTGACCTTGAACTGAGCGGTAGACCTGCAGCAGTTGCTGGTAGAATGCTGCCGGCCGTTACGGATGGGGGGAGAGCTGCTTTCCCTCGTCGGGATGGCAGACCTGAGGGCAAGGGCCCCAACCACCCCTGGGTTACCCCCCCCCGGCACGCCTGCTGGGGTCAGCTCTTTAGAAACGCCGCTTCCCGGCGAAGCCGAGCAAGCAGCCTCCCTGCGCACCCCACAACCCAGCGCTGTGGCGGCGC
>NW_008825614.1:16780654-16780956 GCF_000699105.1 Pygoscelis adeliae | reverse complement strand
CTCCCAGTCTCAAACCGGGAGCGCGGGTAGGACCGTCACCTCGCAGGTCCCGAGGGCCGGGCAGCCGGTGGACGCGCACTGGCGGGGGTGGCTGTTCCTTTTTCTTCCCCTGCTCTGAAGAGGGGGTGAGCGAGCCCTTCAGACCGCCACCCGTCCGACCCAACCGGGGCTGTAGCTGTTCGGAAGTGCCTTGGGGAAGAAGCCTTTCGTACGGCGTAGCTTGGGCCGGGCAAAGTGGCTGGCGCTGGAGGTTGTGTTGTGTGGAGAAAAGCAAACGTAAAAAGAAAATGGGGAAGTTGGTC
>NW_008825614.1:16746764-16780602 GCF_000699105.1 Pygoscelis adeliae | reverse complement strand
ATGAAGTTTTAGATGACTTTTTCGTTTTGCCTGTTTCCATTAAAATGCTGCGAAGCATTGAAGCCCGGGTAAAATGCTAATGATCCGTGCATGGCTCTGGGAAGCCCTGTTCTTCAGCCCAGCTGGGCAAAAATTTAAGGGCCAAATACTTTCTTGGAGCTTGGTTGATTCCGCTCTTGCTCTGATGGGAAGGGTATTACCAAGGTGCTTGAATATGTGATCTTTTTAGAGAGCCAAAAGAGAAAGGGGCGGCGTGTGTTCCACAATGTCAAGTGGGAAAGCTTGTCCTGTAGTGGCAATGGATAATGCTTTAGTCTTGTGTGTTTTGCCCTTTTTAAAAAAAAAAAAAAAAAAAAGTATGGTCTTATCCTACACTTAAGAGTCTTGAGCGTGAACTGGGGCTTCACTGTGCTGGGTGCAAACATAGCATTTGCAAACATAAAATAGTGGCAGCATTTCACAAGTGAAATAAGAAGCCGTGTTAGAGATCTCAGAAGAATACTGTGGACTTTGGAGAGTGGGATAAGGAGTAGGAAGAAGAGAATAAATGCCTTTTATTTTGAATATCTTTTTCTTTTCCTGTTTTTGGAATTTTTCTTCTTCTAAACCACACCCAAATAACACTTCAGAGCTGAGGTTAGAGTGTAGAGTAGTGTTAAGAGAAAGTAAGTGGGTGTGGGTTGGCAAAAGGCGAGGCAAGTGCTTCTAGAATAATTCATGTTTTATTACAGCCTAAGTCACCCAGTGGCTTCAAGTATGTGACGTTTTGCTTAGTTACAGCGTTAAGATGGCAAAGCTGTCCTGATTTTTGACCCAAGGTTTATAGCACTTGGGATGCCATCTGCCAGCCAGAATGTCTAATAGCAACAGAGTGTTCATACTGTCTGTCTTCAGGCAGGCACTAGTCAAAGCTTTTTTTATCCGAAATATCTTTCTCTATATATCTATATACAGATATATAAATACCTTTATTTTTAAAACAAATGTTGACTCACCAGGGTGCACAATTGTAGTTTGAAAAAATACTTTAACTATAATACAGAAATGGGTGTTGTAACGTGATTTTGCAAGTTCACTCACAACTATGGTTATGACTTCAAGTTAATGAAATGATTCATGGCCCTTTTTATAGAATAAGAGTATTTGCCTTAATAGTAGTGTGTCAAATTGCATTTGATTATTTTGTTACCTCAACTGAGCATAACATTTATCTCCTGTATTACTATAAGCAGTGACTGGAGATAGTAGGAGCTAATGTTTTTGTTGAGGCTTATTTTGTTAAATCCCCTAACATGAAAGAGATAGCTTTTCATGTCAGCTTAAGCATGAGGAACTCCTGGGATCTTTTTTGGTGAAAGAGATGCTGGACTTTATTTGAAACTTGGAACTAAACTTAGTGAAATTGCTGTTCTGTCTCTCTCTTAAAAAATTAAAAGACTTGGGTATCTGCATCTGATAAAGTTGAATGGTTTCGGATTACTGTCTGTTATTGGGCATCTGTATAAGTTTCTTATTGTACCTGCCTGTCAACTGTGTAGCAGTCTAAGGCATTGCTTTTACAAAAGAAATGGTATTTCCCTTGCTATGAGTTGGCCAGAGTTTTCAAAATGGAGCACTATCTGTCTAACAGATCTGGAGTCCCCACACCTACCTGCCTTGTTGAGATGGTTTCCTCCCATGGTGGAGCACGTAGTGTATCTGTCCTCAGAGCTGAAGGTGTTGAGATAAGCTTGACCAATTCCTTCTAGACTTACATGTAGAAAGTAACCAAACAAAGCATATTCACTTTAAACTCACCCTTCCAAGCACAGATTGAAGATGAAAGCTCCCCTTTTTTCCACTAATAAGGAAGGCTGGATTATAAAGATAGTGTACGGGAAGGAAAGGAAGGAAAACATGCTTATGTTTTATGCTTCCAGGATGATAGCGTTTAGCCTCCTAATGTTGCTCTTCCAAGTTTTCTAAACAAGAAATACGAACATCCTTAATACTGACGTTGGTGTTGGTCCTAAAGTTACTTAATATGTTATGGCTCTATGTAAGTGGTCTTAACTTCTCAGTATACTTTTCAAACAAATATCAAGAGAAATATACCCTTAAAAATGGAAGTGATTTACACACGCTAGGTACACGTGTGTAGAGAATAAGCAGAATATTTTTGGTTTCCTGACTTGCTAGAAGGCTAATAAGCATAGCAATGTGTATGTAACTTGTTTGGAAAGTATGGCAATCACTTAAAGTTTACTTACTTGAGTTGAAATTGAGTAATGTGGTAACCTTGGAATGGTGAAGCAAAAGAAATTAAAGCAATGTGAAATTAAAACAATGTCAGTTCTGCTTCTGGGGCAGAAGCTGGACCAAATAATGGGAGGAGAAGACAAGGCTCCTAGAATAATAATAATATCCTCCTCCAACTCCAAAGTTCATTTTCAAAAGCAGTAATAAATGTGTTAACGGAGTTAGCAAAAAATTATATGTATTGAGTCTGGGGCTCTCTCAGCAAGATGCTGAAATGCATCTTCTCTCCTAGTTGAACTGTGCAGAGAAAAGTGGGCTTCAAATAAAAACTATGGGTCACCAAGACAAGTTAGGGACGGCATTTTCAATAACATCATGTTGTTAAGGATTAGCTGGTTCGTGTGAGCTAGTTTGATAGTTTCCATCATCATTTATCTATATTTAGAAATTGCTAATGGATTTATATGTATTTATTTAAATAAAACTACAAAGTGGTATAACTTTTTTTATCTCTCCCCTGTTCCCAGAGTTGGTTCCTTCAATTATGAGTAACATGCTGAATCCGGATGCTATTTTTTCAAACAATGAAATGAGCCTGTCAGACATTGAAATTTATGGTTTTGATTATGACTACACATTGGTCTTTTATTCTAAACATCTGCACACGCTGATCTTCAATGCTGCTCGAGATCTGCTTATTAATGAGCATCGGGTAAGTAAAATTAATGGAATAACAATGAACTTATGAATAAAGAGTATAATAAATAATTTCTAACTGAGAGGGGCATAACTCATCTTTTCATGCCTCAGTCCTAGCGTGGCTCCCTTATAACACATTTTGTACAATGGCTACATATGAACCACAGAAGTCCTAGTTTATTCTCAGCTGCAGTTTTGAGCAGAGTGCAATCTGACAACTGTTAAGGAATAGAGTTTTATTTGTTTTATTTTTCAATTTGGTGGTGGTGGGGTGGTTTTTTTGTTTTTTCCTGATTGTCAATTATTGGAGTTACCCTAATAGATAAGAAGCTTAAGAGTTACTGTTACTCTGTTGTATGCATTGCTGTGAGTGCAGTGATTAATTTCCATATGGAATATTTTTAGCCTGACTTCTTATGAGGTCTTTGATTGCGCTGTGTGCTTGCAAGGTGCTCTGTATGTGCCCGGCGTTTCAGCTGAGTTAGCTGAAGGGGCAGCGTGTGCAGCGACAGTGTAATCAGAGGCTGGATACAAGAGAGACCCAAGTTGAGTGTTCAGCTCAGTATTCCCCTAAGAGCGAGCGCTGCCCTGTTGCCTTACCAAGCAGCGTGTTCGCATCGGTGGCCAGTTGACATTCAAGCAGCTTGGAGCTGGGTGTTGCGTGGTTTGGGGATGGGAGAACTTACTGTGTGTCCGAAAGCTGGGGGGGAGATGGGTGACTTGGGAAACTGAAGGTATTGCAGGGAAAAAGATTGAAGAAAACGTGGACTGAAAGAGGCAAAGTTTATTGAGCTGTAGGACTTGCAGGAAAATAAAAGACAAAAAGCCCACAGAGTAACTTTATTAATAAAACTGCTTGTGTATTTTATATAGCCTAAATCTGAATGGGTGGTGTTACTCTACTTTCATATTTGAATCTAAAGGTTAGGAGCTATATATAAAAATCTATAAATATCCCTGGAAGAACAAACAAAACTTCATGGGCGCTACAAGCATATACAACTTGATTCCCCTAAGACTTTGGCATGTCTTGTTAGCAATTTCTGTAGGATGTGTAAATACACTTTAATAAAGCTACCTGGTTCTTGCAAAATCAACATTACCATAGGAGTCAAGATTAATTCTTCTAGACAATAATTAAACCGGTGATCTGTCTTTACTATTTGAATGAATTCAGGCAGGGATAACTTTCCAGTTTGTCTCAATTAAAATATCTTGAGTTCTAATAAATTAAGCTGTAATTACTTTTTGAGACAACTTATTGAAATATATCCTCTCCTGTTGGAATTTACTGGGGGACAACAGTTTTTATTAATGCTATCTCTGTAGCTGCTTACACTGTTAATGTTTTTCTTGCCTTTAACATTAGAAAAAGTTTCTAGATAGTATTGCCCATTATGACTGTCATAGCTAACCTAAAAGATGGCCAGTTTTGGTTGTGGCAGTGTAAAGTAATTAATCAGAAATTGCAAAATACAGTGTAGGAAGCAAGGAATTTTGAAGTGTGTCCAAGAGAATAAACATCAATTTAATGCTAATCTTGGAGGTGGCAGCAGGTGTTGAATGTAAACTCTTGCTCTTGGGTTTCTTTCTTTCCTAATGTACGGGCCTTGCGCCACCTTATCTGGACTGTTGTTTCAGTCCAGATATATCTATCCCTACCGAGAGTGGGGTAAGCAAACAGTGTAATTTTTAATCATGATTTTGTTTGGCTTGTAAGGAAGCTTTGATTTGTGTGCCAAGATAGGCTCAATCTTTGTCTCATATGTACTGGCATGCATGCAAAAAGACAGCCTTATAGTAGAATAAATTGAAGTAGGAAAGTCAAGCATGCAGAAATTTGAAAAAGAAATAAATTTCCTTGTTCATGCTTGATGTGGCTGCTTTGAGGCATGCGTGGTACATCGTAGTTATTAATTATTGGAATTCTGTATCAGTCCCTGATGTTTTCCCTTGTCTCCTTTTCTGCTTTATGTTCCCTGGCCAAATCTATACATCTTCCCAACGCATCTGTAGGCTTTTGGTGCTGTTCTTCGTTCAGATCAGTAGCCTCCCCCATGTTTTCTGGAAGTGGTGGTAGGGATGATAGTTCAGAAGTTAGGAGAAAAGGCTATTTTCTTTGACTGTAGATGCCTGTGCTCAATACAAGCACAATCTACAGCAGTTGCAGAGCAAGTCCTCTTCAGCACAGATAAAAACTTTGTGGAGAAATTGCGATTTATTTATTTTTGTGTAAGAATAGCTAGAGCCTCTGCTGAAGCTGTATAATCTACTTTTTTCCCCTGAAATTTACAATTATGGAGACTGTTGTTGAGAAGGTGGAGAATGTGCCTGAGATGTCAAATGCGTCTTAGAACTTGACAAATGCAAGTTCTAAGGTTGCTGTAGCCTGTGGGAGGAAAATGAAGGATCACCTTTCAGTTGGTTAATCAAAGAAATGATAGTTTTCTCCGGCCTTGTCAGAAATGACTGAAGCATTTTACCTTTTAAGAACAAATGAACGAAACCCTTAGCCCAAGGCGCACACGTAACATTTTTTTCATGGCTAACCTATGCTTAAAGCAGGACAAAATTACAATCGACTGAGAATGGGCTTGTACTGAAAAATGTTAGAAAACTCTCTACTAGGTGGTCTGAGCTACTTATGCTATCTATAAACAACCTGAGGAAAGAATACATGACACAGACATTCAATTCGTGTGCATTTATAAACAGCAAGGTGTTACAAATGCTGTCCAGGGTAAATACAGTTGGGTCCCTGTGGTGTTCTCCTGAAGTGACTCACCCTGGTGGTGTTTAGTGCACTTTAATGTAACTTGCTTTCAGAATCTGATCTTTGTGATGCACTGTACCTTGGGGAAAGTCCCTGCTACCTGGAGAAGCCAGGGTCCTCTAACATTAGCTGTTGTGAATTCCTCCCTCCCTCCCTCCCTCCTGTATTTGCAGTGCACTTGTATGTTTAAGCACCTCTGGGGTCTACATTTCAAACAGGACAATCTAAGACCAGGACTATGATCCACACTTAGGGAGCCAAAACAGGTAGCTGTGCTTCTTTCTTGAAAATGCCAGAGATTTTTTTGCTCCTGTTAATATAGATGATATCGTATTGATTTTTCTGTCAATAGAAGCGAGCAGTAAAGTTCAGGTATCTCTGTAAATCAGGCAATATTCTTGGGCTTCTAGCTAGAAGGTTGAGTTAGAAACTGTGTTTGTATGGTCTGTTTCTTGGTGACACTTCACAATGCAAGGTAACCCAGCTATTAAATTTTAGGATGTTAATATAGTTTGTTTTCAAAGGTGCATATATTAAAATAACTTTTTGAACAAGAGGCTAATGTTCAAAGCTGATCACTACAGAGTACCTGGATGTCCAACTTCGGGTACCGTGCTTGACTTAAATTTAAAATGTTGACCTTGGATTTTGGAAAAATGTTTGGCTTGTCTTGCACTGTACATATGTTCCTGCAAATCTCACCAACCTATCAAAAAGCCTCTTTTAATGACTAGTGAAAATGAGAAGCATAGAAAACTTAGGCTTTTAAAATTCTGCAGAAACAATTTTTTATTTGTTTTTGTTATGGATTTAAAATTAAATCATTGCCATCTTCTCTTAGTATCCTGCAGAAATAAGAAAATATGATTATGATCCCAATTTTGCAATCAGAGGACTTCATTATGATGTGCACCGGGTATGTATAAATAACTTTGTGATGAGTTATGTAGTGCTGAGAACCTAGCCAGGGAAAATAAATAGGGCTTTTAAGTCAACCAGTGTTAACATGCAAGGATTTTGTTTCATATTTTTTTTTCTCTTTCATGGCAAGCTTGATTTTTTTTTTTTATTTTACTTTTTTTTTTTTATATAGCTCTTAAGTATAAAGTGTTTTGGGTCTTCTGTTCTCATGGTGGGCAGGGGGAGGGAGAAAGACAACTTAGAGTGCAACAGAATAAACCTAAGCAGGCATCTGCTAGTAGGAAAAGATATTTCTTCATGACCTAGCTCAGGTCACTGGACAATGTTTCCTTGGTGATTTGGCAAGTGCTAGGTAAAAGTTATTGATAAAGTATTTTGGAAGCTATGAAGGAAGTTGAAGTGAAGGTACTCAGGTGTTCTTGAGACAGAAAGATTATAGATAAAGTTGCTTTGATTTGTATAATTTCAGTTTTTATCACATCGACTATTTGACATGATTTTTTTAATCTCCCCCCTCCCCCAAAGGCATTATTAATGAAGATCGATGCTTTTCATTATATTCAGCTGGGAACAGTTTACAGGTAGGTAAAATTATTTCCTATTTATAATAAAAATGTATACTCTTGTATTTTGAATCTGTTAATTGCATTTATTAGTGTACATCTTAGGTTCATCTCAGGAACAGTGCACTGAAAAGCACGACATGAATGAGTATTGCAGTCTTACTGGAAGGGGGTTTCTCTGCACCTCTGTGTGTACACACGGACATGCGCACGTGTTTACTGACTGATACAGTAGAGCTGATTCTCCAGTTCAGAGCTGGGGAAGTTGGCAAGCTGGTTGGTCACATAGTGTTGACGCACTTTGTTTCCGGCTGCTAAATTGTGCTGAAAGACATCTAAAAATACACTGATGACTTCTCCGCTGTTGCTTTCTGTGTAAAGAATTGTCACAGAGTGCCTGTTAGAATGACTTTGGTGTGGTTGCAGAGACACTTGAGAGGTCGTCCTGTATTTGCACAGACGTTTTAAGTTGGGACATATCATTCTGCAAGCATGATGTGGTTGGAGCACAACTGCTTTGTGTCCGCACAGCCTGACCTTAATTTTGTTTAGAATAAGATTACCTTTCTCTTCTACACCAACACTGAGCTTTGCTGTCAGTTGCTGCATGTCTGTAGTTCTTAGTTTTAACCTTCCATGTGCTCTGTATGTGTGTAGGACAATTATACCACTGAAAGTAGCAGAACTTGCCCAAGTGTACAGCCTTATTTGCACTGAGAGGTGTAAGCAATTCTGGTATCCCTCTAACAATGCACATCTCCAAGAGCAGCAATGGGAGCACTGCTGTAGGTGAACTGTGATGCTTTTAGTGCCATCTGTCCATGCTGTGAGTGGAATAAAATAAACTTTGTAGTTATTCAGCTGGACTGTGAACTGTGTCAAGACTATGGGTCTTTTGGTAAAACTAATCTACAGCTTTGCGTACACAGTCGTCGTCTCTCCTCTCCGGATTTCACGTGTATCTATTGTCCTCTCTTGATTTGTGCTTAAGTAGCTCCTGGTCTGCAAGCGTTTTCTTTAGCAGTATTCAGATACCACTTGGCATAGCTGTCTGCAGACTAGAAGATGAGTCAGTCCTTCTTAATTCTGATTGTATTACTTGGTATGTGTTTAACAGTTTGGTTGCATTTCTTTGTGTTTCCTGCTGTGGAGTGGGTGACGATGAACTCTGTATGTTACAAAACCAAAAAATCTGCCTTGTTGGTGCACAATACTAACTCGAATGCTGGAGTCCTGCCAGCAGTAGCACAGAGCTATGGGCAAGTCGATGTAGCATTGAGAAGTGCAGTAAAGAAACTAGTTAACGGGGGACTCTGCTACCATAGCAGCCCCGAGGAAGTTCATGTATCGTGCCCTTCCACTGCAAAGCTGGTGTTGGACACTAAACACTGAAAGTACTAGGCTTATTAATTAATTAATTTTTTAATGTCTCACAACACTTCAGGGTAAGACCCAGAAAGGGAGACACTGAAATAACTGTCTGTCTTACAAGGCTGCGAAACACCATAAGTAGGCTTGGAAAAAAGGGACCAGATGATCTGGTTTTCATTTGTGTTCTTTAATCTTACGCAAAACCTCAACACTTCTGTGTCCTCTGCTGAGGATGTTTGCATGCCTGCGGTGTTTTAGATGCTTTAGCGCAAGATGCTTGATACTGTGAACATTCAAAACCAAAACAAAGCCTTTAATCTCTTAATAGTTGATAAAGAAACTCTGGGGAGAGATGATGTCTCCTTCTCCATTTGTTGTTACATTTTTATATTTTAAATACTTGTCAACCATCCTTCAAGGAATCTTAAATTTTGGGAAACTGAACTGTTGATACGGTTTAAAAGAAATTCTCATTTAGTTAAAGGTTATGTATGTTTTTCTTTCCCTTGAATCTTCAAGGTCATGCTGCAGAATAATCTGGTTTAAACACTATCACATCATCAGTGCTGTATGAAACAAAGGTGGAGTGAGGAATTACTTTGCGTTAAGAAACGGGAAGTTCTAACTACTTCTTACAAACCCTTGAGGCATAGTTTCAATGGAGACTAATTAGCTCTTTTCCCCTAAGAAAGTAAAAAGGACTTAAAATTGGAATGTGTTCTGTGTGCGTCAGCCTGTTAAAATGTTACTTGTTCTGTAAGGAAAGATGATGCTGTTTTAACTTACAGACTAAAGTGTTGCTATGACATTATTAGTATTTTAATAAGCTCCAGATCTAAGTGTTAGTCTGTCAGAGTTTCATTTGGTAATTACTTGAAAATTTTAATCTGACTTTTGAACTAAAGTTGACGATGTTTTCCAGAGGCCTCAGTGTTGTCCCAGATGAAGAAGTCATTGCAATGTATGATGGTTCCCATGTCCCTTTAGAACAAATGAGTGACTTTTATGGAAAGGTAAAACCACAAACTGCTATTTAAAAATGATTTATTTTTTTGGGGGGTGGGGGTAGCATTGTCTACACTTTGTTCTTGTTCTTACTAGCAGTTATATTTTCTTAATACACGATTGACTTACAGTGCTAGATGTGAAGTTTGCCCTCTAAAGTGACAAATATATTGTCTTTCTCCCACTTGCTGTAGTTTCTTCTTTCACTGTCCCTTGCCTAGTCATACAGACAGAGAAGCAGAACATAGAAAAATCAAGTGACTTGCTCAATGTTGCACAGCAAATCTGATAAAGGCTGGGAAATGAACCATATCTGGTACCTTACCCCAGCTATGTACTTTTTCCAGGTGGTCTAATGGCTTAGCTTATGTAGCAGCAAGTAAATGTATGGAGGCATCTCTTGCAATACAAGCTGGCAGAGTGACAGTAAGAGGATTTGACAAAAGATGAATGATAAAAGATAAAGCTTTTAAGTGTAGGATTTGACTTTGTGGGGAAAGTTGATGATCTTGCTGGTAGGTTCCTTCCTCTTTCCCAAACCCCTTTTACTTATGCATCTTAATTCCATGTTGACGTGAAAGGCCCTTCTTTGTGCTGTGGAGCATTTTGTTGTTCTCGTGCTTGTTCTTATTTTAAGGAGCTGAACTTAGAATTCCCAAATCTGGTCTCTGCAGCGGTTCTGAAGATTGCCCTGGCGTTCCCTGTGGGATGCCTTGGTCTCTGCAGGTCTATGCTTTCTTTGATCTTGGAAAGGACAGTGACAGGATAAGAGGCCGTGGGCACAAACTGAAACACAGGCGGCTTCCTCTGAACATCAGGAAACACTTCCTTTACTGTGAGGGTGACTGAGCACTGGTGTTGGTTGGTTGCCCAGGAAGCTTGTGGAGTCTCCATCTTTGGAGATTCAGAAGCCATCTGGACAAGGTCCTGGGCAACTGGCTCTAGGTGGCCACACTTGAGCAAGGGGGTTGGACAAGATGACCTCCAGAGGTCCCTTCCAACCTCAACCATTCTCTGTTTCTGTGATCTTGACCGGTGTTCTCTTGAGCTGGTTGCTTTACCTCTCTTCTTCTTGAAGTACTTGGTTTGTATTTGCCCTTGTATGATGAGATTGTCTGCTTTTGTGAAACTTAACTATAGTTACAGCTTTTGCAGACTAGAAATCTTTTCCTCTGTTACTGCATTAGTTATTTTAGATTCTTACAACTTCTTAGTATCACTTTTCAAGAAGGTAAATTGCTTTGCAGTCCTAATCAATACTCATTTAAAAAAAACCCACAAAACAACAAATAACAAAGCTTTCACCCCCATCACAATATCCAGTGCCTCTTTATAGAAGTGCAGACTTCCAGTGAAGGCTTAAGTCCTTCTCTTGACTTTTACTTGAGTGCTGTCTTTTATTTGTTTATGAATTAAAATACTGCTCTTAGGAGTAATGAGTCATGATTAATTCTTAAAATAAAGCCAACGCTTTTGTTGGAGTTTTGTTTTATTGAAAGTCTGTTAGTTAAAAAAAAATTACAGCAATGTGAACAGTGATGGCAAAAGCTGAATATCTGCAACTAAGCTGAAGTGTTTATACTGAATGAATGAAAGTGTTTTAATCTGAGAAATGCCTGACCTTTTCTTCTTTCTTCTTCCCACCCCTGTAGAGCTCACAAGGAAATACAATGAAGCAATTCATGGATATATTTTCCTTGCCAGAAATGACGCTCCTTTCTTGTGTGAATGAGTATTTTCTGAAAAACAACATAGACTATGAGCCTGTTCATCTGTACAAAGATGTCAAGGTACTAGCTTTGAAGACTTAGGTAAACCTCTACGTTTGTGTGTCTTCTCTGTGAGCACTTCAGGAAGCTTCAACCTGTTGCGGCAGCTCCGGTGAAATACCTCAATTTTAGGTGTTGTATAGAGTAATTATTGCTATACAACCATAAAAACATAAGTAAAATGAAGGTAGACCTTGGAAAGGAAACAGGATAATTTGAAATTTGTTTTAAACCTGACGTTCTAGGGCTGTTGCTCTTTTTGTGGGTTTGAGGGGTGGATAGGGGGAAAGTGAAAAAGCTCTTGTACGTCGATAAAGCTTCTTTTGATTGTTATTAAAGGTATACTTTTCTCACTAGCAGGAGTTGTAAAAGGCTATAGGGAGTTCCAGTTTGGAGCTTTCAGCTGTACTGCTCCTGTATCTTCACTAGTATACGATCATTTGCTGTCTCTTGCTTTTGGCATATCTATTTTGCCTGTTTTCCCTCTCTTCCTCCTCCAAAAAAATCTAGTAATAATGACTAGAGTAATTTGACCCTCTTGATTCCTCAGGATGTATCCTGCGGAGGAGATAATCTTATGTCATGGTTATTTAAGAATGGAAGAGGTCATGCCCAAGTTGATGGTATTTGTCTGCACAAGCTTTCCATCCAAGACCTTTTCCTGGCCCCTTGTTGACATGTATTAAACTTCTGTAGTTGTTCAGCATATGTGATGTGCCTGAATGTTGAATTTCTCACTTTCTCAAGTAGCTCAGATGGGTTTTAAGAAACTTTTGACCTCCAGAGCAATTTTCCCTTCTGCCTATCATTACATAGAGTCAGAAGGCTAGTTCTTGTGGTTTGTGCTGAAGTGTTTGTAGAAACTTCTGTACTGCAATGCTCAGCATTACCAACATTTTGGAAGCCCTACAGTGGCATGTTTGAGGATTTTTAGGACATATTCCATGTAAGTACCAAAATGGCAGTACTACTGTCCTAAACAAAGTGGTCTGGTGCAGCGCTGGCTCAGGAGAGCTGCCAAATGCCTTCAGAGTGCCTTATGGGTACTTTGCTTAAGCATTTAGCTTCTTTCATCTGTTCATAAATTTCTCTTTTAAATAGCCAGGGTATTTGTGAGTGATCATAATCTAAAATCTGACTTAAAGTGTGTGTGTTGTGTTTTTTTTTTTTTTTTTCCCCCAAGAGGAAAGGAATGTGTTCTGCTCCAAAGGTCACTGGAAATCTGTGGTGACTGCTTCTGCAGAGGGCTTTCACCCCACTTCACCCGTCTGAGCGCCCTTTCACAGTTGTTATATAAAACAGCCCTTGTGCTATGCAGTTTTGTACTTCCCAAAAATACAAAGTTAGTTTCTTGGAGTACAGGCTTACTCTTTGTCTAGTGGTAACATAATGAATATCATATGGCATTTCTGTAAAGTTGAAAGTGTAATTCGGAGAAAGGAATTGTTTTAAAAACAAATTACTACTGCTATGCAGTGAGCAGGGTTTTTACACTTGAAAAGATTTTTCAGTTCTTTAGTGGTCTGTTGCTTTCCTGACAGGATTCAATCAGGGATGTCCACATCAAAGGAATAATGTACAGAGCAATTGAAGCAGATATTGGTAAGTACTATTGAGATCATCTGTCAAAGCTTTTTTCACTGATAGTATAATGATCTTTCTGGCTTCCTTATTTAAGATGATAAATTCTAAATTTTAAAGCTTGAAAGAGTTATTTCCAGTTGTCTGAGGTGCCTTTGTTAAGTGTAACCTCATGTTCAGAACCCTTGGTTGAGTGCAGAGAAAATTCTTGTGGAAAAACTTTTTCAATTAATACTGTATTTTCCCCAATCCTCACAGAGAAATACATCTGCTATGCCGAACAAACTCGTGCGGTGTTAGCAAAGTTGGCTGATCACGGCAAGAAGATGTTTCTCATCACAAACAGTCCCAGCAGCTTCGTGTAAGGGATCAGTTGTTTGCTGTTCAACTATACGTTTTATAGGATGGGGAGGATGAGGTTCTCGAATGTAATTCTATATTGCGTAGATAACTGCACTTCTGTTATGCTTCACTGTTAATACCTCTCCGTTCTTTTTAGGGACAAAGGCATGAAGTTCATAGTTGGCAAGGACTGGAGGGATCTCTTTGATGTGGTCATTGTACAGGCTGATAAGCCAAACTTTTTCAACGATAAGCGAAGGTGGGTATTTAGTCAGTAAAGAATGATTCAAGCAGCTTATTCCATATAAGGCTATAGAGCGTGTTATGAAATATTTTAGTTTGAATGCAATGTAAAATGAAATCATATTTGATGAAATCCTGTTTAAGGTCATTACAGAATGCAGCAATACCCAATTCTGAAGTCCAAATATTTACCATTTCTTACCTAAGAAAGTTCCAGTAGCTATTACAGGTCTATTGGACTGAGTTAGGGTCACAGAAGCTGTTTTTAACATCTTAGCTTGTAAGTTGAAGTGTGTTCCTTTCCTAATAAACGTGAGAAATTTTGGTGCCTTTCAGAATCAGCCCCCTATCTGGAAATGTCTTTCATTGCTTCTGGTTTTGTTTAGTCGTACATGATATTTAAAGGGCAGACTGGCTGACAGACTGGAGTATTTGGACTCGTTGTTCAATTAAGTAAACACATTTGTAATGCGTATGCACTACTCTTACGCTTGAAAAAGACCTATTCCTTTACGTGTACTTACAATTTGAAAGTGAGATAGAGGGAGGTGGGATTTTTTTTCCTTTACTTTTTTCATTTAATTTTAAAAATAATTTTGCTGTATGTCTTGCCCCCAGTCCTCTGCCCCCGCTTCTTCAGTTGTTCAGTTGTACAAAATGAGGTATGGGGCAAGATTTTTACACATCTTCACTTCTTTGTGTTCTCTTCTCTCCTTCTTAGTGGCAGGCAACTCATAGTTTCTTCCCCTCTGTCTGGGACCCCTGCCTTAGTTCTTAACAGTTCTCAAACTCCATTATAAACATCATAGGTATACTGGATAGATACACTGCATTTCACTGGCTAAAGCTGAAGTTTTGGAGCTTTGCTTTTTCTGCCTATTACAAAATGTTCAGATGCTAGAGAGCATGTTTTCCTTTTGAAAGATGAATATTTTTAAAATTTTAATCTCCTAAAAAGTGACAGAATTTCTACAGCAATGTAAAAATTGTTTATAATTTTATTCTAGACCATTTCGGAAGGTGAATGAAAGGGGAGTGTTGCTTTGGGACAAAATTCACAAGCTGCAGAAAGGTCAGATTTACAAACAGGTATGCTTTCAATAAACTCTTTCAGTTCAAATTTAATACTCATTTCCTAGAATCCTAAGCTTCTTTAAACATCATAAAGGCTTCTAAAAAGTAGATATGTTTAAGACAGTTGTTCTAATGATTGAAGTGGTACAAATTCATTGTTGGTATTGTATGTCTGCAGTTTACTTGCCTCTTGAAGTGATAGCATTACTGAAATTGCCTGTAAAATTTGGGATTCATAATATATAAACTGAGGACAAGATTCTTGATATGAAAATATTTTTAGGGGTGTACTAAATTCCTTTTTCATGTCTGTGAAGTCACAAGCTGCGTGTCACTACAACGTACGTGTCATTGTTTCTGCAGGGTAACTTGTACGAATTTCTGAAGCTTACTGGCTGGAGAGGCTCTAAGGTTCTCTACTTTGGTGATCACATTTACAGTGACTTGGCAGTAAGTAGTTTACTTTCACAAAATAGGAAAAAAGACGAGGCTTTTTGTTTTCCTCTCTTCCTCCCCAGTTATTCAAAATAACACACTTTCATTTGAGATTTCCAAATACAACAAAATTTGAGTTGTTCGTTAAGCCATATTGCTTTTCTTGCAGTGAAGAAAATTGGTGCCGTAAAAGGCCGACCGTGTTTTCCACCTGACTTGTAGCATTTAACTTGTTTACCAGCTGCGCTCAGGAACCTGTGAGTTTATGTTCCTGATCCAGATACTGATTATGTCAGATGTAACAGAGAGTAAACACAGACATTTACTACCAAGTGTAATAAGAGCTGAATGAACTTCTGTTTTGAATGCAGGGGAGGCAATCTTCCTGTCACTAATGGTGAACTAACTTTCTTCCTGAGATCTTGCTATAGTTTGTAGCCCCGCTATCCAGGCATTTTCCTACTACCTTATGAACAAGTGTACTGTTAACTGTTACTTTAGAATAAGAGACCACCACTTAACTCTTTTGTAATTGATAGCATATGAACGCCTGGATATGACTTTCCACTGCCAAGCAGTGGTAACACGTTTCAGCAGCAGCAGATGTTAACATTTTTGCCCCAATCTGCTCTTAAAAAGAAAAGTAAGTTCGGGTGCTTCAGGAGGCTGAGGGCCAAAGGAAGGAGGAGGCAGCTCTGTTCTTCTCTGGCACAGTGGAGGGAAGAGCACAGGTGGCAGCTGCCTTGTCCTGTACTTGTCAGGAGGAGCTTGAATACCTGGGGGTCCTGATAGGACCCTTCTGTCAGCTGAGCGTATGGGTAAATACCACAAACCCAACACACGGTTTCCTCCAGATACTTCTGGCAGTGGCAGAGGTCTCATCTGCAAGAGGAGTTTCCTGCTGTTTGTTTTAAACCTAATGAATTAGTGCTTATTTGCAAGTGCTTATGTGTTCTTTATCTCTCTCTCTTTAAAAATGTGGGATTTGAAGCTTACTCTGAAATTAAATTCTATTGCCTATTGGAACAGTTAAGTCCTGCTGTCTAATATTTCTGGTAATACATAAGAAGCAATTGAATTAGTGCGTCTTTGGAATAAACAATGGTCAAATTCTTCAGTTCTTTTAAGTAGTTCTTTTTAAGACTAATACTTGTATTTTGTAATTCTTGGTGAATAGGATTTGACCCTGAAGCACGGCTGGCGCACTGGTGCAATTATTCCAGAGTTACGGTCAGAGATTAAAATCATGAACACAGAGAAGTACATTCAAACCATGACCTGGCTGCAAACCTTGACAGGATTACTGGAACACATGCAGGTTTGTTCTGTGTGTGTGTAATCGGCTCTGTATAGCAAAGGGATCCAGCCAAGTTTCTAAATGCTGGACACTGACGTTGCAAGTACTTTCTGTCTCACTGAAGTTCACCAGTTTGACTGTAGATAAATAAATGCAATTATTTGTGTGGCCAGTTAATTAAGAGTTTTACTAAAATCTTGTTCCCTTCCTCCACTTGTCAGCCTGGATTGATTCCTGCTTTCAGTTGCTTAAAATGCACGTGGGTATCTTCTGTATACCAATCTCTGAAGCATTGCTCTTGTCCTGTTAGCTGATTAGCAGAAGGGTTTATTAATGGAAAGGCTCATTTACCAGGGCATCCTTAGTTACCTGTCATCCATACTTTACATTCCAGGTTCACCGTGATCCTGATTCACAAATGATTTTAGAAGAATGGAAGAAGGAAAGGAAAGAAATGAGGTAAGACATGGGAGATGAATTTGCAATATACTTCATGGTAGCCAAGTGTTCTATGTGATATCTCCCACAGGTTTCTTCAGAATTTCTATCCCTCCCTGATTTATAGTCCCTGGTAGTTACCAACCTTCTAAAATTACCTGTGTAAAGTAATATTCTACCTGTGCAGCTCTTCTCCCCTCTGACCCTTTGTGCAAATGAACCCTTCTTCCCTGTTCCCCTTCTTTGAAACAGATGTTAGTTTTCTGCATGAAAGGGTAACATCAGATCAAATACTTCTCCTTCTCATCTTAGTTCTCCTGTCCCTCTATGTTCAGCTATCACTATCGCTACTGATTACACAGCTTAACTGCTGCATGATTTAAAAATGTGTTTCTGTATCAAGACTTAGGTCACTTCTTCAGGTTTTTTTAGATGATTTCTTCAGATTACATACAATACATCTTAGAATATGCAGAAACTGGGCTCTGCACTAGACTGGATTTAGCATCTCATCCCAGAGATGGGTAATACGGCTAAAACTCCTAAAAATCTACTGTCATGAAGGAGCAATCCCTAAATGCAGGGCGTGCGAAGTGCACAGTTGGCAAGGCCAGCAGCTATACCACCAGCAGCTTTCCCCAGAAATGTGGAAGTAAATGAAATGGGAATGATAGTTGGCAGTGACTAATAACAGAAGTTAATTCCAAGATGTGTTTAAGCTTTTTGTGTACATTAGGCCAAATCTTTGCTTTTTTTTTTTTTTTTTTAAACTCTTATCTTTGGGACAAGTGGATGTTATTAGGATTTAGATGAAGGCAAAAGTCTTCTTTCGCAATCTCTAGAAAGGAAAGCTTGAGATGTCATGTTTTGAAGTCAGAAGCAACTTATCAGTGGTTTTAGTGGGAGAAGTGTGAAGCTCTTCTGTTCATTACTGTGATTGCTAGATCTGGGCTACATATGTGCAAAAGGTGCAAAAATTTCTTATGTGGTGCATTTAACTGGCATGAAGTGCAATGGCAAGAGAATAACGCATAGAACAGATTATAGGAACTGCTTGCTTCAGGTTCTGCATGCTAGCTGGTAAAGAGATGTGTGCAGGTATGTTCACTTCATTCTCTTTGTTTTTTTTGGGGGACAGGGAGATGAACAGGAATTTCTTCAACGCACAGTTTGGAAGCTTATTCAGAACTGATGAGAATCCAACTTATTTCCTAAGACGTCTCTCTAGATTTGCAGATATCTACATGGCATCATTGAGTTGTCTCTTGAACTATGAGCCTGATTACACGTTTTATCCAAGAAGGACTCCTTTGCAGCATGAACTTCCTGGCTGGTCAGACCAGCTGTGCACTGGTACATTCAGAATACCTTTCCTACAGGAGACAGTTCAGGTCAAATAAGCACTTGGCTTGTTCTCCCTAAAATGGGCAAATACATCTTTTTTTTTTGAATGTACATGTATTTTATTTAAGTCACTTAAAATCTGTTATCTTGATTTAGATGTAATTCATACTTGTTCTTATAAGCATCGTGCCCATTTTCTTCGCTCCTGCTCGGAGATGTGAAAACTCCTCTTACACACAGAAGAGATGATGGACTGCCAAAATAGTAGTGGGCTGGGAGGGAGGGCAAGTTTGAGGGGAAGGACTGGTGGTGTTCTGGGGTGGTTGTTTTTGTTTATTCATTGGAAATTTCGATCTGCAGCCTTGTGGTTTACAAAGAAATACCTATACTCTCTGTTCTGGCCCTGATCAGAACTCCAGCTGGAGCCTGTAATGGATCTTGTCACTGAAGAGCTTAAATCCAGTATTAGTAATTCAGTGATACACAGTTAGTAGCCAGTTTACGGTGAGACTGAGAGGGATGGTGTACCCGTTCTAATTTTCCTTGCTGCCGTAGCTAGAGCCTTACCTGTAACTGAACTAACTGCTGCGTAGTGTTGGTGTGGCTCTGCTGCACCGCAGTGATTACAGCGCAGGCGGGCTCAGGCTGATGGCGGCTTTTTCTCCTGTCTGTGCAGTTCCTGTTCTTGCAATGTCTGTGCTTGGCTGTAGGTGAACCTGAGCCTAAAACTGCAAGTGGCGGTAACTTGGGCTGCTTCAGCTTCCTTTTTGTTAATTTTTAGGCACCTTTCTCTTTAAGTTTCAAAACACTTTAAATATCCACTCTCTGAGAATAGAGCCATTTCAAGAGGTCGTGCATTTTGCATTTCGAAGTGGAGACAGATCTCCGTTAGGCTTTAGATTGATCCTAAATGCTGCTTTTTAAAATTTTAACAGTGTCTTACAGTGGTATGCAATGTGGTTTTGCTGTTCCCTAGAAGAGAATGTATTTCATATAGCCTTCAGTAATGGACTTCTACAGTCAAAAGTAAACGCGCACAATGGGCAAATGAGTTGAAAGAAAAATTAAGAAATGAGAAAACGAAAACCAGAGTTTTCCGATGACATTTTTTTTTAGCTCAAGCTCTCAAAGCTGAATTGGAGGTGGTGGACAGTTTGCATCAGTCAAAATAACTTTGGCGGTGCAGATCAGAAGTTGTATTGAATTACTGAAATTATAGGTAATGCATGAACACAAACTCTGGATAGCATATATGTTCCAAAGATTTGAGCTGAAAAACGTTTATTTTGCACAAGGAAAACATCTGTTGATGTGTTTCCTCAAACAGGCACTTTATAGAACTGCTATATAGTTGTTTTTAAAAAAGGATGCTTTCCTTTCTTTGATCCGAAGGAAATGGTTTTTTTTTTTTTTAACTGGTGCTTCCCACCCCAGCCATTTTAGAAGGCATAATATGATTAATATTTTTCAAATTCTAGTTATTAAAGGCTCTGTTTTTAAAAGCGTATAATTAACAAAATATATAGCATTTGGTATTCTTCACTTCATTTGGGGATATCACTTGCTTCCTACCATGATTGTCAGGTAAACAAACTTTTGGTGACCAAAAGTTTTCTTGTTTGGTTTTTTTTTAACCTGTCTGTATTATGTGCAAGTACCTGTATTGAATTTCATATGCAGTTATCTTTCATATTTTTAAAAGCATGTTTGCAAAGTAAAGAATGCATTCTAATCTAGCCTGCACAATTTCATAAGCAGTTTTCTTGTATGCTTGAAATCAGTCTGAAGTCCTCAGAGGCGGTTATAGATCTTATGTTCGTGGTTTTCTTGTGCTCCTGTTACAAACTTGATGTGCAACGCGCCTGAAGAGAGTGTGTGTGTGTGTGTGTGTGTATTTAAACAGATTAATATACTTGAAACAAGAAAGTTCATCTGACAGTCCTGCTGTTTTGCTGGAAGAAAAAGATAGAGTTTTGCAGGAAGTTAGTTTGGCTTTATCAGGAGATTTGGTGGTGGGGCTGTGCGAGAAATATTTGGCATAACTTGATAATGAAATGTGGGGATGGAAATATCCCTGATTTGCCTTCAGTTCTTTATCCTAATGCTCAGCTAAAACCGAACTTGGTGTTACATGTGTGTAGCACCTCTCACGCTCCAGAGATTTCAACGCACTGTTTAAACAAACAAACAAACCCAAACCACTGTACATTCTTCATCTTACTACCAGCAAATAATAGTATTATGAATTCAGTAATGCAGAACTGAATAACGGTACTGTTTTGTTGGTTATAGCTGTCTGATGTTTCTTCTTTTAAAGCTGGCTAGGAGTCAGTCTGTTTGCCTAATTTTCCCATGTTAAGCAGGAACAATTTAATTGGGTTGGATGATGTTATCCACATAATATACATTTTGTTTCAAGATTATTTCCTCCTCTCCCCTGTCCTTTCTCTTAACTAACAAATCAAACTTCTCTACAAAGCTATGTTACAAAAGCCAGCTGAAGTAAAATCTTGTTTATATTGCATGACTTCTTGAAATAAACAACATTGCATGGAAAAAAAAATCATTATGTGGAAGGGTTATGTTCCTTTAAAACAACCCAACAATATATAATATGAAATTAAGTGAGAATTTTAAAGTGTATTATTTATTTTTCAGTGCTAGAATGCTCTTATTTAACTTTTAAAAATGACTTGCATTTTTGTAACGATTTCGGAGAACTTGAGCTCTACACCTCAACGCTCTCTGCATTACTTATTTTAACCTTGTTATGTTACTGACTTCAAAGAGATTTTTTTTTTGAGCGTGTTTGAAGGGCAGTGTCTCTTTACATTTGTTTTGGGAGTATAGCTTATTTGAACGCCAAAGCGAGAAGAAATTTTCTTTCTGTTCTATCAAAAACTCTGAAGGGAATAGTCTGTCAGTGAAAGAAGAGTTTAATGAACTGTGGGAACTTTTTTGTGATAAAAATATTTAATGATTATTACAAAAATAAATGCTTGGACTTTATCTTCTGGTCCCTACGAGCCTTAATATTTTGGGTGACTGGGGGGAAGGAAATAACATGAGTTGTATTAATTGCAAAACTCTGTGGGGAAAACTCCCCTAAATATGTGTGCGTGTTTAAGTGTGTTCTAAATTTTTTAATATCTTATAGGTAAAAACAAGCAGGCATGTGTAGGGGGGCAAGGGAAGGAGTTAGGGAAATTACTTCAGTCCATCTCTTTCATCCAAGCTTATTTACACATTAGATTCCCTTGGTTGTGCTTGATTGCTGCATCAAGAACCCTGGATTTGCCTGCATACCTTGTTCTGATAGGAGGCACCCTGGGGTTGCTCCCAGAGGTAACTAATGCTTTCCTGCAGTGACACCTTGCCTCCTGCCCACCACACGTGGTAGACACCAGGAGGTGTATCGTAGGGGAACGTTACTGCTGCCAGCAAGAAAATCTTCCTTTTCTTGCTGTTTTGTGGTTTCTATAGTGTTCTCACAATTTGCTATGGCGTTAATGTTTTGAAGGAAGGAACCGACAGCGAATCAAACTGCAGTTTGATTCACTTCTAACAGTATGGTGAAAATTGCAGCTGTTATTGCAGTGCATTGGTTGAAAGGCAATGTTAACGTGCCTGGTAAAATTACGGTATGTGAACAAGCCGGTAGCTTCTGCTCCTCGCAGACCCAAAAATCTGATTGTGGACATGAGATGGCAAGTACATTATCTTCACTATCTGCTTTTCACAAAAATAGCTCAAGTAACAGTTGATTACTATTCGAATACCCTCGTATCACGTATATTTCTTGCTAAAGCTGCTACAATTACTATTTCCCTTTGTACAGTGAGGTGAGACGTAAACAAAACACAGTCAAGTTGGAGGAAAGACAGAAAAGCTAGAGTGGGCAAGCAGGGTAGACAGAATGGTTGCGTTTCCTGCTGCTGAAATTCTTACAAGAAAGTTTACTAGCAAAAAATCTCCTTAGTTTAAAAATACAGGTTTAACACGTGTTCTGTTTCACACTTGCCAGTTGTAGTCGTAACTGAGCCAAAATGAAATCGTAGAGCTGGAGTACTAGCAAATTTAGGATATTTGCAAGTTAGCAGAGTGTTTGAGGCCGTTTTAAAGTCTGTGAAGAAGAATAGAAGCAGTTAAATAGCAGGCTAGTGAAAGTCATCTACTTTTCACTGAGAAGTGTCTGTTTGCTTCTGGGTAGGTTAGTTGAGACTCGGTTTTGCATTTGGCACTCTTAGTTGATATTGCTCAGATACAGCCACCACTTCTGAGCTTGGTAACTCTGTGAACTCTATAGACTGCATCTAAAACAAAGCTGTGCTCCTTCGGTTTTTAATTTGTAACAAGATTTTATTCCCTGAAATGTGTAGGTGCTGTTTTTTCCACAGTCAGTGTAAATAGAAATGTGTTTTATAATTGACTAATGCCAAATTCAGTCTTTAATTCTGATCATGAGGACCGCTCATCACAAGCTGCTGGTCATCTGAATCCTATAAAATAGAAGAAAAAGAAAAATCAGACCTGAACATTGCATTAAGAAATGAAAGTCACTTTTTGGCAAATTTGTCCATACAGATGGCAGAGGTTGCACCTGACACTTTTGCACTAAACAAGTCTTTTTACTGGATGCAAAAAGGTTTATTTTGATTTTAGACTCTGCATGTACATGAGGGTCTTGCTAAATTGGACCATTGAGGCTAGTCAGATATTCTAGCTTTACTCAATCTTTCCTCCCCTTGTTTACCAGCCCCCTCCCCTTGCATTTCAGGTTCTTTGCAGAGTGCTGGCATGACACTCAGCTGCGTTTGCAGCGAAGAGAAGGGAAGACAAAATCGGAAGGCTTTTTAAGTTTGTATAGACACGTCACTGGCATCAAGTAGCGTTTGAAGTCCCATTTAATTCAGCTCTCTTTGCAGGTAGACTTGAGATACAGACCCAATTTGTAGGAGTGGTGAGACAGGAAAGCCAGGAACTTGAATGGTGTTTTCCTGAATTAATTTTTCTTTTTTTGCAACTAGACGTCTTCCTTTCATAAAGTCATTCCTCTTACCATGATTTTAGTTGTGTCTCAATCTCAAATCAAAATGAACACTTACTGAGAAAAGATCATAAGAAGGTTCTGGTGGAGTCAGTGCAGAAGAACTTTCATATGAGGGGTTGGTGATATTTGAAGGCTGTGACTTGTCCAGTGATGTCACGTCAGTGTCATCTTTTAACTACATAAAATCACACAAACCTGCTTAAAATCCATCCTCCTCCTAACAGTGCATTAAGTGGGATACTTAAGCTTCGCTACCGACTGGTGCAGTGTTGTGACTGAACTGGTTTTATCAGTGTCTCCGGGCATGAACTGTGTCCTAGGTTGTTGTATTATCTCCGGTCACTTCACGCTGGAACCTTTTTTTCTCTCCCTTACTATTTTAAAGCCTCAGCAAAGAATGGGAGAGGAAGTGTTTTCCTGGGATAAAAGGTACCTGGGTGGTCCTGAGCACTCTCATAAATTGCAACTACATAAAAATACAAGCATTTCCCCTTGCTCATGGCTCCTGTTTTTGTTTCTAGAAGACAATTCACATTATGCAGGGTCTAGAATAGGAAGGGATTTCTGGTTACTTCTAGGTAGACTTCCTTTTGGATTGATTTTTGTGTATTTTGTAACACTTTTTTGTCATCCCTGGTCTCTTGAGTAGCTTGGCTGTTGCTGGCTGGTTTCACATCACCATGACGCTATGTGAGGCTAGCAAAGTTAGTTAAGAGAAAGCAAGCATGAGAGCGCATCAGTATTAAAAACTTGCGCTTTTCAATCCTGACAGTCATTTCAATTTGCTTGTCTTTTGAATCTGGCCTTTTTCCCTATCAAACATTTCAACCTCCAGAGCAGCAAAATTATTAGCGATGTCCTGAAGGAGAGGGAAGAGAACAGGTGCCCTTTCAGTGGTTGTAATTGCCTGCTTCCCTAAAGGTGAGCTTTCTGGTGAGGCAAAGACTTCCACGCTGGTGCCGTACAGTTAAATAAGTGTTTGGCCAGTCCTTGGTGTTGGAAGTGTCTGTGAGAGCAGGAGCCCCTCGGGCACCCTGGAGGGAGAGGTCGGGGGGAGCAGTAGGCAAATGTAAGCTTGTGTCCAAGACAAGTGTGTGAGCCTTCCCCGCTTTCTCCATGTCTTTAGTCTGAATGGTTCAAGTGGGAAGCGATCGGGAATGTTTCGAGCTTAATAAAATGCAAGGAGAAATTGGAGGCTGTGAGTTTGGGAGGTGCGGTGGGTCTGGGGTAGTGCTGCCCCCCTGCTTTGCATTCCTGTCTGCCGCCTACCTTGAAGTGCTGGAAGCCTGTGTTTCTCTTCCTGAACCTGAGGTAAGAATATCCAATAAAAGCCACAATTCCAGTAACCAGGCAGATGCCAAAGAATATTCCTGTCCCAGTACTGGCATGGAGAGGAGCCTGGAAACGAGAGAGAGAGGGTGAGTGAGCTACGGGGTGGGCACTGGTCACCTACCAGCACCCGAGCACATGCAGTGTCCCTTTGAGATATGCCCTAGTCCTGAACTGCTTCTGTGCTCGAGTTTCCTGGTACGTGATCCCTAGAGGCAGTTAAATACGGCCTTTTGATAGTAATTACAAATTAATTTTTTTCAGGGTACTGGACACTGGCTGTGGTACAGCTTCATCTTGGTTATGTTTCTGAAGTTACAGAGCATGCCTAAGTGATCTCTTCTGGTCAGGCTTTTCAAAGTAGCAACAGAGGCTACGATGAGGCTGAAACCTCACTGGCCTGAGGAGGTGAAGTGGGTACCAAATGCCCTTAAGCAGCTTTGGAAACCCATGCTACAAACCCTAGAAGGCTCAAGCCTGGGTTCAGGCTTATTCCCTGCTGCTTTGTGTGCTGGGAAGGTGTTGGTTATTGCCAGCTATCGGCAGCCATACCATTCTCTGAGCCCTGCTTATCAGGGCTCAAACCAAACCGCATCTGAGAGGAGGCCCATCTCATCACTGGTTAGAGCCACTGCCAGCCTGTGCAGAGGGTGCGCAGGGCTGGGCTCCGCCAGCGGCCCGACACCTGCCTTCTGTAGGTCATTTTGCCCCAAAACATGCAATGCCTTTAACCTGAAATTATTCTTCAGTCAAGCAGGTAAAGCGCCAATCCGAGTAACTGTATATAATATTTTATAAATATTTTAATAAATATGTAGGTGAAGGACTGAAAGAAATTCACATGTGATCTGGATTTAATCTAAAGGGGAGAAATGCCTCCAGACTCTGACTTTGACTTTGGTTTGCCTTCTGCAGCTCTGTGGCCTGACAGACTGATACCATGAAGGTGACTGGCAGTTTTGGGGTGATAATAAGTTTGAGGGATCCCAAGGCACGCAGCCAATCAGGCTGCAATCTCCCCAAAGCACCGTGCTCTTTGCTGGCAATCCAGGAGGTGAGGAGGGGTCTGGAAATGGGTAGGAGATTCATATGCTCTTACTCTTGCTTTTCCATGTGATGCTTTAGCTCCATGGCCTCCTGCCTAGAAAACTAATTATTAAACCTACCCTGGCAAAAATAATCACGTTGTTGTCTTAATAGATATGCTCTCTTCATTTATTTTTTAGAAAACAGTCATTTACACGGTGCAGCTGGACAGCTAAATATTAGAAAACATTTAGTTGCCCTCTAGCATGTGAAAGGTATTATAAAGACTATAATATCATGCTGCTGTAGACTGACAGAAGTTGCCTATTATTTTGACTCATTTTCAGGCAGTAATTTATGCTTTTACCTAAGTGTGTCATTTTCTACTTGTGAGGATTGTAGGCTGCAAGGGCTTTCTGTGAACAGAGATTGTGCAGGCATGTTTCTGAGCTTCTAGGAACAAGAAGGCTGGTTTGTAAAGAAGAAAGGGTTGCTCAGAACAAAATGAAGGTGAGAAATAGGGTATCCGTAGCATTAATCTTGTGGACCAAGGAGGCAGCTGATTAGCCACTTCTGAAATCAGAGCTGGGAGAGATGGGCTGTAAACGTGAGTGAGGCCCCTCCATTGCACGGAGAGAAGGATCAGAATGAGTTACCTCGATGGAAGGGAAGTTCTTCGGATTAAATAAGTGGTCGGTCATCTTCTAAGGTCAGCTTGAGCCTGTGTTGGGCTGTCACAGAGTACCCTGCGTGGAACAGAGCTCCCACCACCCCAAAAAAAAAAAAAAAAAATCACTATGTACTTACAGGTGCTGGCGGAGCCTTTAAAGGCTCTGAAATGACGTGGATTATCCCGTTGGAAGCGATTATATCCCACTCAACAATAGCACTTCTGTCCACATACCTGATCTCACTCTGCCAGGAGAAAGAGCAATGAGAGCTGAGTTTTGACCCTCCTCCCTTTGGGACTGAAATAAACCTTGAGACTATTCCCACCTCAGTTACTGACATACAGAGGAAAAATCACGTGGGGGCTTACACCACTGCCTCCCTGGACATCAGCCTGGGATGGCCCCAGGCTGGTCATGGCTCTCCTGTGCATGAAGTAGCATCATCATTACCTGCATATTGCCTTCAGGCTTTTTTTTTTTTTTTTTAAATAAAGGTTTTTGTGATGTTTGTGCAATTATCAAGCTCTGCCTAGGAGTGCTGTTACAGCTGCAGCCTGCCTCCGTTACAGCTGCTTTCTGTGCTGAGGATGCCACTTGTACTGAGTTTGCTGGCTCGAGAAGTGCTGGGTCAGCACTGATGGGGAGCCGCTGCCTGCAGATTATTTGGTGGCCTAGTGTCAGTGAGCTGGAAGGCGATCCCATTTGGCAGCTTATCAGGAGGTGAGAAGGGAGAGGGATGAGATCGGTCATTGCCACCCCAACGCTTCTCTAGACTCTGCTGATAACAGGAGTCCTTGACTGCTTTGAGCCAATCCTGAGTCTCTCCAGCATTTTTGGGAGCCATGGGTTCATGGGTGTCTGAGCTATTGCAAACTCTGCTTTAAATTGCATCCTAGCAAAATGTTTTCTCCTTGGTGAGCAGAACCGAGAGCTGTTGCCTGCTCTTGCCCCAGGCACAAGGTGGTACGCTGCTACTGCAGCACACGTCAACTTTCTGTGCCCAGGGAGGAAGGGACTCAGCCGTGGTGGCACCGCAGAGTGGTGTGGGAGTCACACCATGTCCTCCTCCCTCTCCCTCACCCCGGCCAGGGTCCTGGGGAAAGCCTGTGGGCTCTGACCTGGTGTGCTGGGACAGGTGGGTGCTTGGCTGCTTGGAGCATGGGTGGAAAGCGGCTACTACCTCTCCTTCCCACCTTGGCACCCTGCCGAGCTTTACTGCAGCCGGGGGAACTGGGGGCTTGCTCAGGTCCTCCAGGAAGGAAGAAAAGCTACAAATTTCCAGCCAGCTTTGACGGGCAGGAGCAAGATTTGTGTTAATGGGCTCAAAGCCTCCCTTGGCAGCTTTTGAAGAAAGGAGGATTTTTTTTTTTTTAAGGAGAATCTCTTCTAACTGAAATATCAGATCAAAGTAATCCAAAAGAGCTCCTGGCATGCTAATGAGTGATACAGGTAAGCCTTGTGCTCGTGCACCCAATCTCTCACGAGGGTATACTTTATTAATGCGATTACTGGGTTTGCAGTATAGGGTGGTTTTAAAAATATAAATGGTAATTCTCATGCCAAAGGAGTTTCTCCTCAAAGGGGAAGGAGGAAGGGAGCAAAGGCAACAGATGAGTCATTTGTGCACCTCTTCCTGCAGCACCTATTCCCTTGTTGGTGTCTGTGAAAATCCTCCCCCCCCATCCCAGTTGGCATGTTGGGCACTCAACTTGCCTTGGTTCCAGTGCCATTCTCTAGAGCACATTTTAACTGCAAGCCTACAGACGCAGGGTTTCTTATTTTCATATTCAGCTATGCTGCATCACCCACAGCAGAGTCCCAACCTCGGTCTCAAGGGGTTGCTGTCACAGAGGTCATTTGAAATGCTGGGGTAGTGAGTATTTTCTTAATAAAAAAAATGAGAAGTTGGGTGTGTTTTCAAAGGATGTGTTCCCCTAAAATGTCAAAGGATACTTTCCATTTGCAAAAAGGATATCAATTTTTGCATTTAAAACCCACTGAAATAGTAATAAAAGATGCAAACCACTGTTTTGTCTGCTTTTGCTCTGAGCAAGGCTGTGCTGGTGTCTCCCACCTCTCCCAAAAGGTTACCAAGAAACTTTACAAATGCTAACACCTTTCTTTAATGATAAGCTGCTGCTCTCATCTCTCCTCTTATTGCACTGCCATCTCCCATAATCCTGCCAGGCTGAGAGAAGGGTTGAATCCAGCCCGTACCGCCCCCATCCTGCCATTCCTGCAGGCCGCCTGAACAGCTTCCCTCGAGTTCTGTGGGTCAGAGCTTGGCCATTTGCAAACTTGTAAATTTGCAGTTTGCCAGCTGCTATCCTGCAGTCTCTGGGCAGGAGCCTTCTGAAGTCAGCCTCTCATTGCTACCCCCTATAACCGTACCGAATTGCTCTCCGGATCGGTGTGTCACCCAATTACAGGGTATAGCGTAAGGGAGGAAAATACACGAAGATGGGAGATTTATTAAAAAGGTACCTGTTCAGCGGTAGGGACTTGATGTTCCTGGCCCCTGGTGTTTGTAATGAGGAGTTTTTCTCCAAGACGAGTTAGAAGAGTGGTTCCATTGGTCAAGTCCTCATAAAACATTATGCTGGCATTAGATAAATGATACTCGATGTCTCGCCCGGAAAGTGTCTGCAAATGAGGGCAAAATAGAAGGAATGTTAACTGATCTCATTAATCTTCTGGATTTACCAGTGCCTGTGGCCTTTTTCCCTCTTTGCTATTAATGCTACAGCAAGTGCAATACGGGGCAGAGGCTATTGGGAAATCTGGATGTGAACAGTGGGATCTTCTCTCCCTGCTGGCCTCTGATGGCAAGGGGAGGGAGGGAGGACCAGATGCCTTTAACGTATTTGTGGGAAATACCAAAGCTGGGCACTGCTTTCTTCAAATAACTGTGCTTGATGTTAATAAGGCAGAGAAAGCTTCATCTCGGGCAGACTCCTTTATAACTGGATAACTAAAATCCCTGATGGAAAAGTCTATAGTGACTTGAACGCTTGATAACTTTACACTCCTAACTACGGAAAAGAAATGGAAACGATGAGCTCGCCTCTTTCAGAAGCACAGTTTAAACTATGTGGGGTTACACAGAAGTCATGTCATACTAAGATTATTATTTTTTTTTTTAAACTTAAATTTCACTGGGATACAAAAACCTGTAATGGCTGTTTAAAAAGTGTTATTAAAATGAGGAAGGAAAAAAGAAAAAAAACCTGACCTCATTTTCCCTTAACCCGCTATCATTTGGAGCAAAGAGAGTGGCATGCACTGACAGGTCCGTGAGGTACCGCAGGAACTCTCTCCCCTTCCTAGAGCTGTTGGAGTAAGCCATGATGTCCTAGGCAGAAACAAAATCCAGCTTTACTAAAGAGCAGTTGTGCACTCCTGTGCGGGGAGCTGAAAAGATGAGACTGTATAAATAATAACAAAGAAGCTTTCTATTAATAGCCATGAAGCAACTCCGGAGTGATATTATGGAAGAAGTTTGTATTCAAACCCCAGTCTTAGCTGCTGATTTGGCGAGCACATCTTAAACTGACTTGCAGGAGCTGGGCCCTTGTTGTCTGTGAGACTCCTTACATACATAATGCCTTTCTGAGTAGTGGCAAGAAAGGGACCCTTTTAATGCTTTGCCTTTTTCCCCAGCAGCAATTCAATAAAATTACAAAAAAGCACCGCACTCCTTGTGATGCTTAGAAAGCCAGGAACAGTTGTGCACAGAATCCTCCTTAAGCTAAAGCTGCAGTAGCATTTAATTTCCAAATGAACTTTAAAAAACCCAAAACCTCTTTGGAGCAAGTAATTAAAAAAATAGCGACTAAGTTCTGATTTCAACGGCACAGATTTAGACCACTCCACCTTGCTTTGCTGGTGTGGTGGTGTTACCTGCTTGTAAAGCAAACACTGAGCTACAACCCGGTGGCAGAGCCTGCTTTGCTCCGCTCACCCGACCGAGCAACGCGCCAGCTGTGGGCCGTACCGACAAGAAGTTTGTCAGCGTTGGGAAGGACGTCAGCACTTGCAGCAAGTTCCCGCTGCAGGAGAAGCCGTCCCCCACGTAGCCTGACTTGCAGGTGCAGTTCACCTCTGGAAGGCACAAACACAGAGAGCCGCGTGGGCAAATGCCCTTTGCTAGAAGGCTTTAGGCTGTCCTGTGCCTGACAAACAACTTTCAGGCAACAGATACATACTTTTTTTAAAGTTAAAAAGAGGTAGTGTCTTGCAGTGTTATCTAGCAGCCTGTGGCTGACCAAAGGAACCGAAAACCGGGCTGCTGCTCCCCTTTGCGCAGAGGGATGCAGCAAAGGACCCACTTACCTTTCTCCCTGTAGCAGAAGACGTCCCAGGTTTCACTCAGGTTGACTCTTCTCCCGTAGTCCACGATGCCGACGTACCCAGAGCCGCAGTTTGGGGAGGAGAAGGCAGTTGGGTAGCCCACTCTTTCGCCGTCTAGCCAGCCAGCAGCACACAGGTGGTACCTCGCCTGCAGCCGGCTCAGCCATAAGGGAAAAAACATTGGAGGAAGAGCTGGGTGGTGGGGCCGGGGCACTGCAGACAAAACAGATGATCCCCCCCGGGGCGCTCAGGCAGCACCCAACTTGCCAGCCCTCTTTCTGAGGGTCTGAGGGGGCTCTGTCCATCCATCTGTCCTGCAGCCTGCCCTGTGCTGAGCTCTGGGCCAAAGGGCTGTGGAGATGGAGCCCCTCTGAAAGTCAGTGGCTCCCTGTACGGACTAAGGGAGTCTTTCCTGGGAAAAGCTTCCCCAGGCCCAAAGCCAGGCAAGATCAGAGGTGGGTGTGAAATCCAAAGGGGGACGTGCAATCCCATCGTGTGCCAGCCCACCTTTTGTCAGCGTGGGAAGGGCTCACAAACCAGCTCAACACAGAAAATAGCTCCCGGGAGTGTTGGAGCTCCAGCTCCCAACAGTCCAACGCTCCAACAGTGTTGGAGCCAGCCCCACTGCCGACTTTGCTGCTTTGAGGGAAATATTTAGACTATGGGGCGCAGGGGACATGCAGCTCAGGCTGCAATCTGAATCCCCTCGGGCAGCAGGGGGAAGTTTACATGCTGGCCATGATCCAGCCTCACATTTTGCTAAAGGTGTCTCTAAATGGTGAGTGTCTTTCTTCCTTCCACAGATGGGAAGGACCCAGAAAGGCACAGTCAGTCTGACCCACTCTTCTAAAACAAGTTTTACAAACCCAAGGTGTGATGCTCATCCCACTGATGTCAGCCATGCGTTGTCTGTAACAGACTCAAGGAAAAGAATATGGAAATGGCTCTGCTAAGTTAACAGCATTTGGGGAAAAGATTCCTGGAGCCTTACATTTAAAAAAAAATTAATCTAAGCATAATTCTGAAGTGTGTATTTCTTTAAGAAGTGCTAATAATTAAAACCTCCATGAAAACACTCTGTAAGTCTGACTTTACCATCCCATCCCAGTATCACTGGAAACAAGAACTTGGGAACTGGTTTCAGTGCTGTATGAGCAGGCGTGAAACCAATAAACAGTCTGAAAACTGCTCCCAGCCAAACGTATCCTGAGGCACGGGGGAAGGAAAGGAGGGAAAATGAAGCTTATTAGCACAGAGCAGCCCCCTTGCTCCTCCCTCTCCATTTACGCTGTGGCTAGGTGCTCTCCAGGGATCTCCTCCCGCAGTGAGGCTACCTCACCTTCTGCGCGTACAGCAGCTGGTTATATGTAGCGATGGTGGCTGACTCATTGGCACAGGCCTCCTTTGCCTTCTCATAAGTCATCTTGTACTGCCCTTGTGGGGACCGTAAGTGGAAAACCCCAACCGTGGTATCTGCAAAGAGAGAGAAGGACCAGCTCTTCCTGAGGGGGTTTCAATGTCTGGATGCAGAGTCAACTGTGCCATAGAAATACCCGTGAATTTTGTGAAAAGTAGTTAGGACAGATTGATCCCTTAGGGGTAAAATTCCTACCTGGAATGCCCTCATCTGTTGCTTCATAAATCCAGTATCACAAAGTATGTAAGCACACGTTCTAACTTCAATCATCTCATTGTTTAAAGGGGACATAGGTAGAGGATTGAGCGAGCTTACAGAAACAAGGATCCCGGCCACTGGCGTCAGTGCAGGGATGAGGATGTCCCTGTCCCGTGGTGTGCATGGTGTGCCATTCTCACCTTGGAAGTGGAGATCGGCACAGTCAGCGTCAGGGTGGCACTGCCCGTTGTCTTGCAAGCAGCGGTTGAGGGGAAGCTGCATCACCGAGCAGTTCAGCCCATCACCAATGTAGTTATTTTTACATTCGCACTTGCGTTTGTCCTGGTCAGAGAGAGAATAAAAAATGCCAAGCCAAGTACTTAGCTGACTTAGAAGTGGTATTTCAAGCAACATTCTGAACTGTTGGAAAAATTTCACTTGATGTAGCCAGGAATGGACAAACAGGAAAGTTGCTACTAACAACGGTGATTCAACAGACCACAAACTCTGACACTGACATTTATTCTTCTAAGCAAAATATTTACACGTGCACTTGGGTGCTTTGCTGAATTAATACCAAAGCATAATTCCATCCACAAAGCTAATAACATGCATTGGAGAATTATATGACACATAATTAACAAAAATGGATGGCAAACCTATCAAAATGATATTTAAATGACTGGGAATGGGAGCATGGAAGGAATTTAGCAGCCCACTGATAGTAATAAACTGAGAACTATAAACCAAGCAGGAGTTGGTGACATCCAGGGATTGCGATGGTTGGCAGCTGGAACGGATTAGTGGCAAGGCTTTTCTAGATAGCTCCTGGAAGACACATCAGGCAAGCCACCAAAATGGAACGGACAGGTGATCCCGAAAGCACCAGGACAAATGCTGGATCAAGTCACCGCACATGTTTTCCTCAACAGCTTTGACTGTGTGGGCCAAGGAATTTGTATCATGTGGCTGCAGAGCTTTTTAAGCTGAGTCCGGCCAACCAACAAGTGATACTGTTCTCCCAACTGTCCCTAGGTTTAGCTACCATTCAGTTTCAATCCAACAAACTCCTATTGTAAATAGGGATAGCCAGTTAGGGAGAGCTAAGGGGACAGAAAAATTACACGTGCAAAATATCCCATCTGCTGTAGTACCCCTTTCCCCAGAGGAAAGATTTCAAACTTTCTCACCCCTCAGCTGAAAGGATAGCAAACTGATGTGGAAAGTAGGCTGGAGCTATGTAAAGGTTGTTTTGGAAAACAGGGACTTTGAGAGGTATGGGGTGTGATCCAGCCAGAGAAAAAACTTCTGCTGGCACCAGGAAGAAATGCCTCGGACTTCCCTGCTGGTGACTGAAATCATTCAACTTACAGGTCCTATGACAGTGCAAATGGCATGCTCATGGCAGCCTCCGTTGAACCCATCGGCGCAAGGATTTATTGGAAGGCATGTAAAGCCATCGCCTTTGTATCCTTTCTGGCAGCTACAGAAGACTTTCACCCCAAGTTGTGTGCATTCGGCTGCCTTGTGGCACCCGCCGTTGTTTTGTTTGCAAAGGTCTGCAGCTGCACGGGGGAAAAGAAAACAAGTGAGTAAAGTCTGCTTTCAAGGAGGATGTTCTTCACAAAGACAAACCACCTCCAGATTTTTAAGGCACACTAAAAATACTAGAACACTTGTTTGGGGAAAACAACTGTTTGAGTT
>NW_008825614.1:16744508-16746587 GCF_000699105.1 Pygoscelis adeliae | reverse complement strand
TCCTGAACTTGTGTGAAGGGTATCCTTTAGGGCTCTGAAGCCCTTGTCAGGATGTCCTTGATTTAAGAGACGTGGCACCACCCCCCAGAGATTCTGCTTCGCCTTTTGGCAGCCCAAGAGAGCTGCTTTTCTGGGGACTCTGCTCTGGCCAGGGTGACTTCGGAGGATGCGAGACACCTGGCTCAGAAAGAATGACTTTCTGCAGCGACGTTACTGGGGAACTGCCTTGCCTTAAGGTCATAAAAGAACATCCCATAAGTGAAACACTGCTGAAAACCTGCTGTCTCAAAACCCTGACTGAAGCACACTTCTTGCTCATACTCCTGGTCGGTAAAACCTGGTGAAGCTAGCCACTTGCTTCAGAAAAAACCTGATCTGTATATATCCTAAATTTGTTTCACTTGCTGCACTGTGGAAGCTGTTAGGTTTGATAGCCAACATTTCATACCAGACGGTAACTGCACGCAAGTGCATGTGCAAGAGGGGACAGCCTGCTTTCTTGTAGGATGGGAGAGGGAGCTCACCTGTGCATGTGAGCCCATCCCCGTTGTAGAATGGCTTGCACTGGCACGTGTTGTTCTCCATGCAGACGGCATTGGCAGAGCAGCTTGGGGAACACACTGGCGGCAGAGCTGTGGGGAAGGCGGAACAGCTGGGTTGAGAGAGCTATTTATATTGCAATGCCCTTGTTTCCTGCAGAACGAAAAGCCCTCATACCAGTCTTGCTAAGTGGAAAACCTGTAAGAATATTTTTTTGACTGCTTAGCTCTCAGGTGATACCTTCCCTCGTGTAGTCCAAAGCCCCTCCACAGGGGAGGTAGGCATTCATATTCCCATTTCACAAAGGAGGAGACAGAGGGGTGAAGGGACCTGTTCTCAGTCCAGAGCAGAGTCCCTTAGTCTCCTTAGAGGGCTTCTGATATTATTAACCCTTTTTCTCTCTTCTCTACGCAAACCCTCTGTTGAATTGCAAGTGCTTTCAACCCCTGGCTCCATGCAATGGAGTCTGGTGAGAGGAGGCAGAGACCTAGCTTGGTTTCACACAGCCGGCCAGTCCATCCTGTTTCACAGAAACATCGTCCCGTTCCTGAATATCCTTCGTCACACTGCCCGTTGTTCTTGCATTCGCAGGCTGCAAAAGGAACACAGAGGGATCGCTTGCAGAGCTGCCGGTGGGGAAGGAGAAAATCCTACAGAAACATCACCTATACTGTCAGTTTAGATGCAGTATTATTTAGCAATTATTCAGATAAACCTCATGGTTTTTCACCATGAGGCCAGTCAAGCAGTGGACCAGACTTCCCAGAGCAGTTGGGCAGTCTCCATCCTTGGAGGTTTGCAAGCCCCAACAGGATAAATCCTGGACAACCTGGCTTGATCTCAGGGCTGACCCTGCTTTGAGCAGGGGTTTGGACTAGAGACCTCCTGAGGCCCTTTCCAACCTGAATTATCCTGTGGTCCTATGATTTTATAACTCGTATTAGTTCAATGTCCCTCTGGAAATGAAAATGGGTATTGATCTGCATTGTGGTAGAGTAGCAAATTTCACAAAGGACTGTGGTGGGAAGGAGTTAATGGCTGAGCTGAAGACCTGGCCTGATCCTGTCCTAATGTGCAGCAGCTGCTAGCTGTGGGGGAGCCTTTCAGCCAGAGAGAAGTAAGGTGTACAGAGTGAGAGTGTTTGGTTGCTGGCAGGGAGGGGGCCTGTCTGAGTAAGGAAGCCAAATATGAGGTTAGTGAACTTTGCTGTAAAATGTGGGCAAGTTGCCTGTAATGTGTTTTTCAGGTTTTAGACATTTTTATGCCTAAAAGCTTCTGGATTCCTTTTGTTCCTTTTATATGTGGGGTGTTACCCCTTGTGCCCTGCAAACTGAAGCACGAGGGGCTGATTTAATCTATAGGTGATGTTTTTTCCCTACTTTTTGGGTCCTGCAATAACTCACATGCTGAGTCCTTCTTAAGGAATTATTGTCTCTCCGTTTTATAATGTAACGAAGTAGCATCCTTTCTTGCCTTATCCTTCTTCCTGAAATATTGTTTAAAGAGGAAAATGATGTGGGGTTGGGGAAACTGATTCTC
>NW_008825614.1:16696888-16744481 GCF_000699105.1 Pygoscelis adeliae | reverse complement strand
TCCTCTGGCTTTATTTTATTTAGGCTGGTTACCTAATTTTTGGCTGATATAAATATGCATAAAACTTTTCTGTCAGATACCACAATCTGGGTTTCAGACTAACAGCTCATGCAGTTTATGCTATGGTGTGCTATAAAATGGACAAATTGTAGGGAAGCATAATACTGAGCACTGGTGTCCAAGCCTGGTGCCTTGCCTACGCTGCAAGGGTATCTGGCCTATAATCCTCCATGGTATGTGCCTCATGAGCACTACAGGTGCACACAGTTAGGATGGAAGCATTAATATCATAGCCTCCCATCTCAAGGCTTTATGTTGGGAAAGCATTTAAGTTTAAAGGGTGATATTGATCCTGGCTCCTCCTAGTTTATACTTAAAACCACAGTGAAGTGGATTATATGAGCAGTTTCTTAGATGCCGTCCCTCTTCACAAACTGCCTTAATCTCTGCCCTTTTTCTTCTCCTCTGCAAAAGCAGTGCATGGCCTTGGCCTCCTGCAGTCCTTGAGGAACCACATCGCTAAAACACTGTCTTGCCTTTTATGAGGATGGGGGAGAAGGCTGTGCTGTAGTTGAAAACACTTGTTGATGGAGGTTCTGTCTCTATTCCCTGTTATTTACGTACCCTACAAGAATAGGAGGAGCCCTGCAGAGAAAGCTATGTAAACCTCTGCCCGCCCCCACCTTCTCCTCCTCCCTTCTGAGGCCTTGTGCCATCCCTCTGTGTGAGGAAGCACTCGGGGAAAATGTTGGTGTTGAAAGTGGGAAGCGTTTCTTGGTTTACTTAAAAACTCATCGCTAACAAAATAGATTAAGCTTGACATGGGCAATGATATGGAAAGGTAACTTAAACATACGCCTGCAGCTGGAGCCGTATCTGCCTGGCAAACACAGCTCACACGAAGTCCCGTTGAAGCCGCTGTCGCAGTGGCACTCTCCTGTCCCAGTGTACCCATCGTCACAGGAGCCGTGGTTATTGCATGGGATCTCTGGGCCCCCTGGGCAAGCTGAATGGTTTAAAAAAAAAAAAAAAAGGCTGTTTAGCTCAAGTGCATGTTTGTGCATTGTCACTGTTTGTTATTTATTGTTCTGTAAAAATCCTTGAACAGGGAAAGGCCTGTAAATGCATCTCTGTGGGGGTGTGTAAAAGCAGCTGTGACTCTTGCAACTGCAAGCCTCCTGCTCCAAATCCCTTGACGTACTTTTACAACTCTTGTCAGAACGGTGTTGTGGACTCTACCAGCCCTGGGTCTGGGTGCTTGCTCATTTAGACCCATCAGTGAATGGGACTGCCCAGCCCCTGCCCAAATCCAGCCTTGCTTGTGCACCTCCACGTGCTGGTGAGCCCAAAGGACAGCTCAGGGTGGGCTGGCCAAAACTGCTCAGGACCCCTATGTGTCTGTTTGTGAAATCTGGACAGAGCGAGCCGGCAGGGCTATGTGTCCCTGGACCTGTCTGCCAGCAGAGATCCTAACCCAGATCCTGACCCTATGTGCCCTGGTGAGAGCCTCAGTACTGTTCCCCTGTGGGGCTGGCGGGTGAAGGAGCACACCGTTCGTTAATGCCTGCTAACAAACAGCTGGAGAGAAAGTGTCTCAAACTGTCTCACACCTGGTTAAAGCTGCAATTTCTGAGCTTATGCCAGTGGTGTGCTTGCTTGCAGGTGGCTGAGGAATTGCACACTGTGTCTCTGGTGTCTCCTGGTATCACTGCCACGAACCTGATGTCTGTTCTTGTGTTGAAAGGATTTTCAGCTGGTGCCTGATTAAGACTCGCTAGGTTTGGTTACAGCAGAGCAGTCTTTACTCTCTGTAGCATTCACTTAGTTTGCTACTAGCATGGAGTTTACAACTTGCTGTAAGTGTGAAAAAGAGGTTATTTGGAGTGGAAAAGCAATAATACTTTCTGTTTACTTCAGCCCTTGCAACAGAGTTCCCCCATCTTGCAGCTGGTCTCTCCTCATGCCCCCTACCCCAGCTGTCACAGTTCAGCCTGCCAGGCGCTACGTGGCTGGTGGCGGGGGGGGGGTCCTACCTTGGCAGTCTGGCCCGAAGTAGCCCTTGCAGCACTTGACCGTGTGGATGACCATGGAGCAGTTCCTACGGCAGCCGTCCCTCTGCAGCCCATAGGACTTGTACGTGCACCAGTGGATCCCTTCCTGGGCATCACGTGTGCCAGCGCAGAGAGGGGGGAAAACACAGGAAGATGAGTGCTGTGTGGACGCTTGGTTTTTTTCCTCTTTAAATCACAGTTTCTGATGTACATTGAATCAAAATGTGATGTGTGAAGAGTGCTGGTGTGAGGCCCCCACCTTCACTTTCATTCCCGACTTGCGAAGCACGATTAATGAGGATGGAAGGGCGGCTCCAAAGTCGACCAAAGCACTTGCTACAGTGGATGCTGTGTGAGACCGACAAGCATCCCCCACCACCAGTGTCTGGGTGTTTGCCCCGGGGACAGGTTTCTCCCGGAGGCTTTGTGGCATCACTTAACAGTGTGGCTTCACTGTTGAGGGTTCTCTTTTTATTTTTTCAAAGCAACTTATTCTAGTTTGCTTGTGTGAAATACAGAGAAGAGCAGGTTAGACTGCTTAAATGCAAGATTTTAATGTATTACCTTTGGTTTTGTCCCTGGAGGGCATTTAGAATTACTGAAACAGCTAACACAATGACCCTGTTGTACAAAATGGACAAGAAAAAAAAAAAGTATATTAAAATAATGGCAACAAAAGGCTATTTGAAATGGACAAAAAGTCTGTTTTATGAGAGCAGCAAATATGAGCAGAGTGTAGGCTTACTATGCTTGAAACAGATTATAAGAACTCTGGAGAAAGAAGAGAGGAGAATGACAACAAAATAGTTGCATTAATTTAGTGCCATGAAATGCAAGAAATTAGTTTTGATACTAGAATATAAGTTCTGGAAGAAGAAACTTTGCTCTAGATTTAAACAAGCAGGGAAAAGATGGTGGATATTCTTCAAACAAATATTGACATGGGCTGCATCAGATCTGGATGTCTAATTTGGAGTAGAGGTAAATGGTTATGTCTTGGAAAGTGCTGACCAGATCTGAGGAAATTGTATCTATTTCATTTAACAAAATCATGAAACAAAAGGTAACTTGAGCAGACGGGATACACACAAGTGTTGGCTTTATAATTGAAATATAAATTCCAATAAGCTTTTTTAAGACCGACTACATGAAATCTTTTTTCCTTCTAGGTAATTTTTTCATACACTCGAATTAAACTGAAGTAAAGGCCCCAGCACGTTGCAATGATCTGCATCACTTGTGCTTTTCCAATTCTCTCCTCCATTCCACTGGGGGGGGAGGGGGTGTGGAGGAGTGAGCGAGCGGCTGCATGGCGGTTAGTTGCCGACTGAGGTTAAACCACGACAGGTCTTGAAACAATTTCAAAATGGGTTTCAAAACTTCCTGTTTGTGGGATCCATCAAAGTTCGTGGAGGAAGTTTCCTCCACAAAAACAGTGCCTGTTCAGGTGTGCTAAAGGATATTTCTGCGAAAGCAAGAAATGTGAGAGACCAAGAGTCTGGCTAACAGGCTCGGCAGTTCTCTACCTTGTGTCCTTAATAGCCTGTGCAGTTGGGACAGCAACGCTGTTGCTTTGTAATTTGGAACTTTGTAAATGCAATCTGTATGACCAAATTCATAGTGAGAATTTGTATTAATTTAAAAGCTTGATAGGAAGATCTGTCAATTCCTCAAATTTATGCTTGCATTTGTAAGGTAGTGTTCTTATTGAAAACAGGGCAGGACTCGCTAAGCTGGTCTTAACTGAAACCACTTGTCCTGTGTGTTGCTTAGTGTGGATGCAGGATTTCTGTTGTGTATCTTTCAGGTGTTGTGCTGTGCTTCTTAACCTTAGCTCTAACCAGTGCGGCAGATGAAGCCAGACGGAAGTGGTGGGACTTCATGTGCCAAAGCTGCTGCAAGTGTTGCCCCAGTCCCTACGAGGAGAGGGTTTGGCCCTTGGCTTGCACCTTTGCCAGGGTGGGGGACCAAAAAAGGGGACTGACCATGAAATCCACGGTGAAGAAGCTGTCGCAGCGTCCCCCCAGGCTGGGGTCTGTCAGCAGGCAGTTGATGCCGTAGGCAATGCCCCCGTCGAACTCCAGCTGCCGCTGCACTATCTTGCACTGTCTGTCGTTCAGGAAAAGGGCGCCCTGAGGGATGGGATGGGGAGAGGGGGGCGTGACAGGTCATGAGCTAAGTCTTCCTTGGGGCCAGGCTGAACCCAGGTCCTGCACGGGTGTTAGGGATAATCCTCCCTCTCCTCTAAACCAGTCTGGGGACCTATAACTGAATGCTATAACATCACAGATGGGCAGATCTTTTGTGCCTTTCCTGAAGGGGACAGAGTGTGTCAGCCCTATGTCCACAGGTTTACCTTATGCACATTTAGGCTTAGTCACGTTTTCAGAGGCAGATGCTTGCCAGGGATGATCTGATACATTTGCAAAGAAAAACATGCCATTGTTCTGGCTTAACAAGGCTGCATGCATGCCTGCAATCTTAGCTTCTAAGTGCTTACAAACCAGAGTTTGCATGCAGATGCTGCATTCATGAGGTTTCTGCCAAAGCCGGGTTCACCTAAATAGTTTCCCATTGTGTATTTCATTGTAGGAGAAGCGTGCTGATATTTCAGTTTTGAGGTAACTGAGAGCTGTTTTGAACAAGTAGCATCTTACAACAGAGAAAATGATAGCTCCAAAGAGTCTTGCAAACCATCTAGTTTGCTGAATCTGTTGGGGTGGCTGCCCCGGTTTTGTGGCTGTTGGCGTGGACTGGTGAAGACCAATTGAGTTTTGGTGCCACTGACCCTTTCTGGGGGCTATGCACAGGCACAGTGGGGTCTGCATGAGTGGATCCTGCAGCAGGGCCAAGGGGTAAGCGTGCTGGCAGAGTGAACACTTACAATTTCCCTGTTATCCCCACAGCTAACGCTGAGGTTGGAGCCCTGCAGGGTCTTCAATGAGGTGGAGACAGGGAGCTGGTAGGCCAACACCTGGGAAGGAAACAGGGGAAATGCACGTGTCTGGGCTTGCATGTCTTGGCCTTGGCAATGCTCCTAAAAAGCAAGGGCTTACCGCAGCGTCACGGACGATGTGGAATTTGAGGTACTGGACCAGTTTGTCAGTGTTGGACTTCTTGAAGAGGAAGTCCTGCTGCTCCTGTGGCAGCCCACGGATAGCTGTGTCTGTGGGCCAGAAGAGCGTGACGGGTTTGTGAATAGGATCGTTGATCAGCCCAAGCAGGTTGTTTTTCTGCAACATACCAAAAATTGGGGTGGAGGATTAATGCTCCATCTAAAATGACATTGACCCTATAGAGTGAATGTCTAGTATAACTGGGATGCAGTGGCCTGTGGGCTGCCTGGTCACCAGCCCGCAAACAGCCTGACTTTAAAAGCCAGATGCCTCAGTTGAGCTGCCCAAGTTGAGTTACATGACCAAATTCTCAGAAGTGCTTCATCACCCAGGGCTGCCCACTGAAAAGCAGGCTGATGGCCCAACTTTGGGCTCAAAAAGTCATACTTGGGTCAAACCTTGGCCACGTAATTTGAAATATGGTAGGACAGAGCTGAGTGGGGAGGGGAAAGGTGGCTGTGGGTCTGCTTGATATCCCCCTACCTCTGTGGGAGAGGGACCACGTGGTGACCAGGGTTGTCGTGTACTGTGTTATGAGCCCGTTGGCTCCACTGAACACCATCCTGCCAGTAATGCCATGTGCCATGCCTGTGCTTTTGTCTTTAAAAAAAGTGTTTAAAACCTTTGCCCAGTGGCTGCTGTCTCTTGTGACCTTACCTCCAGCAAACTGCTGAACAGGATGTATCCGTGTTTGGCTGCAACCATTTTAAGGCTTTCCTACAAAGAAAGGAATTTCAGTAATTTATCTAATAAACACATTATATGGGTATTTAAAAAGCAGATATTATCTTGCTTTCCCCTGTAAGTCACTTTTTGTTATGAAATCAATGCCGCTGTAAAAGCCCTGTGCAGAAGGCCTCTTATACTGTTCTTAGTAGAACTGTGATTCCTGAATGAATTTTAAATACAACATTTAACTTATTCAGCAGTGTCAAATGATGTTTGTATAAGGTCTTTTTACTATCACTGGGTTTTTTTGTGACTTACATGATTTAAACATGATCTAACAGTAACTGTGGAAAAGCCCCTGCATTGAGAATGGCAATGAGCTGCACATACCTTCTTAAGGGGGAAATCCTGCATATGTGATGGGACCAGAATTTGGTTTATGATATGGATCACTCCATTTGTGCCAACAGCATCGCCGAGTATAACTTCAGCTTTGTTGTTCAAAAGCAGTGAGTTCTGGAAAGGAAACAAAACCACATTTTCTGTGGAACCTTGTGGGAGGGTGAGGCCTATGCCAAATTTCTTTGATATGGTGAGCCCAGATCATCCTTTCTTTGCAGCAAACAGTAGCTTCAGTTTTAATAAATTGCCCTTTGCTTTTTCAAACTCTTATCATGCTCATAAAGCCAGAGTCTGAGGATAAAATAACTTGTGTCAAAGCAAGGGTTGTACAACTCCACTCTTTGCATAGCAGATAAGTGCTGAACACTTCAGCTGAATGGGCAATCTTTTTTTAATGCTATTTATTTATTTTTGTGCATCAGAGGAGGAAAGGGAACCATTCATGTTAAAAAAAAAAACAAAAACAAAAAAAAACACCACCTGAATGAGAGCAGACTGTTTTATTATTCTGTCCCCTGCCTCTTCATGCTCTGTTACCTGAGAGTAGCTGATGTGTATCGGGTCCCCGTGGAGAGAGGTGATGTTGGTGATTGTTGTCAGGTCATTGTACAACAGACTGGCACAACCCACCATATGGTACCGGAGGACTTGAGCCATCACTCCTTTGGCAATCCAGTCCTTGACCTGCAGCAGAAAGTGGAGGAGTTGAGAAGCAGTCGAGCAAGGCATCTGAATCCAAAAACTTGTGGCCAGTTCACCAAAAACTTCTGGCCTTCTTACTTACTCGTGGGTCGCTGTTTAGTACGTCTGTGCGAGGTACAAACAGGGTGAAAGGGCCAGGGCCTGCAATATCTCTGATAGACAAGGCCTGCCAAATTTAAGAGGACAAAGCAGTAATGAGTCATTAATGCGTGTAAAGTCGCGCAGCGATGGGGACAGCCCTGCTGAGTGGGAGGTGATGCCTGCAGCCCCGTTGCTGCTGCACGTTGGGTTCCCTTCCCTGCAATGCAAGGGTGGGAGAAACTCTTTTGTATGGTGTGGACTTTCCTTCCCAGCCTTGTCTGTCACCTCTGCCCACGGGTATAAAATGGAAGACTTTTCTCTCTGCTTTTTTGGCTTATAGCTGAGTCTCAGTTTCCTCTGCAATAACGAACAGGAGAAGAAGAGGGAAAGCTTGCAACAAACACTAAGTGTAGGGAGGGTGGAGAGGGCTATTCCCTCCTGGGCAAGGGAGGATGAACAAACCCTTTCATCTTCAGATAGTCAAGAGTGGATATATGCATGTGTTTGTACACGCATTTAGCTGATACATGGTTGCTTGTACCTAGGAGTAGATTAATTACTGTTAAGAAGGACAAATGGACCTGGGGCATTGCAGGCACTCTGCAATGACCACTGACAAACTAAAATAAGAAGAGAGCTCTGCTAAAGCCATCCGTCTACCATGGTAGCAGAATCAAAGCTAGAATATCAGTCTTTGGACTAGCAGGCCGGTATACAGATTTGTGCTGCCCTGAGGCTCAGGGTAAACAGAGAATTATTACTGCCAGCCTCCGAAAAGCAGTGAGAACTGGTGGTGCACACTGGCTGTCTAGCAACACACAGCAGCATCTGGAGGTGTTTCAGCGGGGCAACTGAAAACAGCATCGGAGTTTAGAAATGCAGCAGGGGTAGTGGAAGAGTGGTTATTTGCTCACATCAGACTTCGAGAGATGTGCTGGAAGATCTCGGACTGTGAATGGGTGAAAGCTTCAGTTTTATGCCTGGTCTGGAGGCCCTATGTTTCCCTGGGATCTTGGTCTTGATCATTAGTTCTCTAGAGGTTTTAATGGCAGTTAGTATTTTAAATCAGAGCACCTCTGACATTAGTGACTGGTGATCCAAATCCAGTCCCAATTAAGTTGAAGGACGATGGTACATGCCAGATTCTTGCCTGCTCCCTGCCCCCCTACACCCTTGAGGGGAAAAAAAAAAAAGAGGGACCCCCCCCCCCAAAAAAAAAAAACAAACCCAAACAAACAAAACAAACCCATTCAACCTTTTCTTACCTCTAAGTGGAAATAAAACCTAGATGTGTTGGAGTCCCTGAGAAGTTCCTGCAATCAAGAACAAGACTTTGTAGCAGTGCTGTAAACGTGACGCAACATCTGTGGAGTGCAAAGAAATGCAGCACTCGGACAAGAAAGGGAACTTCTGGTTTGGAATAAATGCTGCCCAACTGCATTGCTCCTGTTCTGTTCTTACCTTGCTCTATCAAAGAACAGGCTTCTTTGAAACCTAAAAATACCAGTATTAACTCCCTAGTACTGCAGTCATAATGATTGTCCATCAGTGTGGATTATTTTTTTTAAGGCATGTAAGGTTATCTTGCAGCATCCTGTTCCTGTTCCTATTCCTGGTTTCTTGGACTGGGATTATTTCAAATTCTGGGGTAGATTTACCAGTTTGTCCAAGAGAAAAATTGGCATGTTTCAAGAGACAACCATTGTATTAAATAACTATCTGAAGAAAAATAAGGGACAGCAAACATGAGCAGCACTTTACCTGGAAGATATTGCCTCGGCACTTAAATCCATCCCCAATGTAGTTATGTTTGCAGGTGCAGGTCCTTTCTGTCAGCTCAGTGTCATTACAGATGGCAAATTCACTGCAGCCTCCATTATTCTTGTAAGATCAAAATTTAAAATATTTCATTCCTTCATTGCCAGGTGCACAAAACAATTCTAGTTCATCACTTTTTTCCCATGTATATAGCTTTGAAAGACTTAATCCCAACAGCTTTTTGAAACCAGAACTTACTGGAACTTCTGATAGTATATACTTTCTTGCAAACAATAAAGAGCATTTAAGGTTCATAAGAAATAACTCTCCTTTTATGCAGAAGATGTAGTTTCGATTCCCTCCTTATATCTTCAGTTCATGGTGCTATAAGGATCCAAAAGTTTTCCAGGCAAGTTTCATTCTGGACCTTGGGGATGAGTCCTAGCTGCTCTGCTGAGGCAGCACTGATGTACACTGAAGGGAGCTATTCACAGCTGTAAATCACTTTTATGGTGCCAGGAGCCTGGATTTCTAGAGGAGCATTAGCATAGGACTGTCTAATGTTCTTTGTTTGATGGCCCAGGCCAGCTGGAATGGGTACCTGCCACATGTGCTCTCCTCTAAAACATATCCTGTCTGCCCACCGGTGCACCACCACTGTGACCTAAGGCTTGGAGCAGCAGATGCACCTCACCTGGCCATCTGCTCCAGGAAGCTCTCTGTGCTAAGGGGAGATGTCCCTCATCCAGAAGCAGCGTGCTGGGGTTCAGAGCTCTGCTCAGTCACAAGTAGGTGCTCCCCAGTTAGCACATCAGTTTGCAAATATGTTTCTATCCTGGACTTGGGAGCAAATCAGGAAAAACTGAGAAGCCATCTTATTTTTCTTTCCTTGCGCTTGTTTCATGGTGTCCTTTCTGCTGCTGGACATCTCAGGGATCCTTTCCCATGGGCCGTGGGTGGCAGCAGAAGCTCCTTTGGGAGCTACCACCAGGGCCTGGCTTGATGGGCCATAGTGAGTACTGGCTGTAAGTAGTGCTATTTATTGGCTAGATTTAGGTGAACTGTTTGCAATCTTGGGTTTATCATAGCTTCTTGTGAAGCTTTGCTGCACAGAGGTTTGACCATAGTGAAGCCAGATTAGCCTCTGGTCTGACATTGATACTTCTCAAGACTATCTTTTTTTATATATATAATTAGCCTGGCATAATTAGTCAAGTGGAAGCAGAGTTGCTGGAACAAGGCATAGAAAAAAGCAAAAGCTTACAAAAGCATAGGACGCAGCAGCTCATAACTTTGGGCTCCCCTTCCTCCAGCTTCTGTTTTTGCCCTTGCTCTTTCATCTCTGCAACCTTTCATGATCAGAGAAACTCTGCTGACAGGCCAGGCCGGGAGGGTGAGAATTATTGTCATTGTGCTTGGAGCACAAAGGATTAATGTGCACGGGAGAGTGGATATGTCCCTGCTGCAGCTTGCCAAGAAGCAGAGCAATGCGGCTGGTGCAGAGCACTGCGTTGCTTGCAAATACGTGGCTTGCAGCGTGTGAGCTAGCTTGTGCGAAATGAATGTGGGTAATTCTCAGCCTGCAGTGACAAGTGAGGGACAGAATGAGGAATACCATGGGACGCCCTGTGTTGTGTGTTGTGGAAGGAAAGGAGGAAAATGGTTTCTGTAGAGAATGCTTTTCTTTTCTTTTTTTTTCTTTTAACCTTCCCATCAAGAGAGGTTTCCATCCTCCCACCCCATCTCTTGTTTCACTATTCACTAACCAGCCTCTGCTGCAGCTTGCAGTTTTGCTATCCTGTATGCTGCATCCACAGGGATGCATTTGGGATGCAGCCTACATGGGGCTGTAGGGGCTGTGGGGCTCTGTTCTTTGACTGTTCGATGGGAGCTCTGCCCTAGGTGAGCCTGCAGGCTGGGACCTCTGCTGGAAACATCTACTCCAGGGAGCCCAGGCATACTCAGGCCCCTGAGCCTGGGATTGCCCCAGCATGGATTTCAGTGGTAATGACCCAGCAATGTGAGGACTTGATACTCTGATTTGGCTATAAAAAATTCAGACTGAGAAGGGGATGTGTATGCTGACACTTGATTATTTCTCTTGTTCAGACTGCACAGATATGGTCCCAAATCATACCAGAGGACTTAATTACAGGAGAATATTAAAAATAAATAGGGGTTTTGATCTACCGTAGGCTATTCTCTTTGGTTCCCAATCACCCGGCTCCTAGAACAGCTAGAACTGGCCCCTGAGCATCAACAACCTGAACCTTTGATTTTTTTTTTTTTTTTTTTACATTACAGGTAACATGCAATAGAGCACACTCCTCTCTTTTATCATTTGAATGAAGCTCTTTAATTGTCTTGCCTAGAAGCTGCATACATATATATTTTTTTTTCCCCCATAGTAACTGAAATGTTGGCAAGCCCTCTGGGTCCCAAACACAACTTTAGATGGTGGCTTTTTTATATGAATTCTAGCAATGACAAAAAAAATCTGCTGAGAAGACATGACTTGCACTTTACCACTCCAGACTAGGGTCTGCTTCTCTAGATCTGAAGTGTTGTGAAGACTCAGTGATGAGTCCGGGCCCTCACTTTGTATTATGTCCAGGCTGTGGTCCAGGAAAAGCCCTTACTGCATATGTAGTTTCTAAAACAGTGATGGCGTGTGAACTAAGCACACTTAAAAATTAGTTAACGTAAGTGGATTCTGGGCATAGAAGGTCCCAGATCTACCCATCTGACTTAGTTTTAAATGCATACAAAACCTGAAAGTGTAATGATTATAACAAGACCTTAAATACTCTCCTTAAATGGATACTTACTTGTGAACACAGACTGATATATGTGCATCTTTTACCATCTCCAGAATATCCCTTCAAGCAATTACACGCTGCCTACAAAGCAAACCCAGAAAACATGCATACATGGGAAGATGTTTTACTTTTTTCAGCACATTTACGTTTAATTTACTTTTTTGCCAGATTATTTCCTAGTGGTATGGTGTACATCATCTCTCCCGCAGCAGTTTCTTAGCCAGCATGAGCAACCATAGACTGAGATTGGGGAATAACAATTTCTAAGAGGCCCTATCTGCCCTTTCTCTGCTTATCTCTCTCGTCTCCCCTCTGCTGTCCTGGTCATTTGAAATGATGCCTCTGACACCTGCACAGTCATCTCGCTGGCAAAACAGTCTAAACCCCTGACTTGTTTCCCTCATTTTATTTGCATAGGTTGGTATTCCCCTCTCTTCTCTTCCCTTCCCCTGTTTTTTTTTTTTTAAGTGATGAAACATATCTTCAAAACACACTTGGAATTGTGTCCTGATGTTACTGACAGCTTCCCATGCAGCGGTAATGCATTTGACACTTACATCATGATTAGTCTGGTTTGCACTTGCAGTTATCACAAAGATGAAAAATTAACACGGCTGCAAAGAAATGACTTATCTTCCTCTCCAATTCATTGCTTAATCGTTCTCAATTTAGAATTCACATTTAGTATGTAGGAGACTGAAAATTCAAGGAGATTTCTGCGGCAGAAATAAAACTGGTAGGCAGTGTAATAGCAGTGTTTTATGTATCTGTATGACTGAAAGCCCTACAGAAAGCAGACTCATTTCCGTCCTGTAAGTGCGGCTCTGCTGCAATGGGATTTTGTAGTGGAGGTTATTATTGCTCTGATGTTAACTATATTCCCATGGGTAAGGAAGTATAAATAATCATGTTGTAGCTACTACTTCTATCCCCAGTGAGGGTATATGGAAGAAAATAGCCATCACCTGTTTTGTCTAGAGGGATGGGGAAGGAGTTAAGTGGCTCTGTGCTCCCACCAGAAGCATACTGACTTGCAAAAAGGGCTGATGGGGTTATTGCCCCTCCTGTCCCTGGACAACTGGAAGGCAGGAGGCCTCTGACTCCTGGTCGCCGTTTCCTGCATTGCTCCTGAAGAAATACTGTTGTGCAGTGCTCGCTGGCGGTTTACAGTCCAGCCAATATGAAACTATCGGGGGATGATAAGTGCTGCAATCAAGGTGTTCAGCTTCTTCTGAAACTGTTACAAAACTAGAAACACTAATCCATGTCACTTGATTGCCTGGGCTAATTTGTTTCTCCTTTTCCCCCTTGTCCTTTTATACTTCTTTTTCTCTGGGGAGTATGTGGTACTTCTGCATGGGAGACACAGAACAGCAGACGAGTGAGTGGATGCCGGTATGCTGTAACCCCTATATGAGAACTATGATTCAGCCCGTTTTGTTTCCTTGTGCATACGTTTGAGCTATGCTGGGAGAAGGGCTAGTCTGAAATGGATTTTTTCCATGGACAGTTTCTATAACAATAAAAGAAACATTATCTGGCAATACTTTCAAACTGACAGGTTTTCATATCAAAACCTCCCAAAGGAGAAAAACAACTGCTTGAAACAGCAAAACACTGCTTTTCTCTGCAGTTTTGGGTTTCTTCTACTGAAATTAATTTTTTCATGTTTGTCCACACTCCCCCTCAAATACCTTTTTAAGGGAAGCATATAGTTTTCAGAACTTGTTATGAAATCCACCTTTCCATTTAAAAACAAAGTTGAGATGGGGAAATCTTTCTTCACCTGAATGTAGACGATTGCCCAGTCTTATTTTTCTGCACTGACAAAGTACTCACTTGATTTGGTCCAGTCTGCGTGCATTCTGCATTTCTATCGCATCCACCGTTGTTCTCCAGACAAGGGTTGATTTCTTTATAAAACAGAAACAGTATAATAAAAAAGAAGTGTGACTTCTGAAAACCGAAGAAGGGAGAATTTTAAGTAAAGCATACTAGGAATGCAGATTTATGACAACTGTAAATCAGTTAAACTCATTCTCTTAGCTACTTAATAACTCTAGGTCTTGCAGTTGTCTTGGTGAAGGCTAAAACCCTGCCGTCAGCATTTTAATAAAAAAGAAGTGTGACTTCTGAAAACCGAAGAAGGGAGAATTTTAAGTAAAGCATACTAGGAATGCAGATTTATGACAACTGTAAATCAGTTAAACTCATTCTCTTAGCTACTTAATAACTCAGTCTAGGTCTTGCAGTCGTCTTGGTGAAGGCTAAAACCCTGCCATCAGCATTTCTAAAACCATAGCTGGGGAGGTATGGTGCAACAGCTTCTAAAAGTCTTTTAAGTATGCAGTGGTCAGAGGAGCGTGAGTGTATCAAGCTGCTGAAGATGGGGTTATCCTTGTTGAGAGGTAGATCTTTTTTAGTAAGCTTTGGTGTCACACCACACTGCTGTAGTTGTATGGTTTGCCAAGTAGTATCATCCATGTGGCACGTAGAGGTGCCTTTGGCATCAAGGTCTATAGTATCAGGAAACTGCGCTTCTGGGTCGTAGCGGAAGAAGGATCTTCCATCTACAGGAAAACGCACTCCTGTAATTTTCCTCTTTGTGATATGTGAGACATTGCGAATGCTTACCGATGCAGACTATTCCATCTCCAGTGTACCCAGCGTTGCAGATGCACACTCTGTTGCCAGGCGTTGTTCTTCTGCACTCTGCTTTGGCAGAACAGCCACCGTTTCTGGTCTTGCAAGCATCAATAGCTGAACAGTGACAACAACCCAGGTTAAAACAATGTGCTTAAATGGCTCTTTGCCTTTCGGGTTACGCTGTCTCTATCTCTTAAAGGGATTTGCTAACATTTTCTGAACACAGAACCTTTCTGATTTAAGAGTCCATAGACTTCTTTAGTGCCAGATATTTAATACATCTTATTGATTACAAGAGGGAGAGCTGAGAAGTTGCTTCAGTCTGGAAGATGAGAATTCATCCAGGACTGACTTGCAGTAACTTTCCATCTTCTGATTCTGCCCATTCCAACCAAGCACCAAAAAAAGGGACCTTCATGTTCTTCTCTACATCAAATGGCCATTTGAAGCTTTCCCTTAGCTTGCCTTTTTCTGCACACAGATCAAATGGCCTTCTCTTGTCTAGAGTGTAACACCACCCAGCCCCCTCCTCTGACAAAAAGTCCTGGTTGTTATTCAGATGGATATTCGCACCATTTCTGCAACTCTGGATGAGTCAGTGGCTGGCAAATTGAGCTTGCAATTGAGCTTGCTTGGGTTACCCTGAGAGCAGGGAGGGCGCCTTTTCTGTGTGAATCAAATCAGCCCAAATGTTGCTTTAGTTTTTGCCTCAAATGACCCCAAACTGCTGTTTCAGCAGCTGTAACAGCCAGACTGGGGACATGACTTGTCCTGTAACTGGTTTTGCCCAAGAATCCTGTATAGGGGAATAAGGGTGAGTACAGATCCACTATGGGTGACCTGTGTCACCCAGCTCTTCCTGCACATGGGGAATTTCCCAGCAGCAGAGTAAAATGAATTTGGTTGATTTGTGCCAGAAGAGAAAATGAAAGCAGACAGAGTAAGAGTACTAAAATCTTGGATTAGGACCCTGCCAGCCATTGTAAGTAGACAAATATGCTTCTGTTCCCAAGAAAATTAGTATTTTAATCAGTTAAAGATTAAGTAAAACAACTGTAAAATTAATTACAATCACTGTAGCCGGAAGCAGTCTGTTTTGGAAGTCTGGATATCCCAGACTCTTGGAGGGACACCTAGGATAAGCTGCTGTTGCTCCTTTCTGAGGGCGTCTTAGATCTCTCTGGTCTAAAGAAGTTGATTTTACCACCCCAGAAATCTGTGCAAGTTGAGAAAGTCGAGGAAATGGTAGGGCTATACAGCTTCCAATAGCTGGAAGTGCTATTGTACCCTGAATTGGCCTCTCTTCACTGGTCTTTGTTGGGAAAAGGAGTAAAAGTCATAATCCAGGTTTCATTACCCTGCAAACAATGGGGCCTGGGTTGTGCATGGCATGTTCCCTTTTCTCTGGTCTCCCTTAGCACAATGCCTTGCAACTTGGAGATTTTGAGCCCTTTGTTTGCTATGAATCTGCACCTGTTGGGCTCTTATTCATTTGAGCAAACTGGCAGCAATTCCTGTTTTTTAACTGGTGCATAGGGAAGTGTTCATCTCTCACCAGCTCCACCGTGACCACAGAGTGCTTCAAGCATGTTTTTCTTTTTTTTTTTTTTTTTTTCCAAAAGGGAAGAAACAAAGTCCACTTGCCTGTGCAGAATGTCCCATTCCCCTCGAACCCAGCTGCACACTTGCAATAGGCAGTGCCATTTGATAGGAGAAGGCAGCTGAAGAAGTAAAAAGAGGGAGATGACATTAAAAAAAAAAAAAAAAGTAGTCAGGTCTTCTGTACAGCCCTTGTTTTTGTGCACTGTTCCGAAGGTAATGTCGCATAGAAATAACAAGGCATTTAACCGTACAGTATGATGTAGTTACAATCATAAAAATGAACCTAGTCGGACCAAGCTTTCCAAGTGCATTTTGCATGTATTATTTCAAGTATTAAAAATGCATGCTTTGGTCATCAAGTATCCTATTTTCTCATGCAGAACTCCAGAAGTTGCATGCCTGCTCACCCAAAAACTGCACAAATTTTTGTTTGTGTGCACACAATTTATTGAGGGACGCAGCAGAACTGACACGTAGGGGTGGGAGCCAGATGTCTGAGTCCCCTGGGTTCAAGTTTGGTTTTCTGGACAGTTTGGTCTTCTGTATGCAAGCATGGGTTTACTGCCCCATGAACTCTGTATAATACAAGGATTGCTCCCTGGTGTCACCCAGGGACAACGTCACAACACAGCCAGCACAATCCTGTCCTTCCCCCAACTCCCGCCACGCCTGCACCTATCCTCGTACCTACAGGGGTACGGCAGTGGATGAATAAGGCTCAAGAGAAGAACAGTCTGCTGCTCCTGTGAGAAACACAGTCTTGAAGCCAGCACGTGTGGGATCCCCCTGAGCAAATTTGAGAGTGGAGTTTTGCCAAAAAACCCTGGTAAAATATCACTGCTGTGAACTGCAGTTCACAAACACATGGGGGAGAGAATGATCTACATCTGGGAAAAAGGGGTTTTGTCCCTCTGGCTTCTCTGCTCCTACAGAAGAGCTGTGGCTGAAAATGAGGAGCCTTTCCAGCCACCTTTCCTTGTTCTTTAAATGTCCCGCGTAATGTAAATCTTGCTGTCTGGCCAATGATGGGGGGCAGGTGCACTTCAGTAAATGGATCAATGGGGGTGACTTGCTCCTTTGAAAACTGGTTAGTGTCCCAGTACTGGTGCTAGACCACCAAGAGCATTTTTATGTTTTGATGTGGAGAGCTGTTTCTTGTCAAATGCGGCTTTTTTGGGTGAAGTCCCTAGTGCCAATGGCATTTTTCAGTTATATGTGTGGTGGCAGATGGGGAAAATAGGAGGGACAGATAAAGCCCACCTCAGAAACCCACCTTTGTGATCAGCCTTGCCCTGCCCTCTTCTTCTCTTTAGTGCTGCAGGCTCCATTTCTTTGTATACTGCATGGTAGGATCTCACGGGTGGTTTTTTTTCCTCCCCACAAAATCTCATTTGTTTCCCCTCTTAACATGCACATTTTGAAGTTTTTGGCCTAATCACTGAATATGTTACGTTAACATCACCCCTTATCTCTGTGATGGAAAACATGGGTGTTATCTATGCTGCTGAGAAGTCTTCATGAAGAGCAAGATGGACTATGCTTTTCGCTAGCAAGATGTCCCCTTTTTCTCCCCCCTCCTCCAAATAAGTGGATTTCATACATACTTAGCACTGGTATGGCATGAGGTGTTACATGCATCATCTTTGATTTCTGCAAGAGGGGGGAAAAAAAAAAAAGAAACAGGGATCAGAACCTTTTGGGTCAACATCCTCCTAGTTTCCTGGTCTTTTGCTCCCACCATGCAGACCTGGAGTCTGTTATGAGTTCTGCACCCGACAACCGCGCTCTCAGTTTGTATAGAGACTATCTGTATAGATCAGTGGGTACCACTTAAATTCAGTTGTGAGGAAGAGGCATGTCAACATACTGCCAGGAAAACATTTCACCTGTTGTCATTTATCTGGATTTACTCTGGTGAGTTTTGCACATTAGTAGCTTAATTATGTAAGTGTAGGTTTTCCAAAGGAACCGAAACTGCTCAGTTATAGCAACTATAACAACTCTTTAACTATGAAGATCACTTCATGACTATTTTTTCCCAAAGCAAATTTAAAACAGATATTGAATGCTATTATTAATGTGCTTATACATCTTTTTATTTTATACTATTATATGTAGAGTTCTGAAATAGTTATTTAATACACTTTAATTATGTCTAACTAGAATATAATTTTATTGGATATAGGAGCTGTATTAAACCAACACAAAATGATTTATTTGCTAATTAATTTGTATTGTATTAGCAAGAACGTAATTTAATATCCAGTGTTGTATAGCTAAATCAACTTATTGAAGCACTTGAGAGGCTTCTGATCAGAGGATCAAAACATGCTAGGTAACTCTGCAAAATATATAGCCTTAACAAATGGGATATTCTTTTGGGACAGATACAGGGTGATAGAATTAGAGAATTAGCTAAGTAAGGCATTTAAGTCTCATGAGCGGTATCTCAGCTGGCTCTCTATTAATACGGTAATTAATTGCCATAGCACATGAGCGTCACCTGTATTTCACTACATGTGTCCAAGTGCTGGGTAGTGCACTTGGACCTCCTGCACTGGGATCTGATCACGGTGGTAGTTCTGGCATTTCCTGAAATGCTCACTTCTCTCCCCAGGAAAAAAAAAAGGAGGGGACACTCACCGGTCTCACATGTCACTCCTCTCCAGCCAATGTCGCATTCACAGGAGCCGTCCCCATCAATCCCGCTGCTGCATTTCCCATGGACACAAGCGCACGCTGCAGGGAGAGATGGGGGGAAACCACTGTCCCTGGGCAGGGTAGCAGTGTGCGCAGTGAGGCAGCAAGGGGAAGGAAATGCTTTGGCTTGTGCCTATTGGCTTCTTCCTACAGAATAAATCTAAACTCAAAATATGCTTATCTTTCCTCTGTTCCCAAGTAAAGGGACTGAAACTGTATTTTAAGGGGAAAGCATTGGTGAAAAAGCAGTGCTAAAGAGGATTATTCTTGCCAGATGCTGTTCTAAGCCTGTAGCATGCCGGAGTAGGAGGCACCGTCTCCAAAGAAGGGAGTAGAGAGAAAATACCATAATGGGGAAAGAAAAGGGGTTAATGATGTCTTTAAGACTGGCCTATTACCCTGAAAGTGATGTACCTTTCCAGGATCTAGAATGGACATGGTTAGACGATCTACGGGGAGGGTTTTGACATCTGACAAGACTAGCGAAAGTGCCTGTGTGGTTTGGGGATGCTCAGTACCTTGATCACAGTTGTGGCCATATTTGCCTTCGATGCAGCTTTCACAGGCTGTGCCAACAAACCCCTCTCCGCACTCGCAGGTGCCTGTGCCATTGACGCCATCCAGGCACACGCCATTTCCGAAGCAGGCGTTCCCTGCTTTCCCCGGGCAGGGCTGGCACTGCTGCCCGAAGAAACCTGCGCAGCACTCCCTGGTCTGGAAACCAAGAAATGCCATGCTGAGGGTCAGGATCGGGGTAGCAAGCATGGCAGCAAGCATGTAGCCACTGCGTATTGTCTCTTGGGACTGCTGCTGGGTGGAGGTGAACTATAGATCTGGATTTTTAGCAGTGCTTCAGCTCTGCTGGTCTCTGGCCACACTCCTTACTGTGCTGGGGCTCAGTCTGCCAGCCCAAGTCCCTGGTGGGACCCAGGTGCCCTCCACCACCCCAGGGAAAGGTGGATGGGATTGCTAGGGACAAGCATGGGGTTACCCTTCCCAAACCTGTGCTCCCTCTGCAGCACATCAGCTCCCAGCTCTTCCTGTGCTGCAGCCATCAGCAGCCTTTAACCTTCCGATCTCTGCTGCATGCAGAATAAAAAGCCTATAAATACATTGTCAGGGACCGCCTTGATGTGCTGCCTGTGTTTAGTGGGGATTACGAGGAGGGTGAAGTTCAGGGTTGGGGTTTCCTGGCTTTTACTGCAACAGAAACGGTATACTCACAATGATGGTTTTAGCACACTTTGTCTGGCACCCGATCTGGATGGTGTACATTCTCCTGTTTTCTGAGAGGATGCAGTATTTCTTCTCCCCTGCCTGAACACAAATTGGAGAAATGGCTTCACTTCTGGGTAATATTGATCAGCTACTTTGAAATGTTTTAAAAAATGGGACACTAACTTTATACATGCTGTGCACTGACTCACACATTCACAATGAAAATGAAGGAAATACTTTTAGCAATAAAAATGCATTAGCTAAATGATTTTTGCTAGCAAATATATGATCAATTTAACTCAGTGCCCTGTGGCATTTTAAAGATGTGTCTAATACTGCCTGTGCTCAGAATTGAACAGAATTTTTTTTTTCTGAAGTTTGACAAACTTTTTTTTTTTTTTCTCTTCCCTGACCTATTTCCTGTTCTTCCTCTTGGAAAACTGAGAGCCAAAGTTCTGCAAAAACAGTTGTTGAAATTTTGTCTTCCAGGTCTGGACACAGTTGGGAAAGATTGCTTGCAGAAAAAGGCTTGCTGGTCTCATTGTACACTTGTTAGGAGATTGAGATAAGCATCCATCCAGCTGCTCATTGGCAAGGAAATGTTAACGTGTTTGAGTTTTACTCATGAGCACTTCAGCCAATTACTTTAATGGGGTGGATGGGACTTGATCAGCTTTGGAATCCTATTACTGGCATAATTAAAAAATAAAAAATAATAAAGGAAAATATGCTTATATAATCCCAACAGAGGGGCTTTCCCGGAGAAATTTAGATGCTGAGAAACTCTAGATCTTATCATGGTTGATGGGGACCTGCTAAATATCTGCAGTTCTCATGCATTGGACCTGGGCACCCACAGCCTCTATAGTCTCCAAGTCTCCTTGTGACCATAACTCACAGCATGTTGCTGGGGACAGGTTGAGTTTGCCCTTCTGTACATCTCTGATTCAAAGGGCTAAAAGCTGCTTCTGTAATTCCTCCTGTAGTGAGCATACTCCAGACCATGTTCAACTCCCTCAGTTTTGCATGGTAGAGGTTAACCTTTGCAGTTGGAGGAGTCTTCAGTTGTCCTAATGCAGACTAGAAACTGGTCTTTCAACATAAAACTATCTTTGAGCTGCCCTTGATTCTGCTACCTTGCTCTCAGGGTGGATTGAGTCCGTTGACTGTAAGCAATGTATTTAGCAGGCTGAAGTAACTACGATAACTTTTGTTGAAACTGAGGCAATTATATTAAAAACAGGATTGAATGCATCCATGCTCAGTTTTGATTTAAAAAAAAAATAAATATTAGCATTAATGATGAAATACTTACTATTTCTTTTGTTCCTGGGGGACAACTTGATGGCTGCGAACAAATTCTGCACTTTTCCTTAAGCAACACAAATGGGAGGTAGTTAACAGACTGTATAAAGCTGCAGACAGGTTGTTCAATAGAAAATGCATCGTTTCCAGCTATATTTCTAAACCAAGCCCTCAGGGTGCATAGTCAGGATAATCCCTTTGGTAAAGGTGGTGAGGGTAGCTGGACTGCTCAGCAAGGAAGAACATGCCTACCAGCGGGTCTGTAGGGACACCCTATGGGAAGCCTTCTCCCAAGGGGAAGGAGAAGGAAAGCTCTTTTGGATATTTTGCTTTGCTCTTCTAAAGCAATGCTTCCCAAAGGCCTCCCCATCGAAAGCACAGTAAGAGGCAAATCCTGGGCTTGGACATAGTTTGCCTGTGGCACAAGGGCAATAGCACCTTGGAAATGGAAAACTCATACAGTGTGTATGTCCTATGCTATATGCATGTGACTCATTTGCACACGTAAGGTCAGTTTCTGCAAAATGCTTAGGTGCATGTTGTACCTAATATACAATGTTTAATATTATTCCTGTTTAGCTAAATACGTGCTTAGTTTTAGTAAGGCTTAAATGACTGTTTAAGTATGTTGCTGCATTTGAACATAGCAGGGAAAATAATTTTCCATGGGAAACCAAAGGACTATGTGCAAAGCCTGGTTAGTACCTGACAGAGCAAAGCTGGGGGAACGCCTTGGGTGGAATACACTCAAATATGGGACTGTATCCCAAGGAAAAGAATTAAGCTGTGAAAGTTCATGCCTATTAAATTTTAACTGAAGCACAGGTCTCACTTTGTCTTCTTTGTCTAGTTCGTTGCATGCTCCATAAAAAAGGGAGGTACCTGCTTGTTTGCTGTCCTATTTGACTCACTCAGGAGAAAAGACAAAGGGAACCTTTCTCTGCCAGTTTGAGGAAACCACATCCTATCCTTTAAAGGAATGTAAACCCATTTGTATTTCATATGTAAAAGGAACAAAAGAGGGAGAATGCTTTACTCAGAGGAATTCATGCGTATGTGCAGCGGTAATCTACACCTGGAATGAAAATAAACATTTTTCCTTACTAAAAAGATTTTATTTTCCAGTTTTTTTTCACTTGTTTACTTTATAAACAAGTGGCCTGGCTAAGAAGATGTATTAGAATAGTGCATTACTATTATTTTCTGAAAATTCAAGCTCAGGAATTGCTTGTGCTACTCTAATTATATTTTATCTAGGCTGTCAGTACATTGATTGCAGGATCAAAGCAATCTTAATAGATGCTAAAACTCTGGTAGGAACACCCTTTGCAGAAAATGCATGCTTTCCTTACCGGGAAATACAGTGTCATGTATCCTGTACATCTTAGCTGTGTTTGGTTATAGATCTCTCTGATGGGCCTTTAAACATTTGTATGAACAGAACCACTTACGGTGATCATGGTATCACTGATATCACATCTATTCTTCTGGATTTCCAAGACTTTTCCCAAACCATGAATAATTCCTTTGTCTGTTGCAACATTTGTATAGCTTATAGGTGCATCATTTATGAATAGCTGCAAAAGAAATGCCATCAGTTAGAAAGCAGCAGAGCTGTTTCGTAGCCTTACGGTAACTGCAGCAGTAGTGGGTGAAAGAAGGAGCAATGTACAAGCCTCACTTCAGGAAAACCGAAGAACGTCGTTAATTTCGAGCGCTTGCTCACATCCCAGTTTTGCTGCACTTAGGAGCTTCACCGGACTGGGGGGTGTGAGATGAAGTTGAAGCTGTTGAAGTTTCTTAGCAATAGGATTTGGGAGAGCAGCTTTTTCCACTGTGGGGTGTAAAGGTTTTGAAGAAGGAGCCTAAAGCAAGCCAAGAGCTGGGTTTGCTGTCTGTGGGGGATGATGGGCTTCAGGGAAGACCTCCCAGCAGCTGCTCCTTCAAGGCAGGCTTTCATCATCTCACTGCTACCCCACACTCCCATCGTGCCCTCACCAGCCCCACAAGCAGATGTTTCTTTTAAGGCTCTGCTGTGGGCAGAGCAAGCAGCAGGGCTGAAACTGCTTTGGTGAGATGCTTTCTGTCCTCCTTTGCCTATGCCCGGAGGGAGCTCTGGGGCAGAGAAGAAGGAGGACCAAGTTCCCTTCCTGGCTGTGCCGCAGAATTGGGTGTGTCGCTTAATCTTGCTGTGCCTGGTTTTCCAATGAGTGGTGTTGAAAGGAAATTCATATTTGTTGCCAAGTGCTTTGAGCTCTTAGGATTGAAAGTGGAGTAAATCCACAGAAAAGAGAATTAATGTTTTATAATTGAAGGCAGGTCTCTAATAGCTCTTGGAAGTCAGATTAATGACTGCTTTGCGGTGCGGGCTTGTAGCTGCTAGAGATGCATGTCCACCACAGTAGCTTCTAAAATGCAACGCTAAATGGGAACAGCATAACTGAAATAAAATTCAATCAAAGATCCCTTCGAGGGTGACTTTGAATTGAGAGCAACATTTCATTTGAGTGACATCTTTTGTGCTATTAAGTCCCAGAAGCTCATGTGGGGGTGCACAGCTGTTTTTGACTGCATGTTAGTTTAAAGTTGAAGCTGGATTTGTAAAAAGCAGGAAACCTGTTTCTCTGAGCAAGTGCAGGCAGCAGTACCTGGCCGTTGTGGAGGAAGAACCCAACCTGGTAGGAGAACCCCAGCATGGTCTCCCTGTGCATGCCGTTGTGCAGGTTGTTCTTCAGGAGCTTCTCATCCAGCACAATGTGATAGCGGATTTGGCCTTCATCCTGCAAACACACGATTAAATTCAGAGTTACGTAAAAAAGCATGGAAAATTCTTTGGGATAGCTTTTCCCACAGGGTATAAGCCAAACATAGATTGTCTGAATTTAAGGAGAAGCTTCTCCAGCTGGCAGGTTATTTCATATTTCTTACTGTGGAGAGTCCACATTCCTGTCATAATGAAACTTTATTGACCATGGGGGATGGAAGGCTATTGAACTGGCGGGACCAGGGTTTGCTTGTGCCTGTTAGTGTCAGCCAACCCTACACACAGAAGAGACAGATTCAGGGAAAAGTTAGTCAGATGATTTTTTTTAGGACTCTTGAACTTCATGAGTTCATTTGACATCAAAAGTTGCATATTCATGAATGCTTTTATAATCTTCCCCATATGCACTCCTTCTTCCTTTGGGAATCCCTGAATAACCTATAGAGGAACGTTTACAGCAATTTATAGGTGGTGTTCTTTTTTTTTTTTTAATCTTTAAGGTCATCTTCAGTCAATAAAGTGCTAGAGCCACACCTGTTAATTGGAAAGTTTTCTATGCGTTATTGCTAGAGTGTGTTCATTTTTCATTGATGCGGTGAAATTATTCTCTGCACGTCAAAATTTTGTGAGGGCTTCCCAAAGCTTCTGCATCTTGTTCCGAAGCAGGGGACTCCCAGAGCTCTCCCTGACTTGGAGGAGGAAGCAGAAGGAGAATGTGTTTGTGAGAGATTTGTAGATGTGAGAGAAGCTGGGGCATTTGGAGGATTTAGGAGTTGCCTAGCCAACAGATATAGCGCTGCTGCAGCTGTATGTTTTTGCAGTAAAAGGTGCTTATGGGAAATCCCATTGCCTGCTGTCCCCTTGTTCTGAACATTCATACTGCTCCTCGCTCTTCAGCTCCTTCAAAAGTGTGTGAAAGCATGAAACAACCCCAGGTTGCAAGATTTGTGATGTTGCCTGGCTTTGCCCACAGGGTGAAGTAGTGGTCTTTACATCTCATACGGTGGGGCTCATTCTGCTTTCTTTTCTACAGATTTGACAAAGAAATATTTGCAGGCAAGAAGGTGGCAATTAAGGTAGAGCTAATCTACTAAGGCTTAGGCCTCCATCAATGTCCAACCCTATTTAATCCTCCTGACTTGGATGCTTTGGAGGAAAAGTTAACTCTCATGCATCCCCATTTCTGTCTTTAATCACCAGCAGAGTGCAAAAAAACCCTTGCTTCCAGCGAGGCCAAGAAATGGGGTCTCTTCCCTGTGCCGAGCTCTTCCCTCTGCGGCAGAGTTCTCCCAAGGTGTTTCATGGAGAGGATAAGGTTTAGGCAGGCTTAACCTTATGGTTGTTTTCTCATTTTCTTTATCAGATTGCCACACCAGGCAAGGTTGGGAGGATGGAAGAAAGACAGAAGAAACATATTGGTAAGTAGTGGAAATTAAAAAGATTTCTGTGCATGTGTAACCTGAATCCAACGGGATTGATGTCTTAAAGCTACCTACGCATCTCTCAAAGTTTGTTATAAATGCTTCTTACAGTCATGCAGAAATGATGATGTCATCTCATGAAACTAACTAAAATGGTGTTCAAAAGTAATTTGAGCAGACGTAGCTTGATCATGTGTGAATTCTTCCGGTGAGGCAGGAAGCGGGACTTTTGCCCTGAGTCTGCCAGTTGGCGGTAAATGTTTCGGGATGAGTCATTTGAACCCCGTGCTCCTCAGCTTCCTGGCTGTCAATGGAGACCATGAAAAGTAGGGACAGATTGTGGCAGGGTAAATATTTATGGAAGAGGCAGGGAAGTATTAATGTCATTGAGCAAGTCATGGGCAAAGCTTCCTCTGCAGTGTGGCTCTCGATATGCGTGTTTGATAAAGCTGTTTCAAACTGGAGCAGGTGTGAAGAAAGGTGCTGGGATGATGCAGGAAATGCATAGCTTATCTTGGGAGGAGACTGACAGGATTGAGAAAGCTGTTTGGCCTTGCAAATATGTCAGGGCACAAATGCCAGAGAGAGAAAGTTGTTTCAGCTAAAGCATATTCCTGGCATAAGAATAAAGGGATGTAAACTGGCCGGAGGTGTGCTGTCAAAATAATATAAACTAGCTCTGGGCATGAGGACTGAGGTCGGCAGGGGAGGTGGGATGGACATGTCCGCGCTGGTGAGAGGAGCTGGTGGCCAGGTCAGGCATGAGCCTGGTGTGAGGCTCCTGGGAGTGGGCAGCAGCAATGGGGTTTGCCTGTGGAAATTTTTCTAGCCAGGAAAATTTCAGAAATTTTTCTGAGCCCTGGGATTGGCCAGTGGTGCTTGTAAACTGGGATTAGAAACAGTCTGTGGAAAGTGGCTGGGCAATAGCGTTCCTGCAGGAGCGACAGGGCAAGCATCTGGAATTTTTAGGGAAGAGTCAGAATATTTTGTGGCATTGTTAATGATGGGGTTGCTAGTGATGACAGGGGACTGGACTTGTTTACCTAGGAAACTAATTTCAGTGTTATTCCTGGTCATTCCTGTACTGATCATCTTTGAAGGGAAAAAAAAAAAAGTCTACTGATGAAATGTCTTGGATGTTAGCAGCATGTTTTTAATGTAGAGAAGGACAAAACCCAGAACAAATAGCTAGGCTCTTCTAGCAAGCCAGGAAAATATAGGTGGATCCATCCCTCCTCACCTCTTTTGGTGTTAAAAGCAAACCCAAACTTACTGGATTTCTAGAAACCAAATCCCTCTTCCTATTTCTGTGTCCTCTCAATCCATCCCCTTGAAACTGAGATGAGATACTGAGTTAAGACAAGTCTTGTGAGTAATACGTACCAGAGTAGCAGACTTCTTATCCCTTAGGTAATTTTCTATGGCATCATTATTTGGGGCAAAGACTGTATATGTGTTTGCAGCTTCTATTTCATTTGCCAGGCTGTATTGCTGTTGTGAAACACATAAAAACAAATCAGAATGACCACTGATAGCCTGATACCAGTCCAAATGCAAACAAAGCAGAGAACTGCTGCTGTTCTTAAAAGGATATGAAAACTTACAATAATGTAGCCCCTGAAAATGGAGTAATCGGGCATTTGCTCTAGGCGGGCCAGCAGCCTCGGCATGACGGTGCTGTGGAGGGGGGTCAGAACCTGAAAAGGAAGCAGATATCCCACGTCAGCGCATGTGCACATGCTGTGGTAGCACCTGCAAGGGTCAGATGCAGGAGAAAATGTGGTTCTGTGCAAATACTTTTTTCCAAGTGTTGTTAATTATTTTCCACTGCTTGTGGTGCAGAGGAACAAATCCTCCCTATGCGGCCGTATACCTTATCGATAACATGTATGATCCCGTTTGTGGATGCGATGTCGCCAGCCACGATGTGAGCGCCTTCGAGGGTGAGGCTCTGAAAGAGGGAAAAGAGAAAGGGTTTGCTTTTGCATCATGGTGGCAGTGTTTTCCCGGCGGTTCGTGCTGTGGATTTCCACACCTTCCCAAACGGTTGCCTGGGGCTCCACCACGGCTCTGCTCATGCCAGTGTGCACCTGCCCTCAGGGAACTGTGTGCAGGAGAGGTGACTTTGGGACTCGGTGCTGCTCCCCGCGCGCAGACTGGCAAAGCCATGGGGTTGCTCGCACTGGGGTGGTTACTCAGGGTAGGTGCACTCACCCCCACCCCGTGGCAGGATGAGCTCCTGTGCCGATTCATGTGCTCCCGTGTCTGTGCAGCTTTGAAGGACCCCATTCATGATTTTTCCCTCGGGGAAGGGAGGCAAAGGGAACTTTTCCCTCCCTTAATGGGAATGAAGTGCTTAAATGTGCCATGTGGAGTCCCAGAAAATCCTCCTCAGAACATGGAGCAATAAATAAAAAGGCTGAGGGGGAAGGGCTGTCAGTTGTAGCTATTTACCATTAAAAATACTGTCAGGTGGTTTGGGACTATCAAGTTGCACATGAGGACATGTGCACGGTATCACTGCTTCCTCCTGTCTTCCCAGTTCCCTAAAATAAGTTATTGGGTTTCCTTGATGCTCTTTGTGTTAGATTAGTTCACACAGGCTGCGCCAGGCAGGGACTCTGCTTCCGTTTGGCTACGAGACTGTCCAGCATTTGCAGCAGCTACAGGGGCACTAGGAACAAATAATATTGTGGACAAAGTTCAGCTAGGTAAAGTGGTGGAGAAAATCAAGTTAACGTTTCTCCCAGAGGGCCCAATATAATTGATCTATTTCTTTAATTTTATGACATGGTCTTTTTTTAAATACAGGTACATAATGTCTGTGTAGTTTTGTAATACAAGAAAGCCAGTGGCAGTGAGGGTCAGGGTTTGGTGTATGATACCGGAGAGGTTTTCAGATCATCTCACCCCATTTTCTTTAGACAAGTGTAGGAAGTTGCTCTGTAGAGATGTTGGCAGCATGTCAGAGGATGATAAATTCTGGAAATCAGCAAAGCTGTAAGCTCCTGTCAATACATGATACCTAAAGGAAATTAACTGGATTTGAAGGTTTTGTATTTTCTCATTTTTTTCAGATAAATGTGCTTAGTGTGCCTAAAACTGTGGTTTAAAGCAGGAATTGTTTGTACGATACCTAGTTCAGCTATGTTCTGATCTTAGCTTGGCCTTTAAACGTTTCTGATGTAATACAAACAATGTCTTTGTTTTCAGTGGAGTTGCTACAGAGTTTTATACCACTGTAACTAGAAGGGGAATCCTATGTCCCTCCCTTAAAAATGTAAGAGCTGTCTTGCTTTAGAGGCTTTAGACCAAAGCCTTGTTTGGAATGGAAAGCAATTCATTAAAAAAAAGCCCAAACCCAAAACCATTAATGTACTTCAGTAGAGTTGGGATGTTACTCTTTGACACCCAAAAGGCTTTCTCATCTTCATCCATGTTTTCAATCGCTTGAAGAGAAGGCACGAGGACAGTTAGGTTTGAGGTGGTGGACAACACCGAGTTTATCTCAGCCTCCTGTATGAAAGTAAAAAGCATAAAATAATTCATCCTGAGGATGATCTATAAATAGCAGCTGGTGACTTTTTAGCAAGGTGGAGTATGTGACGTGTTTTGTGACCGGTCTGGAGAGGAAAAACTATTATACTGAGCAATGACTTGAACAAAAGTACTTACAGCTGTACAAAAATGGTAAATGAGTGTCTATTTTTTACAGAATAGATTGCCAGCATTTAAAGGGCAGAAGCAATGTTTAGGTCAGAATTGTTTTTTATTATGAAACACATAAGTTGCCTCCCACAAAAGTTAGTCTGTCTCATGGATTCTATTTTATGCACTTGAATGTTAAAAAAAAAAAAATAAATCATGGTGATAAATACTACCGGTTAGTGATAACTTCAAGTAACCTGCTCTTACAGAGCACTCCATGCTATTTAATAGATGGCAGGATTATGAACCGTGAAATAAGAAACCCACGTGACACAATGTTCCCATTTGGAATAAGACTATTTAACATGGCTGGAATTTTTCAAGATGTCCAAGGGATATCTGTGCCCACTAGCACTGCAGTGGGGCTTGCTGCTGACAGCTCTGATTTTAGATGGGGGATGTGGGCTCTGTAGTATGCATGGACCGATTCATCTTCCATATGTGGAATCCTTTCCTGCCTTAAGGATGGAAAGAGCCTCCACTGGAGATGATTTTTCCAATTGTGTGGATGTTTTTGTGGGGTAGAGAAAGGAGAGCCAAAGATTTGAATGTGATCTTGCTGAAGATGTGGTTCTCCAAACTTGTCACACTCTCCACAACTTGCCATTTTTGATACTGCAAAACTTAAGGGAGCAATATGAGCTTGGGTTCTACCTTTTTGCAGCTGGTATGCTGCCTGGAAGCTGGCTTGTTTTGGACAGTCCTTCAATACCCACACTGGGTTTTAAGTCAAGAAGAGAATCGGCTCCCTTAAATAGCTGGAAATTTTGCCTCTCTTAAGATCATCTTTCTTTCTAGCCATCATCACTGTCACCTTCCAAATATTTAAATATAGAAATAGCAACAGACTTCCCTTTCTCATCCTTCCTGGCTAGGGTGAAAAATATTTGGTTATGAAAAGTCGTAAACATAACCTTCCGTGTACAGTAAGAAAGTCGCCCCCCCCCCCCAGATGGATATACCTCCCTATTTCACTCATATTTGTAGCTACCATTATTTAATTTAAGGGATACCATTTCTCTGAAATGTAGCAGAAACTTCCACATCCCTGTTTCAATAGATTATACAGAATCTGCTCCCTGTTTCCCACCCCCTCCCCCACTTCATTATCTAAAAAGCACATTAGCAGGTGAACAGCCTTTCCTATTGTGCTCATTTCTTTAACTTCATTAGTTTCTCTTTACAGTGTCCAGTGCTGCAGCCTGAGCTCAGGGCCAGGCAGATAACTGATTTAAATTAGCCACACTGGCTTCTCTTTTAAGCAGCTCCCTGAGGTCCCTGTTGCAATTGCGGGCTTTAACGATCCCCGAGCCGTCTAACTTTGAAAAGCATGAAAGCAGCTAATATGCTGTGGCTTCTGCTTCTGATGCTATTCATTAACATATCCCTGTTCCTTTCTGTTTGCGATGTATTTGCTATACACTTCTTATATTTAGGTTTTAAGCTCTTTGTGGGAGAAACTGGTTTTGATCTTTATTCACACAGTGCCAACCACAGTGGGGTAGGAGCTCTGATGTTACTGCTGTGCTAGTAATAGATGATAGCATGTGAAAATAAAAAATAGACAGCGACAATCAGTCTATCTAGAACTTTTTTCTTTCATCTAAATTGGCGTTTCTTCCCTAATCTGAAGCCAAACAAGCTAATCTCTTCCTTCGTTTCCTGCACCTCAGTCAAGCCCACACAGACCGAGTTTTTTCCTCCTTGCCTGTTGTGGCAGCAGCACACTGACCAGCCATACGGTTGCATTTTCCTGGCATGGGGCTCAGTGAAAATGGAAGGGTGAGGCATTGCCTTCCCTCTCCACTTACGTGTAGTTTTATTGCATGAGGGAAGTTGGAAGGAGCCACCTGGGCGCACATTCAGGCTCTGCTTGTACCCTGCTGCTGGTCATCTGGACTGCGGTGTATTTATGTACAGAATGAGTCATGGCTTATGTAGCCCCCTGCCTCAGAGGATGGGCTTGTAACTTGCTCTTCTGCTTGTGGAGCTTCCTCACTTGCCTGAATTTGGGATCAGAATTTGGTTTTCAGGTAGAAATAGGGAACCGGATGATCAGCCTTGCTGTGGCTGGTGGGAGAGGCACTTGATGCCTCTCCAGAGCTTGGGCCTCTGCTGTGTGATGGGAATATTGCTGTGAGGTTCCCATTTCTAAAGGCTAAAAGGCTCATGTATTTCTGCAAACTTGAACATACTAAAAAAATCAACCATGAAGTGTACTTACATTAACCCATTGGTTAAATGCAGCTGCTTCTGACAGAGTAGATAACTCCTGATTAGAGAGAGAAAGAGCGAGCCATGAGTATGCAAGCTATAATTAGCTGTACCAAAGTACTCTTGCTGTAGCCTGTGGTGTAACCCGCTGTGTCTGGCCTGGTTGACATGTCACGGAGGAGGAGGTTTTCAGTATGTGTGAAAAGGGAGGACATTAATGTTTTTCTAGTACGGATACTTTCTGGTAATGGGAATGGTGAGTTACCAAGTCTTTTGAAAATCAGGCCGTCTATTGCTTAGGTGTATTAGGTGTACCTGACCTTGATACGTAACATGTACTGACCTCAGGCTAAGCGTTAATTTTCTGGGAATGTAAACCTAAGTCTTTTCTTCAGTGCAAAATTAATTGAAAAAAGCTGTGTTGTTTTGGTTGGTATTTGTACAGCATCTTACATATCATCCTGCAAGTGGAGAGCCTTTATTCAGCCACAGTACTTCGAACAGAGATAGATGATGGTACGAGCAGGGATGGCAGATAGTGCTAAGAGCCATGTAAGATTATTGCCGATGGCTGGGACAGCTGACACTTTCATTTTTCCTATGCTGTTAAATGCATATTTATTTCACCAATTTACTTGTTTTGGTTTTATTTGCCTGCTGGTCAGCATGGTTTGTTTTAACATGATAAATTGACTGTTTCCACTGAGAGAGACCTTGAGGCAGAACTTCAGAAGAGCTGGGTGATCGCCGCTCCCAGCTGGGAGGTGAGTGCTGAGCACTTCTGCACGTTAGGCCTCTGGGGCTGGCATTTTTCAATTTGTCTTCAAGAAATATGCTCAGATCCCTTAGGCTGCTTTCCAAGCTATGTTTTTAAACACAGATCACTTTTGTGTGAGACTCCAGCAGGAACACTGTCTGCAGACAGCACTGGTGGGCATCATATTTTTCTAACTGTTTATAATAGCTTTGCTGTCTCTCTGGTTAAGATCCAGTGTGAGAACTGTGCAGTAGGTCCTGTGCTCAGAGAAGATGACCGTCTTACTTACATCTGCGGCATTTCCATAGCATATTCTACCGTCTCCTTCATAGCCCCTTGGGCACACACACTCCCAGCCACGTGAAGACTCAAACTGACAAGTTGCCTTTGAATCAGAAAGAGAGAACTCGTCAAATACTCAGGAGACCACTTAAAAGCAAGAATGGCCTGTAAACCCTCTTCCTGATACACATTCACATACAGACATAACCTTAACAAAGGATCTTCATACCATCTTTCATAGACATCCTCACCCTCCTATAGGACAAACTCCACCAGCTGAGGGCACTAACTCCCTCACCTGCCCACCATGCACCAAGTCTAGGAGTCTAAACTCTTTGCTCCACCCTTTCTTACTTCCTCCCTACATAAACTGGGCCCTGTTCCTGCACCTGACTATGGCAGACCCATCCTGTGCTCCCCCACGCTTTTTTCTTTAGCTCTGTCCCTGCATCCCGCCTGAGGCTGGTGTGGCTCTTGCAGGCACTACAAGAGGTCTGCAGGTCTGCTGAACACATGCAGCTACTGATAAAGCTGATGGATACCTGTATAGAGATGCGTGACTTGAGTAAACACCTCAACAGTCTATTGCATCCAAATTGTAATTGCTGGTAGAGAAGCAGCATTTATTTACGCCAGGCTTGAGAAAGTCCTTCTGTACAGACAGAACTGGGAGTAGCCCTTGCTGTCTGTCGTCAGCGCATGTACCATACTGATGTGGTTCACATAGCATTTTTGGTGCTTGTAGTACTGCTTGGAAAGCTTTTTTCCAACTCAAACAGAAATTGCAGGCTTGAAATGGCAAGGAAACTCTATGGTGTGCACCGGAGGCAAGGTGTGATACGTATCTGAACACTTTGTTCGGGGAGTGATTAATTACTCACCAGATGATGGCATTTTCCATTTTGTTCCAGGCATGAGTTTATGGGTGTGCATTCAATTCCGTTCCCCCGAAATCCATCATTACACTTGCAGTCATTCTGTCGTTTTAATAAAACACAGCAATTAATTAAAACGATTAAAATAGTGTACATATTCTAGACATGGTGAATTAGTCTCTCTGTGTTTCTGCGTAGCTCCATTGACCTCAGTGGAATGACACTAATTAATATATCCAGAAGACCTTTATACCTGACATCTACTAATGTACTTACTAAAAAGTATTTGCTGCCAGAACACCACCACGTAGGAGGGAGGGAGGGAGGGAGGGAGTGAGCACTGGGGTAGAAACTGAAGGAGACTGCTTTGGGTAGAGAGCACTGTCGGAAATAGCCTTGTGGCTGGGAGGGAGAGGAGAATTTGGGGAAGAAAACAGTGTAGGAAGCACCGGCAGAGCAAAATGGGTGAGGACTAGTGCCGAAGGCGGCAATGAACGTGAGAAGACGTACCTGACCTGGCCCAACATATATGCAGGTGGCATTTTTGTGGCACCCTGCTGCGGTGGACAGCAGGCAGTTGTTGATGGCTGAGCAGTCCCTTCCATCGCCTGTCCATCCTGCCTGGCAAATGCACGTGTACTCTCCTGGGCCCGTCTGAATGCACTCGGCCTGGGAGGGATGCAGAAGCATCCGTTCAGGACAGTTAGGTGGCATTTGGCTTTAGGTGTGAGGCTTGTCTAAGGAATAGTGATGCCGCTATCAGGGAAAAGAGCTTGAAACTGCAGTGAAAATTGTGACTCTTTCTTCTGCAAATGTTTCTGGCCAAAGCTTCCTTACTGCCTACTTTTCTATGGTGTCAGGCTCTGTGGGAAAAGTACATACTTACATTGATATTACAGCCACCTGGGTTTAAAGCAGCACAAGGATCAACTTTGCTGCAGCTCATGCCATCTCCCTCATAGCCAGGTTTGCAAACACAGCTATAAGACAAGAGGAGGAGGGAGGCGTTAAACATGATAGGACAGCTGTAAAGTGAAGTGAATGTTTTCCACTGTAACATGCTATTTATAGGCAGCTTAAAATTGGTAACCTTGGATTCATGATACAAATAGCTTAGGTGCATACATTATGGTTTTTTTCCAAAATATTGACTGGGTTAATTAAGTCAAATCAAGGATCCATTCTCTGTGTACGAGATGGGGAGTGAAATTAATTCTGTGCTGATGTGATCTTTGCAAAGGTGAGCTAATAGCTCTAAATTAATTATGGGCTGGGGTTGCTCTTTCTTTCAGTGACAAAGGAGATAGCTCTCTTCCTGAAATGCATGCAAGACAACAAGCCCCCCTGTTTCCCTGGGTCCCCCCCAAGATTAACCCATATCGGAGGGAATTTCTTAAGCACGCAAGTTATGCAGCATCCCGCATTCTGCTTTCAGTGGTGACTCATTGTGAATACACTGCGGCAAGAGGCAAACTTGCTGCATGTGAAGGTGAGCGTGAGGCAAGCGCAAGGCAGCTGTAGCAGTAAGAGAGTTTTGTGACCGGTCCTGTCAGAACTGGAGAGCCTGTGCTGAAGTCTGTGGTCTTGTGGTATGCAAATCTTACCTGAGCTGACCGGAGTGAGCTATCTATCCCCAAACTGCTTGAGAGTTTCATTGTTTTTCAACAAGGCTCAAACTCCTAATTCACTAAGGGATGGTTAGAAATAAGAGGTTCCTAAGAGCCTTTGTAGATGTTGGTAGGAAGGCAGCCTTCTGAACAAGGGTCAGATCCGTATGCATCTATCTTATCAGTGTTAAATATAAGGTACAGGATAGGGCATTGAAAACTCTTAATTACTATCTTGCAACTCAAGGTCGATGTGGTACATGTTTATGCTTATTTGCCGCATAGCAGTATTTCAGTGGCTGATGTTTGTGTACTGCTACAAGGTACTGTTTTGATCAAGCAAATAGGGAAGAGCTGCGTCACAGTTAATATTAATTAGATGCAAGTTACTGACTTACCTCACTGCACCATCGCTAAGCTGACAGTCTGCATGTGCATGGCAGAGTCGTAGGGAGGGCTCACAGGGAACAATCTGCTTATCACAGAGTTTCCCCGTGTATCCACTTCTGCATGATCCAGGAAGACAGATCCCGTCGCTGTCTATTCGGTTATCGCACTTCCCATAAATGCAGAGGCACTCTACCAGAGGTAAATTACAATGTGCAATTCCATAGTGGTAAAAGGCATCTGTCCGTACATAGCATTTCTTTTGAATTGGGTCCTCCTTTTTTTCTAGAATCTAAACTTTTGTATTTTTAAAATTTCACTTTGTTGGGGGACTTATTTATCATACCCATGTCTTTTCAGGTGTGTTTTATGGATAACTAAAATCTGTTTTGTCTTTATAGTGCACTTATCTATCAATGAAAGTCAAAGTACTTTAGAGAAGTAGGAACAAAATACCATGTCCCAGGCTGTTAAGGCTGAAGTTATTTAATTGCACAACTTTTCGCATACTTTCAGTGATATGGGAAGCCTTTTAATACTGAGTCCACAATCCTACAAATTGCACAGTGCTGGGCTAGTACACAGAGCAGCAGCACAGACCTACCAGCACTTTGCTGGGGCTGGGTGGATTAGTGCTGCTGGGAGGCACAGCAGTGTGCCCAAAGGACATTGTAGGTAAGACTTCTGCAATCCCGAGAAGTGCCAGTGGAGACTAGTTAAGCCAACATGTACTGCTTTGGCAGGACTGGAGTTTAGGCAGTACCACCCTTTCTTATGGAATTTGTCTTTTGGTTTTTGTCCATGTACCTCTGATCCTAGAAGTGAGCTGTGCTTCATGAATGACAGGCTGTTTCATAGCAAAAAAGACTAAAAATGATTTTGTAGATGGGGAATATATCTATATTTGATGTTGTATATTCTGTAGACTCTCAAATGTAGTATGGTTTGACATAGCAGGATTAAACCTGTCAGTATATAGAAGATGACTGCTAGAACTATAAGCTGTCCAATAGATCAGAAATTATTCAGTAAATATGGTTATGAAGTGGCCCTAAACACCATCTGTTATAGATCTAGTTGTTCTTAGATTACATATGTTTGTCATTGCAGGCAGAATCTGTTCTGTTGTGGGCAATACCAGACGGGAATGGAATAGCAAAGATTTTCTTTTCAATTACTTATGTGAGGGAGACAGAAATGAAAAGAACAATAAATTAATATAAAGCAAGCTACGGCCCCTGCAGAAAGCCCAATTAAGCCAGTGAGAAGATTTTTACTGACTCTGGGCTTATGATGTATCCCTTTGAAATAAGAAATGAAAGTACCCCAGAGAGATCTTGCTCATCCTCTGTAGAGACTGTTTAGCAGTTAACTCCTACCTTAATGTTAATAGGGTCCAAAAGAAATAGGCCATGCTCTTGCGCTCAGGAATTACGGCTGTACTTACCTTTGTCACACTGAGGTCCATATTTGCCAGGGTCTGAGCAGAACTGACAGCGCGAGCCTTGAAAAGCCTCAGCACAAGTGCAGGTCCCATTTCCACCCAGGCCATCCATGCACTGTGATATGGAAGAGAGGTGATTTCTATGTATAAATTGAAATAAATATTTATCCTTCCCCCAGAGAAGAGACTATATGCCTGTCCGTATCATGACTGTGTTAGACTACCAGGAAGAACCTCAGCTTTGATGGAAAAGGTGTTTCAAAGCCAAAAGCTTTCCTTGTGCTTGTACTTCGCTGCTGTGTATTCTATCTTCCTTTGCAATTTTAAAGTGAGAATAGTGAGCTGGGTCGTTACCCTGTGCCGTGTAAAATAACAGTATCAGAGTGGGTGACCCAGCCCCAGCCTTGCCTGTGTGCTGTGTGTTGGAACCACAGAAACCTGCAATTTGGACATCTGAGAGGAGACCGATTCATTTTCCCTCCTCCGTATAACCGAACCTGAAATTCACGGCCGTCACTGGACATAAATGGAGGGTGCCGCTCTTGTGGAGCCTAACATTCCGGTTGTGCAGAAGTTGTCCAAAAGAAGGGACTTTTGGGACACAGCCTGTCCTTCCCCCATGGGAGTGCAGGGTGCTGCTGGATGCTCTGCTTACCTGCCCGTTTCCTGAGCAGGGTTTGGAGAAACCTCCTGGACACGGACTGCAGTCGGGGCCAAAGAAGCCTTTGCAACACTTTGGTTCCTGTGAAATACAGCAAATAGCCTCTTTTCCAGTGCCTTAGTGCAAAGGCAGTGCACAAAAGACACCTCTCCATAGTGTTTTTGCCCTGTGGCAAAGGGCTGTAGGGGTAGCTGGCTCTTAAAAGGCTTGTGTTAAACCAGAACCACCTCTGCAATGGCCTTGTTAAAACCAGGAGGGGTGTTGGCAGCCCGAGAAGGGAATGCACAGACCACCAGGTCCTTCCCTTGCTCTTATCAGATTCATCAGTGTTAGAAATCCCTGTCCTGTCACCAGTTATGAACGTGCCTGTGTGTGTCTGCTCATGTTGTGCGTACTCTCATATTTGCCTGTGGGAGTGCAGTGCAATTCAGAGGCAGGCAGTCTCCTTTGCATCTGAGATCAGGAACTTGAAGATATGTTTTACCCCAGGGAGACGCTGTGAAAGCTAGACACGCTGCTTTGATCTTCCCCCTTCCCCTCTGCACCGGTGTGGGATTTAGCCGCTATACAGCCCTAAATGTTTTTCTCAGCTGCATCTTTTGTTTTAATCATGAATTGGCTGCTTGATCCATTTATTTATCAAGAGCACAGAAAGTGTATTAGAAAAAAACCCTCATTTACATGTGTGATTCAAGGGAAATAGGAATTAGCAAAAGGCTCTCAAAGCTTATGGATTTGTAGACTTCTCTGCTTGTTACTTAATGGTGGTCATGAGATGCAGAAGCCTATTTAGGAGCCCTGGGAGCCAGAAATACCTAAGTACTTCTCAGGGGCTAATGACTTCTGCGAGGACTAGGCTTGCCAAGCAGAGCAAGTGGAGCGCAGTTCTCGGGAATGTTTCCCGTTCATTGTTACCCAATATTGTGTGAAGTCCTGGGACAGGAAGGGCTGGGACCAGGGGTGAACAAGCTGTCCTGTTCTTCGTAGCTAAAGCTGTATGGGGCAACAACAACATTTGGGCTGGGAGTCTTATGTGAAAACTCCTGCCTTACAGAGTGTGAGAGCATTGTTGTCAATAACATCTGGCAGCTAAAAAACCTCACTGGAATTTGCCTGGTATTTTGCTCTGAGATTTACAGTAGCTCCTCTCAGCCCCCTGTAGAAGGGTATGGAAACTACATGGACATCTCCAAACATATCTCAGCTCCAAAAGGAAAGTTCACAATGCAAAAGACAATATTTTGGAAAACTTTTATATACATTTCACCTTAAGAAACTGTAACTCTGTACCTTTATCGTTATATTGCAGGATCTAGCACAGCCGGTTTTTTGAAAGGTTGGGCCTTCGATAATGCATCTCCGTTTTGAGAAAGGCTGGAACATGCACAAAATGGAAGCATCGCTATTTCTAAGCAACGTACAATCTTAATATCGCAACATAATTTAACTGGAGAACAGAAAGCACCTTGCTATAGTGTTGCATTTTAAAAATTTATTAAATTACATATTTTTTCATAATATGAGCTTTCTTTTTGTTATTACTGAATAATGGCATATAGGACTAACTACTAGTGATTTTTTATGACAGGGGGAATAAAATTCCTGTGGTAGCTAGACTTGAGTTTTGTATGTGGAGAAACATGCAGCCAGATTTGCATGTCTTAGATGCAAAGCAGATGGAAGATTTTAAATCCTTTCTGAAGCTACTTCTGCAGACAGTTACTTCTGGGAGGATGCTTAATCAAAAGGAAATTTTTAACAGATGTGAGGTCTATTTTAAATAGACCTCCCTCCTCTGTTTTTCATTTACTAACTCTCAAAGCATAATTGTAGCAATTCTCATCCTCAGCTCTCTCTTCTGCCGAAGCCTATCCTAAATAGATCTTACTTTAACTGAGAAAAGAATCAGAGCTTCTATGAAGTCTGTGAGGGATCTTGCAACAGCAAACAAAATAGTGCTGAAATTACTTGATGCTTCAATCATTGCCAAAAAGAGACTAAGGTAACATCTGTATTTGTATTTTTATGCAGTCTGCTGTATTCATATCTGGTTCTTTTGCTCACTATATTGGGAGAGCAGTAATCAATGTATGGGCACCCCTTTCCTCTATGCATTTTGTACAACTGAGGAATCTGTCAGGAAATGTCACTTACAATGGGCTTTGAATCCTGCGGACAGAGAGCCAATGCATGCGATAAACAACTTGCACAGACACCCTAGATGGAGACAATAAGGATAGTCAGTTGAAAAGGCATTATACCAACTACTGAGATGCGTACTTATGGATGATATACCCTGTAAATTTTAAGTATGTCTGTTCTATGACTTCAACTGTCACAGCATGGATCTGGAACCCAACAGCAGCACCAGGGCTATATCCGCTGGCTCTGATTTTTCCTGAGTAGTTTTTCATTTCCACCTTCCCCTTTTTATCTTTGTTTGTCCTTTCCCCACTCCCTTCTTTTAAAGAACTGGCAGCTTCCTAAACAGAAGATAAGCATGGGCACAAATGCACTGGCGTCATTTGCTCAACCCGGTATAATATATTAACTAATATTGTCTGAGGGTCTGGTGCAGTCTGTACACTTATCTTCTATGAGAATTTTTTTATTTCTTCCTAGGAAGACCACAAATTAGTTGAGTCTCCTATATAGACAGTGTGAACAGAAATTTGTCTTGTGTATAGGTGGTGGAGAGGAAAATATTCTTTGCTTCCATGTCATAGATCCTGTTCTCTGCTATGATCCAGTGGTGTATAACTATTTTTATGTCTTCACCTTTCAGTTGCCTTTCCCCACTAGCTAATTTATCACCATGTGGTGGTGACAGAGACTGGCAATTACAGCACTGAGGAGTTATAAACTCCAGTGGCAGTTTTAAAGGTGAGTCCTCTGACAGGCTCAACATACAATAACTTCAGAGAGTTGAGCCTTTCAGTGTGTGGATATGGAGTTTGTCAAAGCCGTGTCACTCATGACTGCTAACGTCTTGCATTTCAACCAAGTTAGAATAAATCCTAGAGCCGACATCCGATGTGTTACTTCACTGTGTTTCATAATCAGTGGACAAGTGACCACAAACCTGAATTATGGCATTTTCCCCACAGATTTATCACTGGAGCTGCGGGGCAAGAATCAGGTACTGGTTTGGATTTAGTAGCCCCTCGTGTTGTACATCACTTAAAGGAATAAAGGACCAGACTTACAAAAGCATTTGGGCATCAAATAGTTGAGGTGCCAACGCCTCTACTATGTTTTAACGGTCTGTGGGTCAGATGTATTTTGGCAAATACATTTGGGCGTTATAAAAGCTCTTTGATAAGCTGTGTGGTCATGGCTGAAGTTGACTTAGGCTTTGCTTTTCTGAAAATCCCTGCAAGTGCCTTTAATCCTTTAGAACTTAAAAATGTGGCTGGTTGCTGTGGAAAGTGTTTCCTGCTGTTGGTGTTGCTCTCCCTGCTGCTCAGTGCCACTCAGTGTCACCTATTTGCTCCCTTTCTCCACCTGGGATGGCCTCAGCCATTGACACGTACCTGCTCCCTCCTTTTCCTGAGGATGGGAGTCCTGTCTCTCCCCTCTGCCACGCTGCAGAGGGGGGACAGGGCAATGTGTCTGCACTTCCACGCAAGGCCCAATCTGCCTGTTTTCAGAAGTAGATAAAGATACTGTCTTTGTACCGAAGTGCTTGAAGCATAGACGTAAATTCCCTTCCGCCAAGTCTGCTGTGGGAGCGATGACCTCTGGGAGGAGGTGGAGCAAGATATTGAGTCCTGCGGTTATTACCAGCATTCAGGTACAGTCACATGGATATGTATGTGTTAGCATAATGGTTTCATCTTTAGGGATGTACAGTTCTTGTAGGCGTGTACAGCTGCCAGTTGCTACAAGGTTTGTCACTTTTCACTGGTACCACAAGTAGTATTTACTTTACTTACAAAGGTGGCATTGCTCTTGTTTTCTGAGAGTGATGAAGATCCACGATGGCAGGTAAGAACAGCAAAGCCACTGCTCCCTCTGGTATTCTACTTGGTAGCAGTGCTCTGCTTAAAGCCTTGGATATTAAACTGTATTTCAAATTATGCATGAAGCTTTCAAAGCTGACAAAATTTCCTGACTTCAGTTTGGGGAATAATCTTTGTGACAGATGCTATTTGTTTTGTCTTTAAATAATTTTTCATAGTGTTGCTTTAGGATTGATCGATGTCAGACATAGTTTGTAGGTAGGTTCCTGGCAGGGAACTTCATTACACTTCAGTAATTTGAATTTGTAAGGTGTTGATCGCTTTTTGTATTGGAGATTGTGGCTCGGCGCTCTGCCTGGTTTATGATTGCACATACGGCACTTTGTAGTTACTGCCAGAGGTAATAGTTCTTTAGTGCCAGCTCTTGTGTTTTCTTCATTAAATTTTGATGCTGTCCAGCTCTGCTGGGAACCTCTTTCAAGGCTGTGGTTCTGGACTGTTGTTAAGTTAAGACAATAAATGTTTTGCATTACTGTACCGGAACTGTTACTGGCCCAGATATGTGCTTGAACACGGTCCAGTAACAGCTCATTGGAGCCATGCTTACTGCAGACTAAAAGCTCAGTCTGATACTCAGTCTTCGTACCAGAAATAGTATCTGAATGTTACCAAGCGTAAAGGCCTGTACTGTGTTACCAAACCGAACAAGGTATGTCGAAATCCACCCTTTGAAATATGAAGCATTTTTGTAATTCCTAATTTGAAGAAAACTGGAAGAAAGAAGGGCTAGGGGAAATTGTGGCTTCTGAAAATAACGTATTTCTAATATATTAATATTAAATTAATTATTATGTTAATATTTTAACTTGCTGGCTCCTTTCCCTGCATATTTAGTAGAAATTAAAATACTGGTCCAGAACAGTTTCCCTGGGAACTTGGCGCTACTTACCATGTACTTGTATGCACAGGTGGGATTCAGGAACTGGAGGAAAAAGTTTGACCAGAGAGACAACATATTTAAAGGACTACTGCAAGAACTAGATGAGTTAAAGTGGCATAGGATGTGCTGATATGAGTTCCCTATTTACAGATTATTTGTATTTGTGCAGCACTGCTAGCTAGGTGGCTGTATGTCATTGATACATTAATTTCCAAAAATACCCCCCTTTTTATGGAGAATACCAGAGAAAGCAGCAGAGGGGAAGCTGGAGCACATTATATAGAGCAGTGAAGAGCTATTGATTTGTCGTGATTCTCTTACCATTGCGACTTGACTTTTTGTCTCGTCACACCGATGTGGTAGAATTGGAACAATTGTGGGTGGGATAAGGACTCCTGCAAGCGTATAAATGCGACCATTTTTTGCAACAATATCTGTTTCTTCCATTTCTTCTCCACTCACCAAGACTTGTCCCTGTGAAGCAATAAATTATTATTAATAATGAATTTTTCATAGCTTCTAAATTTCTGATAATTTAATTTCAAGAATTTGTAGTCATAGTTCTTTTTAATTGGCTATCTATTTTTTATTATGCTTGTTTTATGCAAGAAGCATGCATATGTTGCCCATTTTCTTGAATATTGGTCTACAACAGCGGTATCTAAAGTTTTCCTCTTAATCTGCACTGTTAACCTCTGGAACTGGTGACTAAAAGACTGGCCAAAATGAGAAGACTACTGATGACTTCAGGCATTGATTTCAGTGGGCATAAGCATGCTCTGGTCCTCTTTCTGACAAAGGGGGGAAAAAGTGAGAGAGAATCTGGGATCTATCCAAATTCACAGGAGAAAAAAAAAAAGTATTCTTTCTGCATTTACTCATGCAGCTGCTCTGCCTTTACAAGAATTTTTATAGACGCATCTCTTCTCCAGAATGTTCATATTTGGCCAAAATATGCAAAGAACAGAAGGGAGTTAACATAACACATAAGTTTGGTTTCGCAAAAGTACTGACAAACTAACACCTTTAAAAATGTGTTCACTAGGTTCATCAGGGTCAGAGACTATAATATTAAAGCAAATAAAAGAATATCTACATGTGCACTGAGAAGTGTTTAAAATAACCAGAATATGTAACAGAATGTTTTAAAATATTTTAAATAGATTTTTTTTTTTTTTTTTTTAAACTAGGCAGAGCATAAATGAGGATCATTCCTAGTCTGGGGCTAATCATAAGAAAAAAGAAACTGCAGGCTGTCCTTATATACCAGGCATTTGCTCTGCATCCTTTCTAATACTAATTTTTAACAGTAGGTGGGAATGGCAAGTTGAAAATTTCTGCCTCATTATAGCAAGAAATTCCTCTGCTAATGTCCCCCCTCCTCCCTTTTTTTATTCCCCCTGCATGCAAACAGTTGCCTAGATCAGAGAGAGCTGTTGACAGGTGAAAGCTGCCTTTGACTTACAGCACTGGTCCTGTTAAAGTAAATGAACTGCTTCGCCATGCTTCTGATGCGCTCTATTGAGATGAGGCTCGCAACCTCTAGCTGAAATGAATATAAATTGATTGAAAGAAATGTAATATCATTATTCTTTTCAAATCCAGGTGGGTTTCACAAGAAAGACCACCTTTCTCTTTAGGGTGAGTGAATGACCCTATCAGCTTTTCTTTAGCTACGTGGGCAGCCTTGCATTGACTAACCTCCTTGGGTAACGAAGTTAGAGTGATTGAATTTTGACTCAGCTTGCTGGTTGCTGCCTGTGAAGAGCTTGTTGCCCAAAAGGATATTATTTTTTTCTCCTAATTATAGCAACCAGTCTAAGTAAAGTTATTACCTCGCCCTAAAAATGGCCGTGTTTGCATTCTTAGACCATTGTGGAAATGGCGGTGCTGATATCCCGTGAAAGGACACGTGGATCTCATGCCTCTGCTCCCTGTGATCCCACTCCGTGCCGGGAGTGACCTCCACCTTGGACGCTGTGAGCGGGGCCTTTCACTAAGGATACAAGAACACCCTTCCTTCCCCGCAGCAGGGTTTGGGGTGGGGATGAACTTCAGTCTCCTCCAGGCTTAGTTGCTGGGGGTATTGCTGGGTTCTGCTCTTTGTTTCCAGTAGAAAAAGGAGGGAAAAAGGGGGCGCTTACTTAGAGGATGACAAAACCACCTCTTTCTGATAAACAGAAGACTAATCTTAGCAGAACTGGCTCATAGAGAGCTTGATTTTAATAGCAACAAGTACTTTTCCTGCTTCTCCTTCCTGCAGCCCTGCCAAGCTGACAGTACCGCCCTGACAGTGGTTCTTGCTCCACAGCAGGCTAAGGTAGCGGGGTCTCAGGTTCAGGATGACTATGTCTATATTTTTTTCCCCACTTGGGCTAAGTCCCCATCACCAAAAGGTATATTTTAAAGTGGAAATAGTTACTCACTTGTAACACACGTGTGACCCAACACAGTTTTAATTTGCCATGATTCAAGGACTACCCCATGCCTCCTAGCAGGGTTTTATTTTGATTAGTGATACTGAGGTGAAAGGTTTGTGTTCTCTGTTAGTGGCCTTTATGTGACTACTCTTAGTAAAAGCAGAGACATAGCTGTCCTTTGAAGCCTTGCTGTGCAATACTGAGTGGAGGCTGTTCCTGGAAAACCTCTGCCTTCAGAGTGGCAAGGGGCTTGAAAATGCTCTTGCACTCTGGGTCAGTAAAGCAGCCGTGCTCACCTCAGTGTTGGAAACAATGTGGTATCGGACCAGCTCCAGCAGCTTCCATGAACCCTGCCAAAGCAGAAAAGAGGCTGTTTTAGCCCAAAATGAGTCACACAAACCCAGCCTGGACTGTGAGAGGACATGGGGATGAGAATGGTGTCACCGGCTGGTGCACCAGAAACCTCCTTGTCAGTGGTGGTGCTCAGCTCGAGGCACGCAACCCACCCTGTGGCGTCTGCTCCCTCTGTCTGTCCCTGCCAAGGGTGACACCTCCCAGGAGAGGGTTTGGGGCTTTGCCATGTGCTGGCAGGGCAAGAGCAGGAAAGTGAGGACCTGGTGTGGCGGATTGGTGTCACTTCATAGGCTAGGATATCCCAAATCCCATTCCTCTCTAGGTGTTACCTTGATCTTTAATTGTTAGAGATGGCTTAAGCCTTGATCATAGGAGCTTAGTTTAGATGAACACTAAACTAGATGAACATGGGAAAATGATGTATGCATCTACTATATATCTACATATATATCTACTATCTAAGAAAGATTTGCATTATAGAAAGACTATACCTCTGCAGAAAGCAGGTAATCCAGAGCCTCAGCTTTCATACTACTCAGAGCCTCATTACTTGGAACAAAGACTGTGTAAGGTCTGTTGTCCTGCTGTAAATCCATTCCCAGGCCAGTTTTCTGTTTTGGTTTAAAAATAAAAGTGAAATTGTACATTAATATTGAAGAACATCTGAAAATAGCTTTATGGAATTGCTTTTCTGGATCCTTACCTCTATGAAATATGTAAATTGGCTGTATCTTCCCTTATCTTGAAGTACCGACATTATGGTTTCCTAAAGTAAGATGAAAGTAAGATTTATTTTAGTTGGGAACATGGAATAAATACCAATTCTTATAAGACACTTTTTGAATTATTGTATGAGTCTCAGTTATTACAGATTGAATACATTTGGGTTTCCTTATTGTTTGGGTGGCTGGTGGTGTCTGGAAATGGCTGAGATGGTAGCACTCTTGTCCTGGTGCTATACTGGCTTATAGTTAGAGTTTGTCATTGTCCTGAAATACTGCGTAGTCACAGAACATACAAACAGTGTGTGTATGGGGAAAGTGTTATTATCTCTTCATTCCCAATGAGAAACGACAGAGAAATAAAATATTTGCAAAACCACCATATAAAGTGAGAGTGAACTCTCAAGGAAGTACGCTAAGCAGGGCATCAAAAAACCCAAAGCATCCAAAATTATCAGGTTTTATAATATCAGCCTTTTGGGGGCAGGGATTGCTGCTTCGAATACAAGTCTTGCCTGATATCTGTCCAGATGTCCCTTGTTTTAGTATGTTGCTCTGGAATTCAGTGAGATGCACTGATCGTGACTGCCAATTTCCCAAGGAACCACTCAAATGCAGTGAGTACAACTAAATCCTCCATGGACCAGCTTAGCAGAAGAGTGAATGTCTGTTTGATGTGGAAACCTAAAGTCATTACCTTTCACTTTGAATGTTGCTTCTCTGAGTTGACACACAGTGGCTCAGTAGAGTTTGTCTAGCTGCTGTCAGTCATCCTTCTTTGCATTCAATTAATGTGAAACTATTTTAAAAGAAAGTCTGACATTGCATGTATATAGCTTATGGCTCACCTCTTTGCTGCTTTCAAATGTTGGCTGCATGTTGTCCATGGCTTTGTCAATAATGTGCAAAATCCCATTGGAAGCAATAATATTTCCCTGCAAAAGTTTTCCTTTTCTCCTTCCTCCTTGGAGTCTAATTCTTAATTGATTATCCTGAAAGAAGCCAGGCAATGGATAGTGAGCTCTTTATTATGGAATGACAACAGAGAGAGTATGAGTGTTGAATAAAGTCTAACACCCCCCTTCCATTGCCAACACCTGGGCCGTTTAAATCTGGGGAGGCCTAAGGTTGCTTCCAATGCTTATCAAGGAAATGGAAAAAATTGCTTTGACTTTGGATTGGGACCATGTTATTTTGTTCCAGGACAGCAAAGTTCAGAAGAGGAGCAGGGACAGGCCCTGTGGGGAGAGCAGTGTACCTAAAAGGGCTCTGAGGACTGCTAGTAATAAAAGTCTGCCAGGAAATGATTTAAAATGTGATTGTACTGAAAGGGTCAACTCCCGTAATCTTAAGGGACTACAATCCATTTCCTTATATTATATGTATATTTAAAACAGCAATATGTTGCTGATTCTGCACTGTACTGAAGCCTGCAGGAAACTAACAGGCCTCAGACAGCAATGGTATTTTCCTGTTACAAATGGAGTGTGTATTCGTTAAAGAAATAAAATAGAAGTCTCTTCTCAGATGCCACTGATCTACTAAAAAATATGAGAAGTACTTGATTTCAGCCTTCACATAGGCTCAAGTCATTAACAGACATTTAATGGACCAAGAGCAATAATTCTATATTATAAAAACTAGTATATCAGCTGTAGAGAACAATTCTTTTAAGCTGTGGGATCAGACTGCCCTGATGTTTTCTGACATCAAATAAGCTGGGCTAGTGATGAACTTCATGTTTTTCTTGACAAATTGCCATGTGCATTTTATTTATGTTGAAGAGTTTTATGTGCTGCATCATTCAAAGGATGCGCAGACTGATGCTCAGTGGGAGGTGGGATCGGCAATGCAGTTGGTGCTTGCTCTGTGTGAGCAGTAGGCACAGGTTTCCAGCATAAGCTCTGGGCTTTTCCCTCCCCATGCCCCCTCTTATTTTACCTACACTCTCTTAATGCCCGCCCCCCCCCCCCCGGTCTGTTGGGCGGCCCTGCCGAGCTAAGATG
>NW_008825614.1:16695625-16696450 GCF_000699105.1 Pygoscelis adeliae | reverse complement strand
CCCCCCCCGGTCTGTTGGTCGTGCCTGCAGATTTAAGATGACTTAATTTTAGCAAACATTTTTAGAGCGGTCTGTGTTAGTCTGCTATGTCACTCAGTGGTGATGCATCTCTAAAGGTAATTTTTCTTTTCACTGATTTTAGTGGGAACTTTGATGCTGGTGAGGTTTCAAGTTTCACTTGAACTCCTTGTAATACATGGCCGCAGCTGTGGTTTTTCATAATCCAGCAGCTATCTGCAACCTGACGTCTCGCTGCAGAAAGACCTCTCATACTCCTTGTTGAGTGAACAGAGAGTAGCATTCTTGCTGACGTAGGCTGGAAGGCCACTTACCTTTTCTCCTTTTGATATCTCTCCTGACTTGCCGGTCAAAGTATATATCACATTAGTATTATTCAAGCTACTGGTATTCAACTGACCAGCAATTACATGGAGTTTCACGAAGTACTGTGCTTTCTGTTTATTATTCAGAAGATCCTTTATCTAGAAGAGCAGAAGAACAGAGATTTATTTCAATACAGGTTTCATCTAAAAATAATCTCATGGTGAATGTTTTTTTTTCCTCCGGCTGTTACATTCTGAAATGATATGTTTTCTTCTGAAGTGAGGTGATAGGGTCTGAACCAAATGGAGGCCTCTCTTGGTTTCAGTTCAGGTCAGATTACACCCTTATGTCCCTGCATGAGCAGTTAAGTGCCTCCAGAGCTGTCCCGACTTCAGGGGAAGGTACTGGATGCTGACCACCTGCATATCAGGCTGCTTTTTTTTTTTTAAACTAAAAATATTTTTTTTTATCACCTTTCATAAAAAGTGACCTGTAGGCCTT
>NW_008825614.1:16674181-16695576 GCF_000699105.1 Pygoscelis adeliae | reverse complement strand
TCAACCAAGTGAAAAAACCTTGAGCACAGCCATGTAAGACAATGCAAAACTTACTTGAAGCATGACTTCATTCTGCCCTGACTTGCCAAATTATTTTGTTTTTCTTTCAAGTAGCAAAAGACAATCTCTGGCCCCTAGATTTAAATGTATCCAGAACTGAACTAGAGCAAAAAGTTCTTCTGAATCTGTTGCATCAAAGCACGTTTAACACAGATGAGATTTCTGAAGGAGCTAAATCCCCCCCAGTTTTAAACCCTCTTTGTTGTTTACTTACATTTGTACCTTTGAACCCCTTGTTTGTTGGTACAAGCACGGTAAATGGTCCCAGAGTACTCAGCGGCCATTCATAGACGTTTTCTTATAAGGAGAAAGGGGAAAAAAAAAAAGTTTAAATGTGTATTGAAGAGCTCATTGGAGGAAGGGACTGTGTAATCTGTGCCAGGTATGCAAGGGCAGAATGAGAACGAACACTATCTGTATTAAATCTGTAATTTAAGATTCTAAAATCCAAGTTGTTGAAAGGCGAGAGGCAGATGGGATGTGAAATCCAGGTGCTGCTGCATATTTGACACAGGATAAGGCAAAACATTCAGAACACTTCTGGCACCCCGGATTCCGTGGCATGCAGACCAGGGTGATGGACATGAAAACAGTGTTTCTTTGGAGATGTGTCTTTACAGAAAGACAACCTCCTGCTTTAAATCAATTCAGTCTTCATGGGGTGAGGGATATGCTGCTGCTAACCTGCTGGTAGTGCAAATATCAGCAAACACATAGCTGGTAATAAAAGCTGATGCACTGAAAGTTAATTAAAATTAATTTGCTACCCAGATGGTTTTTCTGTTTCCAAGACAGCAGTATGAGACCGCTGATTCTGTAGCTGAAGGCATTAAATATTTCTAATATTCAGCTCTTTTTCCAGAGGTTTAAAATCAGAACTAAGCCCATCTTTACAGTTGCTACAGGTATGTCATATCAGAGAATATACCTCAAAATTAACATGCTGTCTTACAAAACAATGTGGACTATTCTGTGTATTCTTAGTTTTTGAAAGACAATGTGGAGTGAATGTATTGTAAAGTAACCTGTGCAGTTAATGTGTCTTTGTAGCTTCTGGCTAGTAAATCAAATGGCACATTTATGTCCAAAACTTAACCAAAGAACATAAAATCTGGATTATTGTTAACAAATGGTGGCACCCAGCATGTCAGGCACTTTTCAGACACGTAAGGAGAAACACACAGAGAAACTGCAACTGAGCTCTCAGTGCTAAGGCAATGGGTTTTGGTCTTCAGTGCTGAATGTGATGGTCACTGCCAGGCTTTGTCCTTGGCTGGGTATGGGGGATTCTTACTCCGTTCTGGTCAGGAATTCGGGATCTTTATTTTAATTGGTGGGCTCAGTGAAAAGAACCAAGCAAATCATATTAAACAGGAGGAAATTTTTCATATTTACAAATTTAACTTGAAGATCCAGCTTGCTTCTAGCAGTGTTTGTTCATAGCTCACATTTGTGGCCATGCAACAGAAGCTGATAAAGACAGTTACACTGTTCTTTTCATGAGGTGGCTGCAGTAACTGTGAAAGGCTGGAAGCTGTGATCCCTGACAGGGTCTCACAGCTGCAGACAATTTGGAAACCTGGAGACCCCCCAGTTGTGGCCGAGTTGCTCTGGTGGGGGTCCTGAGGGTGATGGAGACCATGGATGGGATCAGACTCTTCCCCTTGCCTCTCTCCTCTTTCCTGGTGAAAGCAATGCCACTGCTGACGGCTGGGGACTGGGGAACAGGGACACAGCTGGGAATCCTGATGTTTTTGGTGGACTTCTGTGTGTCGTTCTAGATCAAATCTCACTTATCCAAATCAATGGGGGCAGGGAGGGAGAGGAAGTGGGATGATCCCACTTATCCCACTATGGGGCAAAACCCACTGGTGATACCAAATGATGTGTGAGGGGTTGTGGGAATGTGCTTAGCACTTCTGCTTGGAAATTCTTGCAGTTGCATGGCATGGTGAGCAAAGGCAGCTTGAGGCAGTCAGAGGGAATCTGTGGTGAGTAGCGTGCGTGCTGTGTCATGCTGTTAGCGGCACCTTCCTGCAGTGGGGAGCACTGGGGGAAGACAGGGCAAGATCAACCCACCCAGCAGGAGCTGACCCTGCTTGCGTGTGGTCACTTACCCATGAGAGATAAGGCAGATGTCAGCTTGCCTTGCCACCGTCCTCCCACTTCGGCGTTCAGGTCCCGGAGGCGGTCCATGATGTTTCCATAGCACACAAACCCGTTCCCCACGGAGCCCCCCTGGCACGTACACCTGTGAAGGGATGGTCATTTTAGCTGTGGGCTGATGCCTTGTGGTTTCAGTGAGGCTCTAGCTAAACCTGCTCCAGGGGTTACTTAATTGCTTCTCTGAAGGCATTTTCAGGAAGCACCAATGCGTTTTAGCACCTTTGCTTCTGTATGCTGTAAAGTACATCAGTGTGTAGGGCAGCCTGGTGGCTGCTTGCCTGACGCGATGTCCTTCTGCCAGCCGGGCCAGGGGGCAACGGTGTCTGTCTTGCAGGGCCTCTTTGAATGGGGGCTATGTGACGCCCCTGGCTGCGGTGCAGCCTCTGGTCCCCAAATGTTGTGGTTGCTGGAGCCCAGAAAGCCACTGAGTCTGCCTGCCTGTGGGCGAGGAGAGGCTACGGCATAAATGTGTGGGGTGCCACCCTTGCGGCGGGGAGGCGGTTGTGTGAAGCCCCCACTTACTACGTGGGACTTGGCAGGATTAGTGGTAGTTATGTATGAAGGGGGTGACGGCAGCTCATCAATCCTTGTGATAGCTGTATGGGACTGGTAGGAAAAGGCCGGCAGGGATGTCAGTCCTTTCAACAAAGCAAAGTGGTTGGTTGTTATCCTGCCCTTTAAGTAACGCAACCGTTTTGTGCAATGGTACTTGTACCTTAACATTATCTTTTTTCCTGAAGCTGCTGAAGCATGAAATCTCATGCTTTTTCAGATGTATGCTTTATGCTGCTGCTGTCTCTGCACTGGAAATAGCTTCTCATCTGTAACACCCTGGCTGTCCCCTGCGGGACTCCAGCCTGTGAGAGGTGTCAGTGATGTACGGTTGACCCAGTCCTACCTATGTCCAAAGCAGGCTCAGGTCGTGGTGCCCATGAGAGTGACAGGCAATGCCTCGAGATGGGCTCAGTGTCCTCACTGCCTTGGGATGGGCTGCATAGCGTGTAGAAGTAGTGTGTTGCAGCCAAGGCAAAATCTAAAGGAAATTTATGGAAGAACAACCCCAAGTGTCAGTCTGACATTTTCTGCCCTATGAGGGAGGGAACATGCGTCATGAAAACTGAATCTTATGGCCGTGAAAGACCTCAGCATTGCAGGAGAGGTGGGGAAGAAATTGTTGGTTGTTAAGGTGATTGACACGTGCCTGCTATTAGGTGCTGATGGGTACAAATGGTTGTGAGTTTCAAAGAGCTGCTAGGACTTGTATGTGCCTTGACCTTGTGTCAGCCTGTCTATTCACCAGGAGAGGTCGTTAGTATTTTCTAAAAAATCTGGACTCTTTAAGCCTGCCTCAATGTGAGGGGCCATCGATGCCTGCTGGTTTTGCCAATCTCAGCTCTTTCTGTTGCAGCCTTCAGAAAATCAGCCCCTGCTTGGCTGCTCCTGGGAGACTGGCTGGTGGTGTCAGCTCAGTCATTTACTGCTAAAATTAAAGCAGGTGCTTGTCAACACGTAGCATGCACAGAAAGAAACCCTAACTATATTTAGGGGGCTAAATAACTATATGGTATGTGTGGCAGACATTGGCTTTTAATAGTGACTTTCCTAATTAAGTCTCCAGCATGTTCAGTATTCGTATAAGCCCTATCCATAATGATTCATCTCTCCGGATATTTTTTCTAAAGGCATCATTAGAGAAGGAACATTACTCCACACAAGCAAAAGATGTTCTTTATATAACGAATGACCTAATCATTTGCATGTGCTGGTTGTTACAAACACACATCTGCCACTCACACCCCACAGTAGTATCAACCTGATGCCAAATCATCTCCTGTTTCCCACGTATGGTCTCTACCATAGCTGTTTCTCTGGTGATAGCAATATTTGAAAATCCCCACAGTCCCTGCAGTCTGGGGGGCTGCATATAGACACAGAGGGGTGCTGGGATTTTGGCCAAGAGGCTCAAACTTTGACTTCTTCTGGTCCTAGGTAAAAATAGCAGTCTAAAAGCATCTTAAATTTTTAGGATGTGATTCTGATGGTGAACCCTCTTCTTTTTAAAGGGATCTCTTGGGCAGAGGGTATGACTGTGGAGTCCAGATGAAGGGTTTAGGGCTGGGAGAGAGGAGCAGCTCCTCGTTGGGAGCTGACCCCTTTCTTCTGACGGGGTAAATATTGCTGTATCGATGTACATAGCCCCCTTCACTTCTGAGCAGAGAAGAGGCTTCAAAGGAGCTGAGGAATAGTTTAGTAGAAAAAAGAAACTACCCTTGAAATATTGCACAAATCAGATCAAGGTTTCAAAATAAACCTCTCCTCTCTTTTTCAGCAAATAGCCATAAAGAAGCAGGTGGTTAAACATAGTAATTTTTTTGCCTATCATTTCCAGGGGCACAGTGAACTGCAGAAATACCCATGTAGTTCGAAATTTCTTTTCTGAGGACAATATTGCTTATAACTGAGTGGGCGTCCAGTAACATGCTTTGGATTTGACTGCCAAAGGAAAGCATTTAGCAATTACAGATTAGCACCTATGGCATGGAATTGAACCCTTCAACCTGTCTGTCCCCTCACCCCTTCTGATGGAGTAATTTACTCTGTGTGGCCAGGCTCGGGAAGGACCAGCTGGGTGACTAACTAGATTAGTTTTGTTTTAGCTTTGTCTGGAGGATCTGGTTTGCAACTCATACTGCACGTGGCTTTATTGGTTTTGCTTTGAATGCACAGTGTACTGTACGGGCTGACTGTTTCTAAAGAGGAACAGCTTTAAAACAAACCCTGCCAGACTATTTAAACTTAGTTGTCTGATGTTTTCATGATATGCTGCATGGACAGTATAGGCAGGACTGAAAAAGATGGGAATTGTCACTACTTAGCTTACCCAGGAGTGGAAAGAGAATTGTATCTCTCTAGAAAAGGGGAGCTCAGCTTTCTGTCTCCATTTTACCTGAAACTTGTATAATAGAGTTTTGGTTTATGAAGCTACTAATTTCTACATTGAAGACACAGTCAGAGTAAAAATAAGAGTGAGGTTAAAAGAGAAAATAATTGAGTTTAGCTGAGGGAAAGCTAGTTCTGCTCGGAAACCAGAGAGGTTGTGGTCTAATATGCAGCATAATTCTGCATCAGTTGAAGCTTTGTAGCTTCTGGGCAAGGCTGAACATAATTACTGTGCTGAAGCAACGCCATGGAAAGTGTCAGCAGTCACTCAGGAAAGATCTTTATAGGAACAGAACACAGAGACAATCTTCATTTTCCAGGAGGTTGTTATGTTCACAAACTAAATGTTTGTCTTTTCTACATCTTTGTCTGTATAAGAGATTTATTCCTGTACAAATAATTTGATTCTGGAGAAAGTAGAAGTGACTCTATATGGGGGAAGCTAACAGCACAACTGCGTCTTTAATAAAAACAAAACCAAAAACAAAAGAAAGGAAGCAACGCAGGCTTGTGGCCTCTGTTACAGCTTTGTGTTTTAGGAGAAGTAAAAAAACCCACCAAAACAAGCCCTCCCAAATACATTTAAAATTTGGGATGCAGCCAAAATACAGTGTCTGTCACTTATCAGAAACAATTTACTGTGCCCACATTTACCAATCAATGTTTTTCTTTGCAAAGTTCCTCTTTCATAAATGGATTTTCCTTAGTTGGAAACTATTCAGTATAGTTTCAATTTTTTTCCAGATAGATAGTTTTAGTTTGATTGGAACCCCACTCCTTTCTTCTGTATTTGTTTTTGCCATTAAAGGTCACTGAATGAATGATGTGCAAAGCATTTGGATTGCTTGTTTCCCCCCCCCAGTCATAAATTTTCAGTTTTCCCATTCTGAAATTCTGAAAACTTCCTCAGCTGTTGAAAATTGAGTTGCAACAGTGAAACGGTGACAAATTAGGAAAGAAAGGTCCTGATTTACGTGATGTGGAATTTTATTTTAATTTTCAACTCATGTTGTCCATTACAGTACGATACTATACTAAGTATAGTATAAGTATGTACTAAGTGCAGTTTGAGTAGTATAGTATGCTCTAGAAATGAACTAGGGGATATTCTAGATAAACTTGTTTGAAATGCACAAGAGCTTACACAAAAGTGATGTTGATATTACACTGTAAGAGAAAGCTGCATGATGAAGCAAGAACTGGTAGTAAGAATACTCTCCCGAGTGAACGTTTTCTATCTATATAGATCTGTATGATAAATAATTCGTTCCCAACTTACAACTAATGGCCTGTCTTGTCTTTCACACTCAAACTCTCAGCTCCTGAAAACTAACATTTCAGGGTACCCAGTACTAGCCACTACTGGGCTATAGAAACATGTAATCCAAATTGTTTGGTTTAAGATAGCTTTGTTAAGTGTAGTGTTAAAACTGACTTTCCTCCTAACATCTGTAGCAAATTTCTGTACAGGAAAACAAACTCTGCCAGAGGTTTTGCAGTTTCCCATGTGCTTGTCTCGAGGTTTTGAGGAATTCGCCGAGGTTGGTGTTGCTTTCACAGCATGGGGGTCAGATTCCCTACTATTAGTATACTAAAAAAATCCAGGGCTCCAGCCCTGTCCCATGATAATTAATGCTGATTAATTTTTAGCATGCTGCTTGGCGTGTTTCTGGCCCACACCAAGTAGCATTTTCTCACCCAGTGCCCAGGCACAGCTGAAGGGATAGCATGTGCCAGGGACCTCTGCCAAGAGGCAGTTACTCTGTTTTGGAAGAAGAAGAGACTTCAGCTGTGAGCCAGACCATGCTGCTTGCCCTGAGGAACAGAGAAGGGTCTTGGTCCTTTTTATTTACTAGTGTAGAAATGACCTCTGAGTGCTATAAAAATAAAACTTAGTAGGTATTAGCAATTGGACTGATGAAATCAAACACTATACTAATTGGTTGACCCTAACCCCATTAAATCTTGTAATTTGTCCTTGATAAAGAAACGATTAATAATAACTTCAGGAGGTGTTCATCCACCGGATCTGTTTTAGCAGCCTGTTTACTAGGGGGAGGAGGGAGAAACTGGGTGAAAGCTTTAATAAGCAAAAAGACTCACGTAAACTGTCCTGGTGCAACCATTGAGCATTTAGCTTTTTTATGGCAGGTGTTGTTTGTTTCACAGATGTCCATCATGCTGCATCCTTTCCCAGGTACAAAGTTTGTGTAATGCTGCTTGCATTCACAATGGGACTATCAGAAGGATGGGAGAGGGGAGAGAAAAATTAGACATGCACAAATTGTGAATTTCAGCATACTTTCTGGAACTAGGGTCTAAAGACAGTGAGCTTCCAAAGCCTTAGTTAATCACCTGGTGAGTTCAGATGCAAATATAAAGCTTATCCATATTTATACAACTCCCTTCTAGGTTTCTATCCACTCCAAAAAACTACTGACTCTCAGATAAATTTCCTTCAGGTAAAGCCATCTAGATTCACTTCTGTGACCAGAGAACATTTAAAATGAGTGTGGGTAGGTCAGATTTTTTACCTCTGTTCCCACAGCCCTCTGCCTCCCAAAACGAGTGCCAATGCATATTATGAACAAGGAAGGCATATCAGCACTTATATGAACGTGAACTGTAGGACAACCTTGGATGGCTGACTCCCTTTTCGGCTCTTCAGGGTGTCCAGGCAAAGCAGGCGTGGTCTTCTGAAGTTTTGCTTTCTCGGTAGCAGGAGTTTTACACAGGGAAACCTGAGCCAGTTCCCGACAGCAGCCTTTATATGGTGCCTCTCATTGGTAGTCCTCAAAGACCCAGATTACTTCTTTCCTAAATACATTCACTGTAGGCATTTATCTGTGGTACCTGTGTAAGGAGCCTACTGTTCCTACAAGCCCCCTGTGGTCAGAAAGAGAAAATTTAACTGGGAGAAGCTTCATTTCAGTGCCTTCATTTTTTGGGGGGGCAAATCTGAGCCAAAATATTCTAGGAAAAAGAACGCTATTGCCATTCCCATTTTCAGAGGGGAAAGCACCACATAGATGCATAGAGAGGGAGGTAAAGGGGCTGGCTCCTTATGCCAAAGCTAGGAGTAGAGCTTGGCCTCCCTGAGGCCTGTTCCTGTACCCTCATGGCTGCTTTTCAGAGAGGAAGCATTATTCCTTCCTAGGCAGTTGACATAGGAAATGTCTGGGGCACCCGTTCAACACTAACCTTTCCTGGACCATCATATATGCAAATGGTGGACTGTGCAGGGCAATTCCCATATGTTGCTTGGCAGGGGTCTATGGGTAAGCAGACTTGACCATCCCCTCTGTAACCTTCTCGACAGGTACATTTGTGCCGATTTGGTCCGAGGTAAATGCAGTCGGCATTAGGATCGCAGACCTCTTTGGAGCATGGGTTGATAGCTTGTGAAAAAAGAAGTGAAGTAAATGAATTATTGCCCACAGTTCTGAAATTGAAGATGAGGATTTGCCAGAGCACCTCCATACCAAACAAAGCCCGGGTAGACTAAACTTCTCATAACAACCAAGTCTGAAGTATTGTGGCGGCATAAAGACAGAAGGGAGGAGTGTGTTTATACTAATGTAGCAACCAACTTTGCTTTTGAACAGAAATGATCTCTTAACTTGGCAAATTGAGTTATAAACAGACTAAAACACGTAATGTACTCATTAAAATATCACAACTATTTCCCTGTTCTCTGGTGGATTTTAACCAGAGAAGGTCAGGTAGGTGATACAAGGTCTGTACAAGCTTTAAGCACGTGTTAGATCAGCTGGAAAGTATTTCTCAATACAATAGGCCTTCGCTGTTTTCTTTCCGGTAATTAAACAATATAATGTCATCCATTCAGCTATATGGAAAACTGGCCAGCAGGTGCTTTAGTCGAGTCTTCCACACTGCTGTAATTTCAGGACTGGACTGGAATGTCACTAGTTATTTCCATGAGCCCTTTTTTTCAAGGCAATGGCATTGTTTGTCCTTGTTCATAGTCCAGCAGTGCTTGGAGAACACCTTCTCACACCTTTGTGTCCAGCTTAGGATATGCTCAAGCACACACTGTACCTAGAAGGTGGCAGGCCCTGGACTTACCTAAAAGGTGGTGCTGCTCACTGTCTTCCCCTCTCCTCCTCCCTTTCTTCCCCCTCAGCTGGGACTGAGAGAGTTGGCAAAGCTCAGCTTCACTCTTTCAAGTCTTCTCTTCTGTTCCAGTGTGAAATCACGCATGTACACACATATTCACATGCTCAAATCGACCATAAGCAATGCCACCTCCAGAGTCTGCGCCAGCCACTGATATCCTCACTTACGTACTTAGCTGTGCTGGAGCTGCTTGTCCTCTACTTCCCAGCCAGTCAAATGTAAAAGACACTGGCTTAAGCCACAGATGACCCCAGCATCTAAAGGCCCTGGGACAGAGGAGCAACATCCACACAGACTGCATGAATACAAAACCCAAGAGAGGTAGGGGTACTAGCATCCTTCTTCTCTGCTGGTTGCTGCAATTTCTTTGTCCCTCACTTGTCTATGCTGCCTACTGGGAGAATGTCACATTCCCTGAGGAGTGACTTTCTGATGTCTTGCTCTTGGATGGTGTTCAAGCCTATTCAGAGAGGATGACACCATAGTTAGGACCAAGAGGACTGAATGTTAATAATCCCAGACAGGATAAGAAGTATTGTATTTGTGGCCTGATCCAAGCCAACATTTACTAAAATAGTGCGTCCAGCATCAGATACAACCATTTTCTTCATTGCAATTGGTTTAGAAGGAAAGAGCTGGTGATGTAAGACATAATGTAAGTAGAGGAAAGAAAATCTGGACTCTTGTAATATAGTTAAATTTGAACATTCAATGGCAAGTTGAGGAGTCTATAAAGACAACTTTAAGGTAGACTTTTACCTCTAGCTGAGACACTACTAGCTTTGTTTCATGAAAAATAGGAAAGCTAAAATGATCTTTACTTGGCTGTAGAGTTTATGCTTAGTGATGAAGCTGAGCCGCCACATGATGGATATTCAATAAACATAAGACCTTGGTTGCTGTTGTTGATTTTTGTGGAAGCAAACGGTGAGGTTGAGCTTTAGCAAGTAGAGGGACGTGACAGGAATGGATTTGTAAGCACTGATGACCCAGTATCCACATTATGTATTTCAAGGGGGTTTACTAGCTTTAGTCTGGTTGCATGGACTGAAGCTTGTTAGCAATTGGACTGATGTGCTTCTGAAGCGTATTCTAGGGTTTAGTTTCATCCTGAAGGAATCTAGTTTGTGCACATGAGACTGCTTTGGGATATGAACCCAAGAACAATTAGATGGTGAGATTTGGTTCAAAAGCACACTCAGTATCTGAACTATAATACCAATGATGTCATATACAAAGAACTCAGTGGACATGAAAATTACTCACGTTCACATTGTGTACCATCCCCATGGTAGTTGGGCAGACACGAGCATTGCAGTTGTCTTCCATCCTCGCTTGAGGGAGTGCATCTGGAGTTTGCAGGGCACCGCAAGGCCTCGCATTCAGCTATCGCTGAGGGACAGAGTGCGACAGGTTAAGCTGTGTCTGCACACTGTGCCAGGAGGCATTGCGTTCTGCAGTATACTAGTTCAAAGTACGCCTGATCTAGGGACCGTTGATCCTATTGCTGACATAATTTTTGGGGCGATTGAAGTGATGATGGTTATGGGAGCTCGCACACAGGGTTTGAGGTTCAGTGTATGTTTGGTTGCTCTAGAGTGGCTAACCTGAAACTAATTTTACGTTCGTCCTCGCCAATTCTAACTCTATCAGAGCTGTTGAATATATCTTATATAGAAAACAATCCACTTACGCTGATCACAGCTGAGCCCTTTGTATCCAGACAAGCAAGCGCATCTTCCATCCCCTGTAATTCCACTATTGCATACTCCATGAACGCAGTCGCAAACTATATGGAGAGATGGATTGGCTTTACTGAATAATAATGGTGTTCAGAAAGACATCGTTAGCAGTACCCATAGCAAATAGTGTCCTGGCCAACAACTTTGGCCAAACCAAGCTTTGACCTGAGTTCCTGAATTTATAGGCTTCCATTAATGAGAAGATCAATACTCATAGTTGCACACATCGGTAAATAACATACTGTATTTGCAGGCTGTTAATAGCCTGGAGCCTGAAAATCTTCGGGACACACGCTATAAACACCAAACTGACTAGTTGCTAATACCATAAAACTTGTAAAATTGGACATACAGTCTTAAGCCAAAATTGAATATAATGTGTAACAGAGACCATTTTCATAACTGTTAACAAATTGCTTATTTTTGCTTCAATTCTCTTTGCCTCTCTCAAAGACCTCCAGAAGAGATGAGTTTTGCAACTTTTTTTTTCCCCTAAACAGAATTTATTTAGTTAAAAGAATAATTAATCACTGTGTAGGTCTCAGGCTTTTTTCTGGTCCTGTTCCTATATTCTGTCATTTCTGGTTATAAACCTTGTGACAATATATGCACAAGATGCTGTATTCAGAGTCCAGGCAACTATGAGACCCTTTTATAAGTGGCTTTTGAAGCCTTAAGTATAAAGCTTTATAGCTGTAACTGTTTCAATTATGGTAATGATGCTTTTTAAAAAGGCCTTTTACAGTTACACTTGGAAAAGTCTCTAAGATGTGCAGAGTTGTAATTGTGACCTTATGTTTAAGCTGCAGTGGTGTAGCGTATCCTCTTCCCTTCACAAACGTATCCTGTGTTCATGCAAATCACCTACACTAATTAATTAGTAACATTCTACCTACGTTAGTAGTCCTAATATAAAAACTAGAAATGTCTAAGGTATTGCTGAAAAGCAGCGAGTCACAAATGCACGGTGTTTATAGGTGCTTAGAAAACTTGGAGGAGCTCAAATATCTGAAAGCTGAAGTGTAAAATGTTGCTTAAATTAATATGCTGTTGAGTCCTCTGGTAGCTTCTTGGAAAATAATTACATTTACGATATTGAATTCATTCAAGTACCCTATTTGCATGAAAATGTTGGCTCAGTTACATTTCTGTGTATCAACACTGGCATCCAGTGGACAGCTGGTGGAAAAAGGGCCTTTGGGTCAGAAGTGGTGTAGGATTACTGTAGAAAGGCCAACACAGATCATTTAAAGTGAGGCCATTTGTGACTCTTTTTAGAAGTAACTTTATGTAGAACTTGAGGGAATAAGAAGAGTTTTACTTAGAGATAAACAACTATTACCACTCAAGAAAGAGACGTTTCTTAATATTTTTTTTTCAGGTGGTTTTCTGATGTGTCTGTTTAATGCTTGGCAGGGGTCAGGAAGGTAAATAAAATACTAGAAATCATTAAGAAACAGGCAAAACTGGAGAATATTATACAAATATATACACTTGTGATACATATACATTTTAAATAGTGCACATAGCTCTGATCCCTCCCTCAATGTCCCGCTTCTCCTAATAGAAGTATGGCCAACCAATGGAATGATCTACCAGCCAAAACCCCAAACTAAACCAAATTCATCCTTTGTCACACTTTTCACTAAATTATGGAGCTCGGTGGCACAGACTAGTATGGAGAGCAAAAGCAGAACTGGACTCAGAGGTAAGGTAGATAATTTATGCAGGATGGATCCAGCAGGAGCCTTAAAACACTACAGTTTGAATGCAGTCTCTGGCTGCTTGTACTCTTTCTCTAGATATCAACTATTGGCCTCCAATATGGGATGCTAGGCTAGAAGGACTTTTGGCCTGATTCAAAATGGCATTTTTTGACTCAGAGATTCTGATTTCAATACCACATGAGTATTTCATGCCTTAATACAGATGCTCCAGTTTGTAGATGTATTTAAAAAACATACCAAAACACTGTAAGCCACTATAAATTATGCATTTGATATGTTCCCACCCAATATTTTAAGTACCATAACAACCTCCTGTATTTAGATCAAATAAATGCAAATCCATAATTTAGGGTGAAAAGTGGGTAACATGATAACTGGCTAACAGGGAGGCATACCTGCAGGAACACACAGATGATTCTAATCCCTAATTTATCTGACTGTTGGCTATAACAAAGTTATTCAAGATAAGATTAAGATATTTCTGTAGCGCTACACTGAGAGTGTTCTCTGTACAGTCCTGAGCTGAATCCGGCCCCACTGTGAATGAGGAATTGAGCAGCTGCCTGTTTTCTTTCCCTGTTGTGTTCCCTGAAGCAGACAGCAGCTCTTGATGGGAAACCCTTAGACGCCCTACCCATTTCACTGGGATTTCGTGGTGTCTGAATACAGCTTTCACTCACCTTCTTTTCCCCACTTCAATAAAGAAAGCTCAAACTTACCTGATGTGCAGTGAGGACCAAATAAAGTATCTTCAGCACATTTTTCACAGGCTGTCCCACCAAAGCCTTTCTGTGAATTACAGAATGGAAATCAAAGCTTAAGTTTCTCATCTATCTCTACACAGATAGATACATGCTTTGCAGCCTGAAAACAGCATCTTTAGCTGCCAAAAGAAAATAACGTGAACGGTTCATTCAGCAAATCAGAGATGACTACTGCAACCTAGAAAACATTGTCTTTTGAATGATTTTTTTCCTCTCTTTTTTTTTAATTTTAAATTTTTAGCTCTTACACTTCAAATCAAATCAGATGTTCTGAATATCAAGTTAAAAATAAAGAACAGTAATCAAGCTTAATGCCCAAATAATTCTTACAATTGTTAGGTTGTATTTCCTGACTGCTTCTCACTCTGTCTTTTTTCGTGTCCCCAGATGTTCTTCTGATGTAATGGAAAGATTAACCAGTAGAGGGGGAGGTAGAATAGTTTCATTTGAGTTGTTTTTTAAAAAATCTTTTTTGGCTGAAGTTATTAAGCACTGCACATTGCATTCTCAGCAAAGAAACATTATATTGAGAGTATTAGTCCTAAGTATAAGTCCTTTCTAATTAGGGCAAAAAGTCATAATTAATAGCATACTCTTAAAAACAGAGGAACTCAAACCACCTGCTTCAGGAAGACAAGATGGAAGAGCTCTTTAATAATATCACCGAAACATGCTCAAGTCTGTAGAAATAAGTGTGAAGATTAGTGCAAACCAAGCAAAAAATGAACTCCAAGCAGGTCATCTCTGCTATTTCTGAAATACTTTCCTTTAATGTATTTATACCACATAATATACATTCTTTCTTAGCCAAGCTTATATACTATTGTTATTTTTTTTCATTTAAAAGAAGGGATATACCTGACAGGTGCATGTTCCATCCCCATTTATACCCTGGGAGCAGTGTCCTCTCCTGTTGCATGGTGACGCAGCTCCTCCCGGACAGGCTAGAAATGACAACGTTAAAGCCATCAGTCAGCTCGCTCTGACCCTTATGCTCCCCTTGCGTATTAGGGGTGACGACCTCAGAGGCTGCAGGGTTTTGGACCAGACAGGGACCTCGAGTGACTGCTGCTATGTTGCAGCTGCCCGAATCTCTTCACTAGAATCTTGGCTTCAGTAGAGACCGTCATCCTCTTTAGTATGGGAACTTAAGCTAGTGACTGTAATCAATAGATTGTACAAAAACCAATTTTCTTATTCTAAAGTACCATATTGATTTTGCCCCTGCTGATGCACCTCTTCTATCTGCAGACACTCTAAACTGTTAACTTTTTTGATACAAGTGGAGTTTGCCTGACCACTACTTCTGTTTGTTAATACCACTCTAATTAATTGAAAATTTGCTGTCAGAATTATATTTGATGCTGAATTAGAGTTTAAATAAGCCTTTTTCTTTTCCCCGCAAATTGCCTCTGCTTTATGTGGAAAGTTTTTCATTTTCCCTGCTACCTCCCATAAGACTGTGATATTTGATTCAAATGATCTTGGCAATTGAAATCTGGGTATCTCATAACCCACTTCTGTCCAATGGGCTGTTGTCACTAGTAAAACTTGTGTGCCAATGATGTGCTACGGTCTTCAGATCCTCTGGTGCTAAAACCATGATTACAGGCAGTGGTACACCAGATGACACAGAGTCTGACCAAAAACCCCAGCCAGCAGGAGAGGCTAAGAAACAGTAACTGCATTTCCAAATCAAAATAGTTTAATTTTTCACTGAAATTTTTCAATATTCACATTTTTACTGAAAGGTTGCCTATAGGAAATACATATTTTTAGTCAGATTGTTCTGTCTTTTTTTTTCCCCTGTAGGGATATCCTTATTTTTTACAGTTGTGCAGCCCCTCCATGGAAATGATTTATTAACTTGTTCCATAAGCCCTTTCTTCCTGTAATTGGAATTCCCATTAGGAACCATAATCCTGATGCAGGTGGTATTCAAATGCAGCAAACTCGAACTGTCCTCACAGGTTCTCTGCTGTACCTTACTGGTAGATTTATTGCTTATAAAGAGCCTCAGTTTGTTGTGTGTGTGGTGAGATGGGCAGCATTGGATTTATGCTCTCACCGAGTAACTTAATCCTGTTTTAGAGTGTTTAAGTGATACGGAAGTTTTCATGAAAATGAATTTGATTTGGGCAGAGTGATGAGCAAATAAGTGGATGTGTATATGTATACACCTAATTTTAGTGAAGGCTTTGGCTTTATATCAATTTGTCAATATTTCTCAATTTATTCTTCAATGATGAGTCTGTGAGGTCTGTTGGATCTGAGTAAGCTTCTTGTGAAAAAAACAAGAAATTTAAAGATGAAAATTTTAGTGCAGTTTATTTCATACATGCTGGAATAAAAAGATTTATTAAGAGTTGAGATGAAATAACCAGAAATGACGTAAAGTAATAATTAAATATACTTTAATCTTTAAAGCGGCTTTTAGTGAGTTTTGTTTTCTGGCTACCATGTGATAGCTAAAGCTCATCTTTAGGACTGACACAGGTGCAAAGTCTTTAATATTTGCACTGAATGGAAACAATTTTAACTGCACTGATGCTTTTATTGAATGTGCAAAGGTAGAGAAATCACGAGAAAACTCAGTTTATGGTAGAAATTCTAGGAAAGCATACTTTAAAATTGCTGACAAAACAGTTTTTTTGCAGTTGATATTCATTACGCTTCCCCTTGTCTTCACTACCTCGTCTCTTGTTTTGATACCACCACCAAGGGACAGCTTTATCAGAAGTTTAGCAAATTACCATACCGTTGTATGAGTTTGGTCAGGCAGATAAAGCGCTTCCCCCGGCTGGCGGGGCTGCAGGAGGCGGTGCCGGCACACTGGAGTGATGCTGGCCCAGTCACCTGCCGCCAGCCCGGTACCGGGGAGGAGCGAGACCTTCACTGCTGTTGAAGGTGTTCTTCAAAAAGTAGTAAGAGATGTTTCTGCTTAGCTCTTACAGCTGTCAGAGGCCGAAGGCCTATTCTTTATACCTAGGCCAAAAGAGCTTAAATCTATCAGCTTTTTTGCCTCATAGAGTTTAAATCGGCACTTCCCAAGTGTTTTCAAATGCAGCCTCTTCTTGGATTACCCCTGCAGGCTGAAACAGCGGGTAGAACTTGTAAAGAAGATGTATTTTGGACATATAATTTGATAGAGTTAGGTTTATTATCTTTCCTCTTGGCTTTTTTATTTCCTTTTCACTTTTTTTTCTTTATTCTTACAATGCTTTCTACTCAGTTGCTCAGACCGCGCACCTTTCAGTTGCTACCCAGGCTTTTCTTTGGAGGCAGGCAAATACTGCCCGGAGTGGGAACCTGAGCCGGGGTAGGGAGTAGCTCCCGCTGAAGCCCATCAGTTACACACGTGGGGCATCTGAGCTCCACCAGCTTTGGCATCTGTGGTTGGATGATACTGGCAGTGTTAAAAGGTTGTGCTCGTTTCCCCTGGACCTTTTCCCCCCGGTACTTTTCCCTTTTTCCTTGATGCCTTTTTACAGAGGGATGGGTGTGCGGCTTGTTGGCTCGGGGCGCTTCATGGGGAGGGAAGGGGACAAAACATCTTTCATGCACACTGTGCGTTTTAGCGTGTGCTATCGTTTAAGGAAGTCAGAGTGCTATTTAAGACCTAATTTTGTCATTGCCATCAGATGCTAAATGTGAAGTAAACCCCTAGTCAGGGATTTTTCTCTGGCCTCAGGAAGGACTGGCTTTCCTCCAAACATTTCAAGGCGTGCCGTATGCTCTTAGAGAGATTGTGATAATGCAGAGAGCTATTTTCTTCCTCCAAATGACAGCAGAAACAATGCTGAGACCTTGGTTCTTTGCTTTTTGGGGCCAGGAAGTTTGTCCTAAGGAAGAGAGGGCTTCCTCGCCTCTGCAGCCTCCTGTGCAGTGCAGGCAGGGCTCCAGCTTGGGGGCAGCGAGCTCTGCCCCTCTCTAGAAACACCCATGGCCCTTGCGTGGCCTCCCAGAGCGCCCTGAAGTACGGGATGACAGTCACGTGTAGCATTGCCTTCCTCCTACCGGGCACTTAGGCTGCATTTGGTGGAAAAATGGTAAATCACCACACAAGTGGTTATCTTCCAAAGAAGACAGGACCACACACTACGCACTCAGCTATTCGCTTATCTTTTATATAGAAGTAGCTGTAAGTTGGGATTTGGCTATTTTACTTTAGTAGATAAATGACGGGTATTTAAATCATGGCTTGGGCCATGCTAAGATAATTTTTTTGTCTATTTTGTGGACAAAAGGGCTTCACAGATGTTGAACCAGACCTTTACCCCGTTATCTAAACCATTAACTGAAGGAGGAAATGCTCTGTCTGGGCAGGGAAACTTCCTCTGCGGGTCTTGATGCCCACCTCAGTAGCCTGAGGTTTGATGCACTTGTGGAGATGCTGAAAGGCTTTTCCTGAGGAAGGGGCAGCGGGAGGAGAGGCACTCCTGATTACCCCTGCTTCAGTAATGGCCTTTAGCATTTGCTGGAGGTCCAAAAAACTTGGAGGGAAAAACTGTTCCAAGATGAGCTGAAAGAAAAGACCCTCCTTGCATCAAAAAGTAAAGAACTAAAGAGATTTGGAAATATTTCAGACTCCGATGAGGGTATTTTTGACCTAAAATGATACATTTAAACTTGCGGTTTGAAAATTTTAATTTTTAAAATCTGTTGTGGGGATCCTCCCAAATGACAAGTCATTTTGCAGGCATTGACTGAAATGATTTGTTTTGAAAATCTCAAAACCAAGGGAGTTCCCTGAGTTTTTTTAAAATTTCTATGAATTTTTCTTTTTAAATGAAGCTTTGAATATGTGTTTCTCTCCAAATCCTATAAGTTTTAGCTGAAAACTGCTGTTTATTTCTACTCCTATAATGAGCTCTGAGGAGCAATCTTCTCATGGCAATAGTTTCTGAAAAGAAGAAAAACCACTGCTTTACTTCTACTCAAATTCTATCAAAAAAAAAAAAAAAAAGAGCTTACCCATGCAGTCTGGGCCCCAGTGTCCCTCGCAGCACTCAGGTTGTTCAAATTCCTTCATACAATGATGCCGACATCCCGGAAAAGAAAGTGTGTGTGTTTTAATTTCTAGATAATACCTGAGGAAAAGAAGTTGGAGCTGCTTAAAGTATTTAAAAGCCTCCTGTGGGTCAAAATGAAATTCTTAACTGCCTCTTCTCCTTTCAGTGTCAGACAAGAGCACTTTAAGCTTAGTTGTATTGATCTACCTTTTTTTCTTCATTGAAACATACATTGCACATCAAGGTCTAAAAAGATCCTCGGCGCTGTTTCTTTTGCATAGTATATGTATCTTTTTTTTTCATTTCTGCAACCTAAACACAGCAGTTTTCTTTAAGTTTTGATTTGAAATAGTATTTTAGAAATTATTTAATATCAAGGTTCTTTAAAAGCTAAGTAAGCTCAAAATAGTTACATTTTCCCTAAAATACCGCTTTTCTTTTTTTCTAATCTGAAAGGCAAGATTTCAAATTTGTTTTGAGATATTTCTTCCTGCCCTTCACCCCCCACACCTTCTCAATCCGGCAGTTTGAAAAATCTGTTATTTATATGACAATATATGATATGAATGATACATAAATATCATTTACATGATTATGTATTTATCATAGGATATTTATATATCATTCATATCAAGTATGCAGAATAAACAAGGAAGTGATTTTATGATACCACTCAAAAGAAAATCTGGTAGGCCATCGATAGCAATGTGTATTTTCCTCTTATGTCATTTGCTGCTTAACTTTAGGCTTAAAGTACTTTGAGTGAAGCCTGAGTTCTGGAGTTGGTGAAGAATAGAAATTGCATAGAATAGAGCATTTGTGATATGAATTAACATATCCTAATGAACGGAGAACAATGTTCATGGTGAAAAGCTCTGACAGAAGAGATACCTGCAATCTGGTATCCCAGTCCCATTGGTAATTTTGGTGTAACCAGCAGGGCACTGGGTTTCGAGGTTTAAAGAGCAAGGTACACATTCAGTTTTCATTCGAACGAGCAGCTTTTGATCACATTGCTTCTTCATCTGTAATAGGAGAAGATTAATTAAAAAGAAGGAAAAAGTTCTCTGAGTTGGTTTAACTCTGCCCCCAGTGGCATTGCTGAAAAGTGACAAATTTAACTCAGCTTCTCACTCAGACACAAGCTCTGTCCTGTTCAGCAGATCCCTGCTCTGGTTATAGACCACATATTAGGGCTTTACAGTAGTCTTGTCTGCACAAAATATGTCCGACCACTGCAGGATAAACCCTTCTAAATGTCATATTTCTCCTAAGAATGCTTTATCACAAATGCTAAGTTCAGCAGACTTAAAAGCCAGGTTACTGAGACAGCATCAGCCTACAGAGCGTTAATTCTGAAGTTGTCTCGCCAACCCAAAGCAGGATGGAGAAAGGCAAGTGCCTTCTCCATTCAACAGAAAAGCTAAACTTAAGGTGTGGAGGAAGTTGCTCGTGGCTCTGTGCACACAGACCACAGCACAAGCCTTTGTTCCTCTCAAAAGCGGGTTTCATATTGTCAGCAGCATCACATTGAACTAAAGGACTATGGCTGGTATTTTCAAATTGGTGTAAAAGAATGACGTCTAGCTTTGCATTCAAATCTGGTAGAAGTTATGGGCCTGACTCCACCAGAGCACACTGAGAAGAGCAGCATCCTCTTTTTTTACCTAGAGAAAACCACAGAAGAAACCAGCCCAGCTTGGGAAACCTGGCTGTAGTCCTCTAGCTCAAATGCCAAGGGCTCATGCCCTTTGCTGTGGAGGTCCCAGTTTCAAGAATGCAAATCTGACAAATGATTTGAGAAGGTGGCAAAAAGGAGAAAAGGCTTAGGGTGTTGTCACAGCAGTGTTATCCTTCCTTCAATGTTTGTGATAGCAGCACATCAGTAGTGAAGGTTGTGAGGATGTATCACAGACACTGATAAGGAGATTAAGTTGCATGAAGTCTGAGGGACTCCACTTGATAGTCATCACCCAGTTATAAGTACATTTCAACATCTATTTCGTTGTCAAATTTTAGTCTTTATAAATGTACTGTTGAAATCTGATTTGGATAACATTCAAGTATTTGGGTAGTGAAACCTCTTATTGTTGCGTAGATGCATTTCAGGCATCTTTGAAATAAAAATGAGACCTTTTTCCATATGTGGGTATAATGTGGATGCAGCTTGATCAGACATTTGGCAAAGCAACGGTGAACAGTGCCATGCTAGGAGGACTGAGCAGCCTCTCGGCAGAACCCGGTGCTGGTGGGGCACTGGATTGACCCATCTCTTTGGGCTTCAGGTCTAAGGTGGCTCCCACTAACTCAAACCAGAGCATCTCTGCACCTTGCTTCCCATCCAAAACCACCTCACGAGGCACCAACACGAGGGAGCTTGAACGCTTCAAGCCTTTCAAAACCCTGGTGCTCAGCACCAGTGCAGCCACCTTAACAGCCCATCATTAGTGAGAGACTCTGCATGCACCAGAGCAAGAACCAACACAGCACAAACGTGCAGTCTGGGCACCTTAACTCCTATGAGCATTTCCACCGAGTCAAATCACTACTGTTAATGTTGAAGAATCATAAACTCAGAGCTGTTGGCTGAGTTTTGAGTCTTTAACCAAGTATGCTACTTAAGCCCTGCTCCTTGCAGGTGCTCGGGGTAAGCCATTAAGAATCTGGATAAACTGCTGGGCTTGTAGGATATTAAGGTTCAGAAGTGAGAAAGCTGTTGGTAGGAGTAGCGGAAATGACCTCACTGCAGAAGCAGTCATCAAAAAGGCACCTCACAAAATTTCATTTTTGGAACAAGAAAATTCAAAGAGATTTTGAAAAGGTAAAATCTAAAAAAAAATAGGTTGT
>NW_008825614.1:16665894-16674157 GCF_000699105.1 Pygoscelis adeliae | reverse complement strand
CTCTTCATTTTAGAATGGTGGGGTTATTTCCACTTTCTCCCATTTTCTCATTTTCCCTTTTTGCTTTTAGGGAAAGTGAAAGAAAGGTGATTTGTTAGTGCCTCTTTTGTTAGAGACAGAATAATTGGAACACATTTCCTAGTACTTGTTTGTACTTTTCAAAGTATTTTTCCATTTAAGAAACCCAACCAACCAACCAAAAAAACCCCAACAACCTGAGTGGCTTGCCTCCCCCCCCAGTTTCTCCCTGTCCTTTTGTTTCCTCTTCTACAAGTGTTTTTTTCTCTAGAACACAGTCATTTAAAGTCTCATGTTGAGAGGTAGTTTAAATGAGTGAAGGTCTCGCTGATGAACTCCTGGTTCAGATTTGTAACCCAACACTTTCTACCTCTCTACGAGGGTGGTGAAAACAGATTTTGTGAAATTCCACAGATCCATAGGATTTGTAATGACAAATGCACCACTTCCCCGAAAGTCTACAGATCTTTTACTTTAAATTTATAACTTCGTACAATTGCTCCCAATAGCTCAATGCCTTAGAATTTTTTCCCCACCTATCTGAAATAGCTTTTCCTCCTTGTGGTTAGTAGAGTGGAAAATTTTCACTATGGAAAAATTTATGCTTTCATCTTCTGACTTATCAGAAATTCTAACGGTTTTCTTTTGTTGTTTTTGATGAATGTGCCAGCTACAGTCTTTTGCCATGTTTGCCATTTTTTAGACACTTTTCAGTGTACTCATGACACATCCTTTGAGCCAAATTCTCACGTGGAATAAACAGATGCATTTCTGTTATTTCAGAGGACTGAATTACAGAGCTCTTAGTTTATAATTCAGTGTCATATGCATCAGTGACTGTTAAAGTGGGTTTTTCTTCTATAAGATACAGTATCTGATAACTATTCTCTCTAGAACAGTGAAACAACCCCCACCCCTATAGTGTAATACAGACATATAATAATTCATTACTTAAATAAAAAGCTGCTTCTTACCTCATCTGGGACTTGTGATGTCAAACACAGTTTCACTGCAGCCAAAAAAGCCAAAAAGAATAAAACAACTGGATTTTTTTCCATTGTGAAGAATTTGGGTTTTTTCCTTTGGAGCCCTCCAGACATGAAAACTAAAATCCTGACATAAAGTGATCGTTTGTTAGAGGTGCTATTTCTTCTGCATTCTTAGGCAAAGAGTTTAACAGCTCTCTTGTCTTCCTGAAGGAAAATGAGTGAAGGATACGGCATGCAAAGCTTGCCTGCAGGCAGGAAAAATTCCAAAACGCAGGGTATTTGCCGAAAGTTTTCACTGCAAAGCTGAATAAACCCTTCCTAACTGAATGACAGGATATCCTGATGGGGCTCTGTTCATTTATCCCTCTCTCTGAAGCTGTTGACAGGACAAAACCAAGGACACTGAACTGTTATGACAGAAGATGTTTTCTTCTTTTGGGTGGGCATGGACAGGGGACTGGAGTAACTGCTGTGCCTGTTACCGTTACATTTGTTCAGATGATCTAAGGCAGAGCAAAGGATCTCTGGAAGTTGCCTTATCAGCCCTAATAACGTAAGGGTGGGTCCCCTGAATGTGGTTCTGGGAGAAATACTACTGACTTTATCTCAGGAGGCCAAAAGAACACCTTCCAGCTTTGGTTAGCTGGATAAAAAAGGGGATTTTTTTTTTTTCTTGTTGCTTTTTTTGTTAAGTTATTTTTACTAATTTCCTGGAACTCAGCTGTGTTACTTGCATATGGTTAGGAAGGATGAGTAGATGGACAGACATTTTGAGTTGCCCAAATCAAAACTTTTTCTCTTTCTTCTTGGAGTTCTTCAGCTCTTTTCTAGTGCTGCTCTTTGCTGCTGCTCTGGTCAGTCTTTTAAGGGCAGCCTCTCCCATTTCTTAAATAGCTAATAATTTGGCTGACTTCAGTTTGCCAGCTTTCCTTTGTGCCCCTGACATTATAATTTTTCAATAATTTGAAGGCAATCCGTAAGCATGCCTTAATACAATGTTGCATTTTAAAACTAATTTACATTTTTGACTGAAGAATTCACAGAAGTACAGTGCTGTAAACGTAGTGCTTTCTTCCAAATTCCTATTTGTAGTCATGGCTACCTGCTGCATCCACCTTTAAACCACAAATGTAATGCTTGATGCAGTTGTAACCTATTATCTTGAACTCCATATTGTTTTCCTAAAGAACTCAGTGTTGATACATAGATAATACACAAATTCATCTACTTTTGTTACATGCTCTAACTGAAGACTGAAAAATTGCTGGTAGAAGATGGCAGGGCAAGATGTTTTCCTGCGCGCTCATCAGATCCTGTTCCTTTCTGCTATACGATGAGAAAAGTAAATAATTTCTTGTTTATGCAGACAAGATAGCAGCCAGGGGTCGTGACGTACGTGCTGACAGTACATATGGCCCTGAGAAGTGCCATTTCTCTTTTCTGAGGTCAAGGCCTTTCACGTTACTTCGGTTTTGCATACAATGTACAATCTGGCCTGGCGGAAGCAATGGCTCAGGTTTTTGTCCAAAAGAGCAGAATCCTGGAGGATCTTTTCTCCCCTGTGATGGTAGCCCACGGCCACATCCCGTCCTCCGTGGGAAGTTTGGGAGTAAAACTTATCCTCCCTCTTCTGCAGCTGTGCCTTGTTGGAGCGTGGGCAGGGTGGCTATCTGGGCAGGGTCTGTGCTACCTGGGCAAAACACGTTTGCTTGGCCCCTGCATGTGTCATGGCAGGAGCTGACAGTGCCTGCAGCAGCTTGAGGTCAGCAGGGTTTCTTGCCTGTTGCCACTTCAGACAGCGCAGTGGTGAAAGGAGCTGTAAATCAAGCACGTCCCTTTCCTGTCCTGTAGATCGAGATAAAAAGGAACACACATCAGCTCTCTTGTTATCTGCTCTTACCTCCCGTATAGGCATTTGTGTGAAGTAAACCCTTCTTCCCTTTCCTTCCTCTCCCTTCATGTCAGAGCGCGGTCTCCCCGCTAACTCCCATGATGACCGCTTTCCCTGCTCCAGAGGGAACAACCACCCTTTCCTCGTGTTGGTGACAGGGATTTTCCTTGTTCTCAGGGGTTAAACACAGACTGTGCCGGGCTCTGACTGTAACTCTGCCTGGCCAGCTCCTGCCCCGCTTTGAGCAGAAATACAGGCTAATACATCACCCGGCACACAGGACGGGGCTCCCTGGGGACTCAGGGTGTGGGAAGGCGGCACTCCGACACTCAAAACAGCCTGTGCAGTGTGGCACCACTGCTGATGACAGTGTACCTGCCAGCCGGCCAGGGAGCTGGCGTACTGCCTTGCTCAGGAGGAGGCTTGCCTTGGTGGCCTGGCCAGTGCCCGAGGTACCGGGCAGCCGCCGGCTCCAGCGCTGCTGTCCGTGCTGGTGTCGGGTGCTGGCATGCTGTCAGCATGGGCAGGAAGCCCCGTCTGCTGGGTTTCACCCTTTGCTTTTAGAAACATGATAGTGGTGGTCTCTGCAGGCTGGGACCCGCATCCTTCCTCCTCTTCCCCTGCTGGTGCCAGGGCCACAGAGTGCCAAGGGGTCCGTACATGTCTGGGATCCCCAGTGGGCATTTCACCTGTTGGCGTGTTACCCTGCGCGTCGCCGCGTTTGCGCCAACTTTCGTCTTGGCCCTCCTCCAGCTCCTGCCCTTGATGTGTTTGTATCCTGTCCTGGCCGTCCAGCCTGTGTCCTGGGTCGTGGTGGCAAGCTATCACATTCTCATTATCTCACCGCTCATACAGCTCAGCTGAGGCCTTCATGCTTTTGCATTTCCTACTTTTACTTTTTCCTGGCTTTAGCAGGATATTTTATTTTAGCTTTGTGCTGTGCCTCTTTCTGTGTCTAGCTGGAGTGGTGGAGAGGTCTTGGATCTCTTTGGTTCCTACAAGAAGGCGAAAATTTTGGAAGCCTTAGATGACAAATATCAAAATACAAATGTGTCTGTGGAGTTGGTCCCCTTGGATTTTTTTAAATAATGTTGATACAGGTGAGTGAAATGAGAGCAAGGAATGTGGGAGTGACAGTGACTGTGGGCACGAATGCACCTGAAAGCTGGGATCAGTTTGACATGGAGGAGCCCAGCCAAGCCTCCCTGGGCATATCCTGACTGCTCAGATGCTCCCTGTCTCAGCTGCTAGTCATCCTTGTACCTTTGAAAACTTTCAGATTGCAAGCAGCCCGTGAAAAAGATTAGTAAGAGTCATTGTGTGTGCTGTAATACTGCAAATACCATGTGCTGTGGCATACTCTCGTGTGTGTGTGTCACAGCCTTCCTCCGCTCTGCTATTGCATTCCTGGACTGGATGCTCCTACTTTAGGTAGATGTGAGCTGGTTGCCTTTTTACTTCCTTCATCCACCTACTGCCACTCTCCAAGTTGCTCCTTCTATTTCTGTACTGAAAATGTCAACAAACCAGAGAAAATGTGATGGTTCATTTGTGTAGGTGTTCTTGAAAACAATGTTTTGTGCTGCAACTTATTTCAGCATTACAATGAGCTAGTTGTTCTTTCTCAGAGCCAGGCATCTGGCACATGAGGTCAGTTTAAAAGTGAATAAAAAACAGTGGAGATACAGACATGATGGTTGCAGCACTCACCTTCCTCTACACAGTTTTGATAACCACATAATTTCTTGCATTTTTAAAATTTTTTAATTGATTATTGACTACATGACTTGCATTGTATATCGTTCCCCTGAGCTTTTTGAAAGTGAAGCTCTCTCAACCAGAGGTGACCGAACAGCGTATGATGAGCTCTCAGACTCATACAAAGCTCAGCCATTTCACAATCATCTGACAAAACCAGCATTTTAGAGGAAGAAATGAAAAAGAAATATGACCATTTTGAAGCAGAACACTCTTTGCAGCCTGAACATTCATAAACTCTGTGTAATAAAAGCTGGTACTGCTTTTCTGGTACGTCCCACCCTACCTGTGGCTCAGCTCCTCTCCCAGGGGAGCAGCCTCGTTAGTGAGGTCTTAGAAAGTGTCAAGTGTGAGGGCAGTCTTGAGCTAAACTTAATATTCTTACTTAGTAATTTGAAAGTAAGCAGCAGAAAATAAATGAATTACTGTTTTTTACTGTATGTGGCTTCTGTTTTAGAGCCAGTCACAGCAGGAAAGCTGTCCCAGGGGTGTTTGAATACGGTTTGAGGCTGCACATGTCTGAGGAAAGTCACTTTGCTCTTTGTTTGGAAACTGGCTAAAGCACCTTGCAGAGGGGTAGGAAAAGATAAAATGTGCTCAGAAGAAGAAAGCTTCCTAGGGGGAGGGAGGCTTTGGCTCTGCCAAGAGAAACGTCTGAATGCTAATTGTAGGTGGGAGGAAGGGGGGCACAAACCATCAAGTTGCCTAGAAAGAGGCTTGGGGAAAGGGAGGGGGGGGGAATATTTGGGAAATACTGCCTTTGATTAACACACACTTAATTGGAACGTAACAAAGAGATTAAAAAAAGGTTTGGCAAGTTAAATCGTTCCAGTGCCATACGTCTGAGGAAGCCAACAGTGGCCTATGGAGAGTCTGAATGGGCAATGTGGAAAATTTTAAGGGTGTGTAATTTTATCTGCGGGGTTATGACAGCCATCATTTTGAAACATGGTGACTATCAGAACTAATTAATTCTCCAAGCCCATAGGATGCATTAAGATAGAGCTGCAGCTGGTATGCTGAGGGCGCCCGGCAGAGGCCATCGCTTTTATCAATGTTAATGAGGGAGAAGGCACAGACAGCTGATCTAAACCCGAATGCGTTCATGATGCATACAGCTGATGGCAATGCAGACTGCCAGTCAAGGGGTGGTCTTAGCCATAGATTAGATCCTCATAGTGGCCTCTTCAGCTTTCTTTCTTTCCCCTCTTTTTTTTTTGTTCTCAAAAGAGTCTTTCAGCTGGTGAAATTGTAAACAAAAGGCATTCTAGCTGAGGCCGTGGTGGAGAGGGTTTTTCTAGGGAGACATGAGGAGAGTAGCGTATGCGGCGCTAACTTGGACAATGTTATTTACTATGAATTTTAAGGGGGTGTTAGGTGGGTGAGCTGTAAGGCTGAGCTTATAATCAGCACCATGCTGTAAAGGGAATGACCACAAAACCAGAGTCTGCTCATGGGTGCCTCTGCTACCCTTTCATGCTATAATATGTTGCTTAAAAAAAATGAGACTCATGCTTTAGCCATAGGTAGGGCCCCATGCCCTGTAGGTCCAGCAGGATATAGGACTTATTTTATAAGTCCCTGACTTGTGGGAAGCATCCCCCATGTTCAGCTGTGTCACATTCAGGCCAAGATGTACAGGGGGATGAAGCTACAGGGTTGCTGGGTGGCAATACCATGGGGGTGAAGGGAAGGACTTAGTAACTCGGACCTGGAAGTGCTGGTGGCATAGAGGAATATTAAAGCCATCTTTGTGTCCCTGCGTCTGCTCTGCATCTCCTACATTGCAGTTCTTGATAGACCATGCATAGACTCTGGTCCCACATTGCTGCCAGCTAACGGCATGGTAAATGCAGAAGGTAATGCCCTGGTACAAAATCTTGACTTTTTTGAACACTGTGGCTCTTCCTGGCGATATAACACTCTTTAGAATCATTAAATCTCATATTTAATGGAGTATAAATATAACATATATTCCTTGCATAGATTTGGAATAAAATGAATCACAGTTATGAGCTGCTGGATAAATACACCAAAATAAACTTGTAGTTTGAATTAACATCTGCCTATTTGTGTAATGTCAACATGTAAGAAGCTTCAGCTTTAAGGTGCAGTCAAAGGATATCGGAAACTAGGAAGGAATACAAGGCTTACACAAGAGGAGAAGGTGTCTGAAATGGATCTTGATGGCAATTCTCAAGCAAACCTATTTTGCAGTTTATAAACATCCAGGCAGGAAGGAGACTGGGGTTGTTTGTATGTGTGTCTTGTACTTGCAGTTCTGCTAAGATTGCAGAATGTAAGGCCAAAATACGAGGAAAATCCTGAGATTCCAGTATTTGGGATGGACAGAGGGACGTGGAGCATGGATTTCTGGTGCTGTAAATGTTACATTGGTTTCTCCAACCCCATGGTAGAGAAGCAGGACAGAGAGTGGCACACACGTTTCAGATCTTAGCAATTGGCCGGGGTAGAACTGGGGACATCTGGAAACCCCAGGCACCGTAAGGTAAGGGAGCTTGTGGCATTGGGGGGAAGCAGCAGAGGCTGTGTTAGTACCGTGGTGTTTTTACCTGCTGACTTCCTTCCTTGCTCTAGACAATGCAGAGAGTTTGCTGTAATTTTGGCCTACGTAGAGCTTGTATGCTTTCATAGTAATGCCTTTGTTTTGACTACTCAGACTTAAACAAAGTTAGCTTAATATAGTTAATAATTTACTAGTAATAGAACTGAATTGCAGATAATGATGTGGAGCAATCAACCTTTGCTCAGTTTTTTTTTCCTTTCTTTTAAATGCAGCCTTTATAACATTATCCGAATGTGCATGTTTATGGCTATAGTGAATTGATTTCAGCCAATTATCTTGTCTAGGAAAAGCCATCTCAAAATTTGTTTGAGAAAGAGAATCACGCAGAAGACAAGATGGTGTAATTTCCACAAATAGAATAACACAATGTTATCTTTCATTGTCTTCATCCTTATGATCTATAAGCTTGCCGTGGTTTACATCAGGCAAAAGGGATCTGTTACGTGCTGTGCTAGATGGGTAACACAGTGTGGGTAGGCAGCACGGTAATCCCTAAGCCATGACCCAGGGGCAACAAGTTGCCCACGGGGACATCTGATATTGCTGAGAAAAGCCAAGTGCGATGCTGCCGGGCGTGTGTTAGCTGGCTGTAGGCCAGCAAACCACTGCCCTAAGAAACAGAGCTGGACTTGGGATAAGGAAGCTCAGGCTGGTTTTTTGGCTCCATTGCTTAAACACGCGGACAAGCCGCTCTCCCTTCTGCCTTGGCTACATCTTCCCTCCTTTCGGCCTTCCTATAGTTTGTCTGCCTTCCACCATGGGTGCGTGTCAGCGCCTCCAAAAGTGACACCCGGGGCGAGGATGGCTCCAGGACAAGAATAAAATGCAGTTTCTCCGCCTGCATCCTCCATCCCTCTTCGGTTCAGCGCGGGCATTTTTTTTCTTAAAACTTTCCTGCCGCAGCCTGCTGGGGAGGGGAGAGACAAGGGTGGGCTTACTACCTGGCGTCTCCGGGATCCGGCTTGCCCTGTTTTGGGGCGGTTTTGCAGCGGGCTCCGAGGCGGGGGGCGGGCGGGCGTC
>NW_008825614.1:16664225-16665707 GCF_000699105.1 Pygoscelis adeliae | reverse complement strand
CGTGCGGGAGGCGGCTCCCTGCGTGGGTAACCCCGCTGCAACCCAGAGGAGACGCGCTGGGGTGCGAAAGGGTGAAGACGTTTACATGATTGAGGTGTACTGATTTCCTAAAAATAGTCCGAGAACATGTGGTTATAAATAAATATATAAAAATAAATATATGAAATAAATGTATATATAAAAATATATAAAATAAATCTATAAAATATATTAAAAATGCATAAAAAAGCGTTTATGGCAATATTAAAATGGTGTGTGGCGTTTATATGATGGAGAAGTTTGGAAGCATTTGTCTAGTTGCAGAGAGTACATAGGACACGAGGTAGAGGGGAGAGGGTACACCCAGATACCCGCACAAACATACACTGCATCTCAAAAACTGAGCACCTGGGGAGCTGTTCCCTTTCCCCAGACTCCCACTGAGTTGTTATATACATTGTGATAAAAAAATTGAGTGATTTCAAATACACAGGAGCATCTTCTGAAGTTCCATCTAAACGAATCTGCTTTGTACCTTGTATGTTGAAGACTAAACTTCATTAGAAAGTTTACTGTTTTCTTACTGTGATGAAATAAACATACAAGGATTCTTTCCAATTATACAAAAGGTATGGTAAAAAGACTATACTTTGTGTTAAACACACTGGAAAGTCTAAATAAGCATAAAAATGTAAAGTCAGTGCAACTGGCAATGGGATCAGGCTGAGCATGCATATGCAGAAAAACCTCTTCGAGGGCTCACATATGTGTAGCAAGGCTCTGTACAGAAGGCTCTTGTGAAGAACTGTGCAAAGTCCTCATCTACAAACATAGATAAGTTTTGGATATGTCCAATATAAAAAAAAAAAAAGCTATAGTTTTGAAAGTTTTGATGGTGAAGTCCAGTATTTAGAAGTATGAAGAGTCCAGAATTAAATGCCCTCCCAAGAGGATTATTCAGTTTAGCAATTAGAGACAGTAGCATAAAGTATTCACCTGAAGAGAGGAAAAACTAGGTTATGTGGGGGTTGTAAATTAGAAACTTTCTAGTTTTTGAGTGCTTGACTTGTTTTCAAATTTTTAAAATAGAAATGTTGTGGTTTTTTTTTTTTTAAGTTTTGTAGATGTAATCAACTAACGTTAAAAAAAAAAAGACCAAAACCACCTGTAAATGGAGCTTTAATGTAGTTATTTCAAATCCACCAAGGTTATAAGCAGCAGAAACAAGGTCTGATCGTGTAAAACTCTAAGCAGGAACAATGTTAACTCTTTGGCCCTGGTAACATCACTTGTCTTTGCAGATGTATCTTTTCCTGGCTGTTGTGCTTTAGCCTGGCAGGCAGCTAAACACCACACAGCCGTTCGCTCACTCCCCCACCCCCAAGTGGGATGGGGGTGAGAATCGGGGAAAAGAAAGAGTAAAATTCGTGGGTTGAGGTAAAGACAGTTTAATAGGACAGAAAAGGAAGGGAAAATAATAATAATAATAATAATAATAATAAT
>NW_008825614.1:16643758-16663479 GCF_000699105.1 Pygoscelis adeliae | reverse complement strand
TGTAAGCATTACCTAGCAACAACTAAAACATCGGTGCCTTATCAATTTTGTTCTCCTCCTAAATCCAAAACACAGCACTGTACCAGCTACTAGGAAGGAAATTAACTCTATCCCTGCCAGAACCAGGACAGCTCACCACCCACTGACCGATGCTCAGCCAGTTCCTGAGCAGCGGTTGCTGCCCCCCCGGCCAACTCCCCCCAGTTCATGTACTGAGCATGACGTCATATGGTATGGAATACCCCTTCGGCCAGTTTGGGTCAGCTGTCCTGGCTGTGCCCCCTCCCAGCTTCTCGCTGGCAGGGCATCAGATTGCGCTGGCAGGCAAAGTGCTTGACTAGTGTAAGCACTGCTTAGCAACAACTAAAACATCGGTGTGTTATCAACATTGTTCTCATCCTAAATCCAAACCACAGCACTGTACCAGCTACTAGGAAGAAAATCAACTCTACCCCAGCCAAAACCAGGATACTGGCTCTGCCAGATAGTCTTCCAAGACTCTCACCCAGCACTATATCTCTGCCTCTGTGACTGCAGAATGTATTTTAATATCATTTAGCATAAGCAACGTTCTAGCAGTGTAAAGACAGACTCTTCCACATTCACATCCTCTTTAGCATCCTCTTCTTGTGCATCATCAATGACATTAGACCAACCAGAATCCGAAAGTCCCTGCAGCCCCAATGAGGTGTACCACGTGAGCGTACATACACGACAAATGCTGACTGGCTGTGCGCAGTTATTTAGGGATAAGGAATAGCACTGTAGGACAACGCAATTCAAACCAGCTTTTTTTGTTTGTTTTTAAATTTTGACCTGCAGATGTGGAATTACCTAAACACTTCAGGTATCAGCTGGGGAAATAACATTACTGCAGAAGAACACTGTGGCATAACCTCATAAACCTCACCTTATTCAATAGCATTAATATGCTAAAGTGAACTAAACGTTAGCTTCTGGTCTGACCTCCTGGGGGGAAGGACTTCTGCTTCCTAGGAGAAGAGCAAATAGATAATTAAAGATGTGGCCTGAATATTTTAATGTCAGAAATTCTCTTCAGCCTTCTTCTGACTGTGGTGTCCAGTTCTGATCATCCCATCCCGTAAAGGATATAGAAGGATTTGGAAGGATCTGGAGAATGAAAATGGCAATGATTAGAAAAACAGAAAGTAATAAATGCCTGTGTGGAGTAGATAGAAGACTAAAAAGAGATAAAATGAATAGAGGTGTCATGAAGTGTGTAGAGATGGTGAATGGGAAATGCTTACATTTTCTTTTATTGTAATTCTACAATAAGAGAATGTTTGAAAGAATTACCTTTAAAAAAGACAAAAGAAAGTTATTTCTTTGTAAATTAGAGGTTAAAAAACTTTTAGTCCTTTCTGCTAGTGCAACTTCTTATTTTCTTACTGTCTAATTATAGGTAGGTAAGTCTTCATATCTCTTAGAAGTTTGTGGTTGAGAGGAACCAGGCAGAAAACTGTTTCACAGACTTCCTATGCAGCATTTAGCTAGAATCTGTAAGAAGCAAACTTTTCTTTCTTGTAGAAAATATTTTGATTTTGAATAACTTGGTTTTGTTCCAACTCAGAATGTAAGTATTCACAGGTTGAGTTGAAGAAATTTTATGGCAGAAAAAATGAAAATGTTTACCTTTTTCTACCTTGCCTGCTGGGTAAAGCATCTGCCTGGCACACTGGACTCCTCAGAGATGTAGTAGCTCGTCTCAAACTCTGCCGAGGAGCAGAAAGGCTCGAGGCAGTTCAGGTGCCTAAACACAGGCATCTAGTGCCTCTTTAGATACCTTTGGATGTTCAGGACTAGTGAGTGCTGTGGCCTTCTGGAGTAGCACCTGGCAGCCACGTGGGATACTATGAGGCGTCTGAAACAGTCCTAGGCAGCTAAACCACACCCTGTGGGCATAAGGACTCCAAGGAACTAGAAACCTGAAAGCATGAAGAGCTGCAGAGTTTATGGGACTGCTGAGGGCTGGGCCTAGGACGACCACAGATGTCTCCTTTCCGAGTTCCCATTAGGTGAAATTCTACAGAATTACGATTTTAAAGACATAGATTTCCTTCTAGCTCACTAGTTTGACTTCTGTGGATCCACAAGTTGGGAAGCACAGGCTGGCTGGAGGTCCTGGGACCTGCAGACCGTGGAAGCGATGTTCTGAGGGCAAATCAAACTGATGCCTCAAAATCAATTTCTCTCAGAAAAGGCTTTTTGGAACCCAGGTTTCCTGTTGGGAAATCAATATAATGGAAAAATCACAACTGGTTGTTCATCTGATGCAGGCTGCAATCAGAGGGTAGAGTAGGTAGTCATCTGTTCCCATCAACCACCGCTGAGTAATTCAAGAGATGTTACGATGCAAGTTTTCTGTCTGAGATCCAGCTCTCGCTGGCTTGGCACTCTCAGCTGTGACTAGTTTTTCAAAAGAGCTCAGTTCCCATTGTGACTATTATGACCAGGTTTTCAAAAGATTTCAGCACACTGAGTGCTGAGCTCATTTGAAAACCTCCTAATAATTATTTAGGTGAGTAAATAGCATTTGAGTCTGGTTGTAAAAGCTGACTCTTTCTGGAAATTCTTACCACAAAGTGATGTATATTATCAACCTTAAATTTTCATGTTCCCTGTATGTGATTTGCCTTCATATGTTCTCCGGATTTGAGCTGTTTTAAATACAATTTCCGCAAAAACAGAATAGTAGAGCAGCTAGAGGTTGCACTTGGGTGTACTATTGTTAATTTAGGATCAGTGCAATGCAGCCTTTTCCTGTTGATGGATCTATCATGTTAAAACTTGAATGCTATTATTGAGCAAAGTTCCCAGATTTGCTGATAAGTAACAAGAGGAGATATGGTAGAAGAGTGACGGTGAATTCTTCAGTTAGTGTTATACCTCAAGACCAAAGACTAAGGGGAAAAGAGACTGTGCTGATGACAGTCTTGCACCCGAGGACAGCAGTGAAGATTTTAAGCACTGTGTCTGTTACAAAGTTGGATTTAACTAATTCCTGTCACGGTGCTTAAGAGGCAAAATGCCCAAATTTGTATTCTTGGCAAAACTTCTGAGTGAAGACATTATTCTGAATTTAACCCTTAATGTATATGAAAATGCAAGAGCATAGCAACACCACCATGTAAAATCAAAGGCCCATTTAGTCTGGTATCCTTTTCCTGACAGTGCCCAGTACTGGATGTCTAGCAAAAGAGTATAAGAAACAGGCCAAATGTAGAATAATGTTTTTAAAGTACTTCTCCAGGATTCCACCTATAACCAGCTATTTTTAGCTGTTTTATATTCTTACTTTTGCCTCCACAGCATCTTGTAGCAGTGACTTCCACAATGTAGTTGCACACTGTGTAAAAAACCCCAACTCTTTTATTTCAAACCTCCTGTCAGATACTGTGGTTGTATGTCCCTACTTGCTGGGGTGTAAGAAATAGCTGATAATCTCTTTGTGACTTTGTGGAATTGTATCATATCCCTCCACCCCTCTGCCCCTGTTATTTCTTTTCCATGTACAAGGGTTATAGTTTATCCTCATACGAGAGTCTTTCTGGACCTCTGACCTGAGTTTTGCCCTTCTCTGAGGTAAAACCTTTCCTAGTTCACCTTTGTTGCTTTGGAAATGGGATGAGCCAAGATGCCTACAGCATTCATAGATTTATATGGCTATATAACAGTGTTTTTGCTGTTTCGTTCTCAATTCTCCTTAAAATCCTTAGCCTTGTATATGCTTTTCTACCTACTCTTGAACATTGAGCTGATGTTTCAGACAGGGAGCCACATGGCTCCCAGATCCTTTTAGAGAGTGCAAATACTGATTTAAAGACCATCCCTGGGTCATGGTTATTTTTTCCATGTTGTGTGGATTAATGCAGGATTTCATTTGCTGTTGGTTTCCCCTGACTTGCTGTGAAATCCTTTTGCAGCTGTTCCCTCAATTGGCCTTAGAATTGACCTCCCCAAATATTTTGGTAACATGATATGCTTTGTTGCCTTATTATTGACTCCATTTTCACCTACGCTTTCAGCATAGTCATGTATCTCACTTCCTGGCCAATGTTTTCTCTCTAATGTGAAAAATTTGCAATCTATTTCTTTCCTTCATTTCTATGTTTCAGTTAGTTAATAATCCACTAGAGGAACTTTATTCCATAACCACTTGTTTTCTTTCAGAGGTTTTTGTAAAGGGCTGTTACAGTCTGGAGCCTAAATGGCTGGGTCATATAAATGGGTATAGCTCCGATGGAGTTGGGGATCTACACTCCTTGGAAGAGCAGACTGTCTGTCTTAAAGAATTCACAAATCTTTAATCAACTATTCCTATTCTTGCAAATGTTGCATTAGAAAATCTATTATCTCAGTTTCTTGGTCAAGGTGCTCAGATGTGTCATCATCTTGCCATAAAAACTGCATATTTTATCTATCATTTCTTTATCCAAAAGCAAGGTGTTGGTGCAGACTTATACTCCCACTTATTTTTATCCTTTGAAAGCAGAGAAATTAAAAGTGTTTGGTCATTTGGGACTCATGCAGAACTAAGAATAATATGGTAGTGATATTGTAAAGTGAAATATTTATTATTTTTGCTTAAAGTTGGGTAAGAATATCTAAACCATATTATGTTGGTTTTTATGAAAACTCTGTCCAGTGAGCAGCATATTGCTCTATCCTTTGAAAGCAAAGGTTGCACAATAGATAGAATTACAGTATTATTTTAAGCTGTCTTTGAATAATTTGTTTTTTGACTGGCCTGTTGCTATAACCTCATGCTGTCCCCGGTGTAATGTCTTAGATTGGTTGGAAATTAGATATCTGCACAGAGCTGCAAACATCATCTGCAGAACATGAAATAGAAAATCTCAAATGTATTTGGAGTCAGGCTGCCCTATATATTACATACAAGGAAGTGTGCTTTGAGACATAATGTTGTGGAAGTTGTATTTTCTTCTTTCTATTATTTAAACCACTTGAGCTTGTCTCTCAAACTTAATAACACCATGAAAATCCCTTGCTGAAACTACAGTTTATGGTACCAGGTAGGGTGTATTTTATTCTCTATTTCCTAAATTATTATTTGTCAGCAAGTGCTACAGATTGCTTTTCTGTAATTGCCTTTCATGTGAAAGATGCACTGAGGTCTTTTATCTCTTAGACTCTTGGTCACACAGAGTCCTTTACAGAAGTATTCAGAAATCTCTCTCATTCTGGTTATTGCTGACTTCAGAAGGGGTTTGGGTGTTGTTCTCTTTACCAAATTAATGTTTAGGAAGTGCTTGGACATATGGCCGTATCAATTAAAAACTCAACTGAGTGCAACTGAAGACACGGATGCCTGGGATCACAAAGCACTTGGGTGCCTCTTCACCCTGCTCTCTCTGTGCGGGAGAAACGGCGAGAGCCCCAGAAGCACCACGCACGCCTGGGCACCTCCGTTCCTGTGTGCACCCACCTTTTGTCCCAACGCCTGGGGAGCCCCTTGCTCTCTTGGTCTGCGGGTGCCCGGAAACACTGCCAGCCTGGCAGAAGTGGAGCAAAGCCTGAAAAGGGGTGAAGCACCCTTTTATAAGCTTGTTGCACTTAATTGGCTTGAGTAACCTGATGGAGAGGTGAACAGATCTCTCTTTGTCCTTCATAAATGCTTGCCAGGCCTGTATTAGTGTATGTGTTGTGTTATTAATTTGTGGTGCTAATGATATTGTAGTCCTTGCCTGCCATGAAAGAGTACAACAGCTCTTCCCCACCTGTAGCGCAAAGTAACACGGGCAGTGTGGTCTGTGCCAAATTCAGGATGTACATAGTTCATGGATGCCATATATATTTTCATCTGCATGTGCCAGGGGCATTGCTGTACCTCTTGACACTTGTCTTCTCTCAAACAGCCTAGTTGTTAGAGCAGTCATTCAGGAAATGAGGGATTTGATCTCTTTGGCTATTTTTCCATTGCCTCTTCACTGAAAAATGTGTCACAGCCCAGGGACAGGGCATGCTGCCGTGCTGAAAAAGTGTGTTCCGAAAAGGGTACCTCTGTAATTGTTTGTTTGGTGGGATGCACTTCTTTCTCTAAAAGTGGAAAGAAAATTTATGGGAAACAGAATCTTTTTAATGAAATATTTTTTCTTTTAGGAATATGAAGCATAATTAAGATTTTTCATGAAAACTTTCATATTGATGCTGTTGGTCCAAAAGTAGTAGTTTAAATATTTTGCCTGTTTCTATTACGAACAATGACCATTATGAATTCTGACATGAACACACAGACAACAACATAAGTTTAACTCCTACTGATGTTAAAAATTAATTGCCACAATGCACTAATGTCAATGTGTTAGCATTAAAATGAAGCTCTTGGAAAATCTGGTTTTCTGTAAAAGATTAATGAGGCTAAGTCTGTTTAATTACACAAAGCCAAGAGGAAACTAATGGCAAAAATCCTAGCTAGTACCTCTATAATAAAGGCAGTAATGTAGGAGGAAAGCATAGCTAGACAATTTCAGAAGACAAAAATAATGCATGTTTTATATAGTTGGGGCAATTAGTCCAGTTAACAACCTATTGAGGTGAGCTGGATTCTCCAAACGCTGAATGAAGATTTTGGGTATCCTTTAAAAGCAGATGCTGTAGTTGTACTAGCAGTTATGAGTGGGACTTAGTGCTGTGAAGGAGGGTTTAGGGTGGATTGTGAGGACTGGTCCTTAACTTCTGCCCAAGTTGCACTTTGGGGCTTTAGCCCTTTTGCAGATTTGGGCTTAGGTGCATGTTTGAATTATGACTGGACAAGATGGCAGATTTCACTTAAATCATCTGACTTTGGGTTGTTATCAGAGAGATGTTAATGATGCCGAAGCTGAATTTATCAGGTAGGTTGAATACTGTATTCATTGCAGCCCAAAAAGTGGTTTCATGGCAGCAGAGAGTAGAGAAATTGCCCCTGAACGTAATTGAAATGTTTTCAGAACAAGGGGAGAAAAACTGTGATTTGTGACTTAAGGAGCTATTCCCAAAATCCATTCAAGAGCAGCTAGAAAAAGAGCCAGGTAGTTGTAAGAAAAGGAGATCTTTATCCGAAGTTGGTTAAAAAGGGAGAATAGGCTGTTGGCTTTGTGTCCAGTTGGCCTAGAGGTGGTGGGACCACAAAAATAGGTAGTGTTGGATCCATTCCCCTTAAAATCAATGGTAAAACACAGAAGCCGCACAGTGCTGTGATGCAGCACGGGATGGATCTGGGAAGAAATCCTATTGCAAACTTACATGCTTTTGTCCCTGTATGCCCCCTCTTGCAGCAAGACTCTTGTGAAACCTGGAAATTCCTCAGCTGGACCAAAGCTACAAGAAAACTGGGACCTGCTACCATCTAATTTCAGCCTTGGCTAAACCTTCTTTATTAAAATCCCATTTTTCCTGTGTGGAGATATTAAAACATGTCAATAATGTAATTCACGAGAATGTGAAAATTTTCTGATAGTTATAGGTTTGGAAGTCAGACTAAGCAGGATGAATGCATAAAACACGATTTACACCCTGCTGAATGGGAGGTCCAGCAGCACTATTGCTTCCTCTCCAGTGACAGAGGTATGTGTTTTGGCATTAAGGACGTCAAATTCATACTCTAGCAACCTGTGTGGTATGGACCACTGTAAATCCCTCTCTAAACCTTCATTTAAAAAGAAGTACTGGAGTCTGTCCATAAAAACTAACATTCTGTTTTCCCCAGTGATAAATTACCGTAACGTTTGATAAACACAGTATGCCATAAGAGGGCATATCAGCCACTGTTATCAAAAGTTAATTTTCTAGACTAAATATTCATTTGGATCATTAGAGCTATTAAATACTGTGTCAGTATTTAAGGAGCTGGCTGTGCCTGAGTGCTAGAAGGAGCCTGAAAAGAATCATATCCTGTCAAGATAAATGATTGAACTGTTCAATGAACTCTTTGACTGGCATTGGTTCCAGTCATGCCAGCTGAAGCTCAATTCCTCTTTGTCTGTGTGGTCTTGTTTTCACCTTGCCTGTGGGGTGAAAGCGGTTTGATGTGACCTCCTCGCAGACAGAGGCATGAGCCTAACCTCTATTTACACCCTGTCATAATAGGGAGCTGGCAAACACTGCTGCTTGCTGTCGCTCTCCTCATTTTCTCTGCTTTTTTGTCAAATAGTTAGAAGTTGCGCGTTCTAATAATAATCTAATTAGCATAGTGGGCTTATAACATCTTGTTTATGTTGTCTACTCTATTTTGAACAAAAAGGAGTGGAGAAAATATGCTCCTTTGGATAGCTTAAGTACTGCCTTAGGGACTGCATACGAAGTGGAGCAATAAAGTAACTGGATGATGTATATACAGTTTTGTCATTTTGAAATTAAAGTTTGAGGTGTGAACTAATTCCATAGTGTACGAAGTCTGAGGCTCGGACTTTAATTTGAAAGCTGATGTACGACATTCGATACCTGGTTTATTTTTTGGCATTCAGCAACCCTTCTCCTAGCAAGCTGAGATTTTCGATAGCACCGTATGTTTGCACTGACTCTAAACTCATTTATTTTCTGTAATGGTAAAACTATTGTTCAGCCCTTCTTCTTTAGGGCCAGATTTTCTGTGTCACCTACCATCTCCCCCTCCCTCCCTCCCTTTCCCTCTGGTTCATTGATTGTTTTCTGGGCCAGACCTGGAATGGCAAAGCAGCAAAGTCCCCCAAGATGTCCGAACTCAGCGCTCTGACAGTGGCTGCCCTGGGGCACCTGGGCTCCTACAGAGCTCAATGGAAATGTGCATCTCCCCTGGAAAATGTAAAGGAGAAAAGACTTGCTGGGGACTCTTACTTCTGGAAAATAACCGTGCATTTTAGGATTTTCAGGTGAAGCGGGATACTGCAGGTCCACTTGTATGTGTTGCTGCATTAATGTGGGACAGAGGCCTGTTTAACTATACAGTAGCTGCCTCCTGACAGTGATTTATCACCGTAGTGTGTAACAAGTTTGTGACCTACAGCAGTGACTGATAGCTACCCTAGACTTCACAAAAGGGAAGAAAAGAAGCCTTATTTATAACTACAAAGAAAAGAAGTGATTTTAAAAAGAAAGAAAGAAAGGAAGGAAAAAGATCCTGATGAATCTCCTTTGCGTTTTGAGGGATCATTTCTATTTATACAAGGAGATAGGTTATAAATAGAACCATAATATGTATACCATTCTTTTATTGCTGCATTAAAAGGAAACAAGATGCCAATGAAATGTTACAATGCAGGGAGACAGCTAGAAACCTGTCATGGAATATATCTGAATATAATTTTAGAAAATAAAAAAAGTTCCTTTGTAAATAACCAAAAAAATATTAAAAAAAAAATATTTTTAATCTATTCAGCCTGTAATCCAGACTGCTAAATTCTTTTAAAAGTAAATCCTGACATAAGCAAAGGGAACAGGGACTAGCTAAGTTAGTTGGATGCCCTCTTGAGCAATTATACATGTGTACATATCAGATGGGAGATCTAGTGACAATTGTGTCAAAGTGCTGCTGTAACTGTGCAGCAGGTCGAAGAAAGACCCTAAATTTGAGGCTGTGGAGAAGACGCTAAATCAGGTTGCCTCAAAGGGTAAAATTCATTGCCCTCTGAGGGTGCTCCTGGAAATGGGGGAGATGGGTGGGCAAAATCTTTGGTAGTGCTCAGAGGGAGCCTTAGCAACTCCTTCCCCGGCATGCCTGATCTCTGGCCTCGAGGCCCAGGAGGGGTTAGTGATTTAGATGGTCACGCATCTAATCACTGACATCAGCAGAAGTGACGTCTCTCTTCATATCTCTTCCTACATCATAACGCTCAGAGGGGAAAACTTACATTTCTCTCCCTTGTTTTCTGTTGTCTTGTTCATGTTAATCCTGGAAGGCAAAAATATCCAAATTACGTTATGAATTTTAATCCTGTTTTAGACCTGCTGCTGTGTAGGCTAGTAAGCAGTTGCATGCTCTGTAATACTTCACTTTTTTGGTCCAATTATTGCTTCTGCTACCATGGGTCATTAGTGGCGTGAGCTGTGGGAAACCGGCACTTCTGCTGTGCAAATATCATACTGTACTACTAGTCCTGTGTGGCTCATGGGTACTATGAGGGACATCTGAAGTCTGTTGTAGATGGGTGTACTTGTAACTGAGCAAGTTCGATACCTCCAGAAAATGTTGTTTCTTCTTTCTGTTGAGATATTGTATTTAGTTACAACAAAGCCTGTTGTCAGGAAAGGACAAATTCTTGAAACTGCCTATTTCAATGTTTTCTAGATGAAAATTTTTATTTTTCTGGTTTGGAGCACTTGAGATGATCAAATGAAAACATTTCAGCTGACCTTCCCCTTCCTTCTCTCCCCTGGGCTATTGATTTGCAAACCTTTTCAGGATTTTGGCGTTTTGATCCATTGGGAAGGGGAAGAGTTTGGATCCTTGGACAGGAGGAGAAGAGGAAGGCTGCTCAGGCTGGCTCTCAAAGCCAGTGGTGCAGTTGCAGGGGTTCATGCACATCAGCGAGGCGAAGCCTTGCGGTACGTTACCTCGGCTGCCTTCTGGTCCCTGAGCGGGGCTCCAGCATGTGGCAGCTGCTGCAGCAGCTTAGGGCAGAGAAGTCACTTGCTAAAGCCCCTTCCCGGAGCCGCTTTTTATGCACAGCAAAGCCTCTTACTTGCGCTTTCCTTGGTGGTTTGGGGTTTGTCCCTATGTTGCGACGGGCCTCATGCTTCCAGGGGCTGCTTGGTTTCAGAGTAAGCTGTGAACTTAGAGCACCGATTGCATTAATTGTTTTCATGCCAGCATATTTCCATTGTGGCTGCCATTATAGTTGTGTAATGTTTCTTCTCTCTCTTCTTTCATGGCTTTCTTTGCCTTGACAGGCTCAGTCAGATTCCCTCATTCACATCTGCTAATGTGAGGGCTGAATAGAATAAATCTATGCGATGATGGCTTCAGAAAAGAGGGGAGGAGGATGGGGGGAGAGGGAGCTGTCTCAAAAAATAATTTCTACTTAATAGGTGAGATTTCAATAGACAATTTCATTTCGTTTGTCCCAAGCAAGATGCTTATGGTACGAATGGCAACAGGGCCCCAAATCCAAAAGTCTTATCCCCCCCCCTCCTTTTTTTCCCAACTTAAAAGTCACCCAAGCGAAGGAAGAGACAATGCACAGATTACTTTATCTGGCTTCGTCAGGTTTGCCAGGAGAGGAGAGTGCTGCCAAGTTCCTCAAGACAAGCTATGCTGGGTGCTTGCCCTTGTGCCAGTGTGAAGACAAAAAAAAATCAGGAGCCTTGAAAAGAAGCTGGTGCAGCACATGGCTCTTTCCCACTCCTCACAAATGATGGCTGTTGTGCTCGTTAACCTCTTCTGGGGCTCAGTCAGTTCATGCTGTGCAGCAGCAGAGAGCTGAATGAAATAAAAGGCTCGCAGGACCCATAGAAACGCCATAACTCCTTCATTCCCAACGCGCACGCAAAGGCCGCCTTCCTTGCAGAATACCAAGTGCCTCTCGTCAAACTCTTAATAAGTCAATCCCGGCTCCATGTGGTGGTGACAGCTCAGATTCCAGCACAGGCGCGTGGGGCCAAGCCCGGCTCCAGATTTACCCCACTGGCTTTGGCAAGCCACCTCGGGCTCGGGCTCGTGCTTGGCTTCGCTCTGATGACACGCTCTAATGAGTCTGGGTCTTCTGCAGGCACAGGTTCAGCTTAGTTAGACCAGCCTGCTCTCTGTGCGTAGGCTAGTCCTGCTCAGATCCTTAGCAGCGGTCTAAAAGGAGACACGTAATGAGCCTTTGGCTTATAAGATCATTAAACAACTGTAACTCCATAACATCACTTATAAAAAAAATTCTTTTTTATCCGAGTGGCTATGGTTCTGATAAATGAAAGAGAATCTCCTCTTTGTGGTTATAAATGAACAAAGAGGACTGTACAGGCTGATCCAAGGCCCACAGAAATGAAAAGAAAACCAAAGACTTCAAGGCACTTCAAATGTAGGCTCTTCTAACTAGTAGCTTTTGATTTTAAGGATTTTTATCTCAAACTGAAGAGGACAAAGCTACAGTTTAAAATTAACTATGAGCAGTTGAAGGGTGTGATAAAGTCCCATCTGAGGCTGCAGAAGAAATTTGTGTGCCACAAACAGAGTGAGATATGAGCTCCAATGTTTAAAACAAAAGGGAAAAAAATTGAAACAAACCATAACACTAATTAGAAAAAACTCAGAAAACGTAACAAGGAAAAAATCTAAATAAATTTCTCCATGGCAGTTCGAATTAAACAGGGAACCACATTGCACTACGACTGAATGTTTTTCATTAGCATTTTTACCTGAATTTAAACATCAAAGGGAAAAGAAAACAGGGAAAAAAAGGAAAGAAAATGCCACTGCAGCAAAACATATGTTAAAACATGTGAAATACATTTAATTAGGTAGTATTTAATGCCATGCCTTGTGACCCCAAAATACAGTATTATCCAGTGATTCTTAGATGTCAATGAGTGCAGAATGGAGAGCTGCTTTCCCTGCCTTGTGACTCTGTTGCCTTTCTGGATGACGAACTATTGCTGGAATCACTCTTTTCCTTTTCTACCTCCCCCAGGTCCAAACCACCATCGGTTCCTTGAGTTCAGTGACCTTTTGGATGGTGTCCCTTCTGTTGAGTCAATGACTACCTTGTTTTGCTGTCAGACACTGAAGGAACTGTTCCCCTGATGCCTTGGTCAAGCTGAGAAAGCTCTCTAGGCTCACCATGCAGTGAAAAATAACCAGATCAGGAATTTTTATAATAGCAATTTTCAATTTGAAAACTACATCAAAACTACTGTTTTAATACTCCTGTATATCATTAAAGGAAATGGCATCCGAAAGCTTATAAATTGTCTGACTTATCCTTGGAGAGAAGCATTTAATTGAATTTATTTTTGTTTCATTTCAATTTAAATCCATGAATGTCTGTGTGTTAGTCTTATGTTGGTATGTAAAAACCAGAAAGCGAAGCCTAGTTTGGAGAAGCAACAGCAAAATGGTATGAGTGTTTCTAAAGGACGAAAAGTGTGTGGTCTTCATTCAGATTTCAAACTGGTTTGACCCCATGTCATCCTATTGGCTTTAGTTATTGTCCTGATTTATGTTAGCGCAGACAAGAGCGGGATTAGATATAAGTGTGGTAGTCTATTGTTTAGAAGAAACACATTTGTTTTCCATACTCTCATCCAGAGAAGTTGTCTAGAATTAAGTTATTTCAAATACCTTCATTTATTTTTTTTAAAAGGTGTATAGAACCATCTGCATGCCCATTTCATGCAGAATTTAAAATTAGAGATTGAAACATTAAAGAAAAAAACATAGTTCTAGATCATTAACAAAGCATTGTAAGACATATTTCTATTCTCAGTATTTCAGTAATTAACATACATGAAAAGATGAATTTTGTAAGTGAACTACAAATCTTATCTGCTGCAAGCCCTGTGATTATACATTTGGTAAGTTGGACCCAATTCACTGAAAAATGATAAAAAAGTGCTATATGTCTTTTCATGCGTACCTAACTTACCAGGACATTGCACTGTAACTAAAGCCCACCTGACTATGCTTACTCTTGTGAAGAACAACTTTTTGAAAAGGGAATAATTTATTGCTTGCAAGCTGAATGTAAAATAAGGCTAGCTTAGCTTGGCTGATTTTTTGAGTTTTAACGTAGTTAGGGAAAAGTTGTGTTCTCAGTTCTGTACTCACTTGCATACCACCACCCTATGGACACTGGGACTGGGTAGAGCCTGCAGAGTGTAGAATATGGCCCTTACTGTAAAGTCTAATATGGCTTAAAATTAGAAAGCAATATGAATAATATATATCACATTTGTATTCATAACCTGAGATGATGAAACTAGGTGTACCAGCAACAGGGAACTGAGAACACTTAGATGTATGTGGCACTGGCTAACATGAAGAGCCCAAGGAAAATCAAACACAGCATTGGTAGCGTGTCAATAACGTGTTGGAACATGAAGACTGGCATGAAGTCGGAAGAGAAGAGTCCTGTTTAAAAGGCAAATGGGCGTAGATAAATATCTTTCCATATCATGGAATTATTTCTGTTAATTGAACGTGCTGGGGCCTGATGTGGTAGCCACTGATGTCCTCTGGCTTAACCCTGACTAACTTTAGTGGAAGCAAAATGGGGCCGAGAGCTTCTAAACCAGAAGTTGCTTCCTTCACTTTCTTGCTGCCTCTACATCTCCTGCTAAGTGACATTTCTGCAAGGTCTCTTCCAAAGGTGCTGTGATGCTGGGTCAGGCCAGCCTGATACCTGTTCTGAGCCCCAGCGACACAGAGAGGTGAGAGGGGACCAGCTGGGGAAGGTGGAAGGACTGGAGAGAGAGAAGGAGGGAAATGGAAGCGAGGAACTGTATATATTGGCTTGGGGCTAGATTTTGTGACCTCCAACTCGTGATGTGGTCCCTGTGAACAAAGCTTTGTGGAGTCCTGCTCTCAGACTGACGTGAGACAGTGACGAAAGGAAGCTTTCTGCTTTGTGCTATCTCACATTCAGCATTTTGCCCATAAAGTTTTATTGGAGAATTTGTACATGATACTGTCTCAAAGATATAGCTCCCCAGATAATTGTGCCTCTGCTTCTGGGATTTATACTTCCGTTCCTAATTTTGTGTAAGCCGTTTTAAAATGTCGCATCAAATTATGCTGAGAACATTAATGTTGTGAAAAAATATGTAAGAGTCAAGAAACACTGAAACTGGATCACCTTCAGCCATCTCTCGCAGTATATGTGTTATCACACAGCTTTTAATTGAAGAATGACACTGTTTTGCAATAGACTCCCACTGAAAAGTGAACAGGGCATTTAAAAAACTTTTTAAAAACCCTTTTAATATTTTTTTTTTCCTAGAAGACTAGAAGTAGAGATGTAATAACTAGGTGGACTAGAAGCCTTGCATATATGATATTTAGTGTGGATGTATGTGTTTAATGTGATGAAATGGTATGAATGCTCCTCCGGACAAAGAGCTGAGCTACCTCTCAGCTAACAGCGGTGGTTACTACTGCCATGTAGCTGTAGCAAGCACCTAGTTGTAGCAGTGTGGTCTCAGCATGAGAGAAGAAATGATTATTTATCCAGCTTCTGTGTGAACTTTGGAGCTTGCATTGCGTTTTGTGCTGCTGAAGCCCAGGTGGTTTTAGTGCCTGAAGTAGAAAGTTAGCAGCAAACTCCATAGTGACCTGCAACCAGTGACTGCAGGGTAGAGACAACCTCATTGTTGATCACTGAACCTGAAGTTGATGTTCATGTTCCTAGAGATGATCCCCTCTCTGGTTTAAGAAATGTATGTAGAGGATGGCCTCTAGCTCAGAGTGCCCACTATGGCAAGAGAGGATGACATATGGATGTTCTGGTATTTCGGAGTCCTTTTAGCATGCAGTTTCTTGGAAAAAAACTAGGTGTTATAAAGATTGTGTGCCTGAACATTAGGAGGCAGACTGACTAAAACAGAGCTCCCGCAGGCACAATGACTTCCCCAAATGCTACAGTGTGCCAGGAATAAAAATGATTAAGAAAGCAGCAATTAAATGCTCTGTCAGTGGTGAAATTCTCCAGAAATATGGGAAGCCTTAAATGGTGCACCATTTTGTGCTTGCAAGCAGTGTGTGCCTGTAAAAGAGTACTGTAGAAAAGGTCTTATTATTTCTGTAGGCAGTAGTTAGCTCTCTTTTCTGGCGTGTCTTAGTAGTTTCAGTTAAATCTGGCAGGGTGGGCTAGGTTTGAAACTGCGCCAAGTGTCACACTAAATCTATAACAGAAACCAAAATGAAAGATGAAGCATTTTTGAATGAGCTGAGGATAAATCTTTCACCTTTATGGGAGACAACTCATTTTCTGAGGGTCAGGTCCTGACTGCAGCCCAGAGCTGAATGCCTCAGATCGTTGAGCAGATCAGAAATAATCCTGAACAGCGCAGCTAGACTTTGCCAATCCACAGAAATTACCCTCTCCAGGATGAATTTTATATTAAAGGGTCAGATCTTCCCTGAAACATGGTTGTGTTGAATTTGCAGACAGGACATCAAGGAAAAAAAAAAAGGCTGAGACAGAAAGAGAGATCTTGGTGTCAGAGCCCAAAGAGGCTAAAACCTGCACAGTTCTCGCAGGAAGCAAAAAGCAGGACAAGGTCCAACATGGGTGGAAAAGTACAAAAGCTGGGGGAGGTGGGGTCAGCTTGTGAGAAGCAGAATCCTGCAGCCAGGGGAGGTGAGGCCGGTGTGGATGCCCACTGCCACTGCTCCCGTGGATGCTGTCCCAGTGGGTACCACGCTGCTCACCGGTGAGCAGGAAGACCTCGGTGCAAAACCAGTGTGTTGCCAGAGGCAGGACTCTGTCCAATAAAACTAAAGCCTTCAGAAAAGGTAGAGGTTAAATCAGAGCTCCTTCTAATTGAAAGAAGATTGAAAATACCTATCGAGTCTTCTTGCTGCATGATTCCCAAAACAATGTGGTAAGCAGCGTCTCATATGAAGAGAGAATTACTGGGTTATGTATGCTAATTAGAGCTCTGATAGACATTGTCTATTGATTTGTCTATCAGCCTCCTGATTAACATTCATATTTGTCCCTAAAGGAAAGCACTGAAAAATAGCTTGAGTCTTTTTTTTTGCTGCTGTCAATTGGCTGAGCAAAGAGAGGAAACCACTGCTGTGGGTGCATGCCTGGCTCCCGGATGTTTCTGCGTTCGACTTCCCTGCTCTCTAACTACTCATGACAACATAATGTGATTTTTTTTTTTCTCTGCCATGTTTACAAACATTTCCATCAGCAGAGGAATCAAGCACAGTACTTATCTTAGTCTGCTTGTGATGGGTTATTAATCATGGGGCACCCTGACAGAAAGTTGCTCAAGGCATTGTTGTGGGCAGAAAAAAAAGCAAAAGAAGCCTACAATGCTTAGAAAATGATGAATTTAAATACAAAGCAACTGTTTATGGAGACAAATACTAGTGTAGGTATACCTATTGCCAGCTTTGTTTTGATCTTTGATTCTGAGATGCAAAGAGAAAGTAGTCCTTGCCCTCTTTGGCAACAGAGATTGAGAAAGTTTATTTCTGGTACTAAGAACAAAAGAGGAGACATGGAAAATTATGACCATTCCTTTTTTTGTCTTCCTTTTTGGCAGTGCTACTTTAGAGGAAGCCTTCCCCTTTAAATAAAGGGTTCCCTTGCTGTCAGCTTATTTTTCTACATGATTTTAAATCTCTCCTATAGCAAAGAAAATTAAACAGGTTTTTGCTAGTTCTATAGCATTTGTAACAATGCAGGGAAGAAAACAAGCCCATACAATGAGCAGACAAAGGATAGGTGGAAGAAACTTCAAAGCAGCATGATGTACAAAGGAAGAGTAAAGTGATGATGATGAAATGAGTGTACGCACTATGTCACTACAACCCTCACTCCCCATGCCAAGCTCTTGAACTGAAGCGCTGTGATTCAAGGGGCTTCAAAAAGAGCTTCTGGCTTCCTCTGCAGCCATGCCCATCCAGCCCTTCAGAACTCATGTCAAAATCTAGATGTCTAATTGTAATTTCACCTACGCGCTCACCTGCATTTATATTCCTTCTCTGCAAATGGAGGGCTGGTGGTACTTGACGTTTGCTTAGAAGGCGGCAGTCCTCATCCTCTTCTCACGTCCATTGCATCCAAAGCATCTCTCTAGTTCTTGTTCCCTTCCCCCGCAATGGGTAAGATTTTTAAAGCAGCTTAGAAATGTAGGGTCCTAAATCTCAGAGAAATTACTGAAATTTGCATTTGTTAAATGCTTTGTTTGGTTTTGAGATGGGATATAGGACGTACAAGACATGCTTGTATCAACCGTTCCCCTACATCTCCAGAGATTACTTTCACAGGCATTGTGGACCAGCTGGGCTCCATCTCCACCTCTCTTCTCTTAGAGAAAGACAGGAGACACTATCGAATGAATCCACAGAGTCTTGGGACATACTGAGTGATAAGGGTGTTTTGATGCATCTGAAATCTTAGTGTTGCACTCCTCATCCGTTCTCATGCATGTATGGACACACACACACAAACAAGCAATACTCAGTTGGGCTTGTCTGTTCTCACCCAAAACGACGAGTTAAGACACATGAGTTGAAAAAATCGAGGGACTGACTGACAGTATGAAACTTCAGGTTACTCACATTGCAAAGACAGTGCATTTGTCTGTTCACAATAAATCACCTCATTGCCATGTAACAGACAGCATGGAAAATGTTAGTCTACATAAACATCCAATTTGCCTGCTTGTAATGAAAATGCTGTTCTCTGGGAACGCTGCTGCAGTGTTTTACATGCTCTCTTGCTCACATGCACATGTTATATGAAAGGATGCTGTTTTCATAACTGAAAAATATCACTGGAGACTAGGCAGTTTTATTAAAAGCGTGTCTCCTGCTGGCAGTTTACATGTTTTGACAACCTCTTGGAAAGCAGCAATAATCAACTTGAGGCCACGCTGCGTATGGCCTCAATGATGCATGGCAGGAGCGGCAGAGACCCAGCTCCGCATCCCGCCTGCACTTGCCCCCAGTGTGCTGGAGTGGAATACCAAGTGCAGTTCCCCATTCATTACCACCTAATTATCCAGCTCAACGTCTTTCAAAGTAATTTTTCCTCATTGCTAAACTCGGTCCAAATATTTTTATTTACCTGTGCTGACAGATTTTCATATTTGAAAGAATTTCATGTCATCCCATCTTTCCACGCTCGTGGCTCCAGTCTGAGCAGAGGCTGCACCGAGGTATTAGATGTGCGTTATTTGGGGATGCCAGGGAGCTCTGCTTTCTGCTTGCCAATCGTAGGTAATTTTGCAAAAAGGAGAGTAAATTCTGGGTTCCCATCTCCATATCCTAGTAAAATTTTAACTGCTGCATACATAAAATTAATAATATTTTGTTTTCCCTAAAATTAATCAGAGTGAATCCTGGGCCACAGAATAAAGTTGGTAAGAGGGTGACAGCGCAGATCTATCACAGGGAACTGTATGTGAGCTTCTAAATGGACTTCTAAATGTACAGGCTGTTATCTTTCCAGTGCTTAATTTATTAGATATTAAACTGTTAAAAGAAGGCCTTTGGTATTAGGTACTTTATCTATTGCTTACAGATGGATCCTTTGAGTGCTAATGAGGATATAACACAATATTTGTGTGTTCTGGTGGCTGGGTAAAATGAAATTTTGTTGCGTTTCACGGATTTATTACTGATTTTATAGATATTTGTACAGAACTTATGAACAATAAACTTCCAGGAAATAATAGTGGAGGGGTTGGAAACAGTTTTGAGAATAAGGATAACCTATTCCATACAGCATGAGTTTCACAGGACTATACCTTTGATCCCTGGGATTGAAAAAAAGTATCTCATTTATTATTGTGATCTGTAGTTTCAGAACTGCTGACAGTACAGTACTGGCATATTTTGGCTTTTGAATATTGCTCAATTTAAGCCTACATGTGAACACAGTGGACAGTGCTGGGTCAATTCAGCAGTAGAACAAACAAGGGTATAACCCCTATATGACACTGTCTCCCACAGCATTCTCCTAGAGAAGCTGGCGGCTTACGGCTTAGACAGGTGTACTCTGCGCTGGGTAGAAAACTGGCTGGACGGCCGGGCCCAAAGAGTTGTGGTGAATGGAGTT
>NW_008825614.1:16635974-16643043 GCF_000699105.1 Pygoscelis adeliae | reverse complement strand
AGTGGTTGAGTCACCATCCCTGGAGGTATTTAAAAGACGGGTAGATGAGGCGCTTAGGGACATGGTTTAGTGGGCATGGTGGTGTGGGGTTGACGGTTGGACTCGATGATCTTGGAGGTCTCTTCCAACCTTAATGATTCTATGATTCTATGATTCTAAACATCATGGGTATCAGCTGGAAAACAGGTGAAAATGTAGAATGGCCAAATACATTCCTGAAATGTGTTGTTCAATGGGTTATCTTGGGTAGCAGAAGACTGGAAAGCATTGAGGATGGATAGGAGAAATTTTCTCCTATCTGGAGACCAGTCACCACAACATAGTATAACGTTGGTTTTTTGTTCTAATGTATTCTAAAATGGATTTTTTGAAGTCTCTGCTCATCCAGGCTCCAATTAATAGAGGTATGAAGGATGTGCTGTTACTACTCCCTGATTATCTCTAGAGACCTCAATAAAATTTGCCACCTTGCATTGCATGCACAGAATATGGCTTTTGGATGATGTGGGTCAGAAAAAAAATGAAGATACTATAAAAAATGGTGATATTTATAGGTCAGTGAATCCTAACTGGAAGAGCTTACTGCAAACCCATGTAACTGCCATGACCAAAATAAGAGAGGCTTTTTTTTCCTGTAGTGAAAAGGAAACCAAAATTCAAGGGAAACTTTCTACCCTGCACATGGCTTTATCACAGCCAGATTGCTTCTGCTGAGACCCAGAGCTAAGCATGTCTTCTTATGAGGAAGAGTCTTACTCACCATGACTGGAGTGGTTTAACAAAGCATCCTGCCAAAGCCCTTCTTCAGGCTTTAACTTGTCTTTCATTTATCCACCACCTTGGTGCTGTATCTAAATCCATCTGGTGCTCCTCTGTTATGTCTCATGAAGGTAGGCTGCTCTTTCCAGTCCACACAGTGGAAACTTTCACCCAGGCCCTCACCTGCAGATTAATTTAACTTCTGTAGATTCCCGAGTGCCTGCCCCATCCAGTGTACCTACCTAGGTCTTTCTTTTGCATTGCATGGGGAGTATCACCATCACCTTGGAGTAATTTCTGCAATTTTCCCCATATTTCAATATCCTGATTTTGCTTCTTACTTTCACTTTGTCCTCTGCAGCATCCCTATTTATTGTAGCTAGGCTCCTTTTAAAAAACTCCCTATGTCCCCTTCCTCTTATTCAGTGATGTTGGTTGTGACAAATGGTTTGTCAGCTACACTTTTTCTGCTGCTGCTTCTTTTTCCAGGTCTTCCCCCCACCTTTTCTTTGTTGAAATGCTAGCTGAAAGCTAACGATCATTAAAATAATTCATATGCATGACAGCTTGCATACAGCTGGCCTGTGCGACTAAGAAATCTTACTGATGTTACCTGCATCTGTTTCAGTTTATCCTTTCAGTATTTGTTCTTTTTTAAGGTATACTAGCTTAAGTAATACAGACTTGTTTGGACCAGAAGTTGTCCTTCTTTTCAGAGATTGCCTGATAATAGTACCCAAGGGAGACTTGGTATTAAATGGGGCCCTGAGTACTAATTTAGTATAAACAGTAGAACTCCTGATAAATGTGAGCAAGTCTATACATTTCCAGAAGGAAATATGGGATAATTCCTGCTTGATACCTGGTGCTATCAGCAGGATGTCCTGCTGACCCTGGTGACAGGACAAGAGGCAACGGATACAAACTGAAACACGTGAAATTCTGTCTGAACACAAGAAAACACTTTTGTTGTTGTTGTTGTGGGGGCTGCGCAGAGAGGCTGTGGAGTCTCTGTCTGTGGAGATACCCAAAACCCATCTGGACACAATCCCGGGCAACTTGCTTCCATGGACCCTGCTCGAGCAGGAGGTTGGACCAGGTGATCTCAGAAGGTCCCTTCCAGCTTTGATTCGGGAATTCTGTGATGACTTATGGTTGAAGCAGTGAATTAGCAAATTGATTATAAGACCCATGGGGAACTTTCTGTCAAGATGGTTTCTCAAACAAATAGTCAGGTTCTACAAAATCAAAGTTATCCTGTGCAAAAATTTTGCGTTTATTAAAATTGTTCAATGTTGTGACAAGAAAATTTAAAGGACTTATTTCACTTTGAATTGTTTAATCAAAAAAATGGTCTCTGGATTTTGGAGCTAACATCCATAGTAAATTTTAAGTATGTTTAAGGAAAGTAGCACTCTGCAGACTCTGGTTGCAGTGCTGTAAAGGAGTCACCATTTCAGCCTGCACATACAGCCTCAGTTCTTTGGGAGCGCCCATCCCCTACCAGGCAGCTCTGGCAGTTCCTTGGGTCATGCCTGGCCACTCTGGCTGGATCCAGACTTACTTTTGTGTTCAAAGCTTAGGAGAAATAGTGTGGTTTACAAAGGACAGAGCTGTAGCTTTGCATTCCAAAAAACCCTGATTTTTCCTCTTCTCCAGAATTAACCTCTTGGCTAAATGCAAGCCTCTCTGTTCCCATTATTGCAGTACCTGTTGGTTGTCCTTAACATCTCAGCTGCACAAGGAAGCAGGTTTGCTGTTTTGAAACCACAAGTCTGAACGCCTTTTTGATGTCAGACTGTGTTGCTAGACTTATTTTAAATACCACTGTTGTTATTTTCTAGCTACTACATCATGAAGCAAGTCTGATTCTTGCTTCAAAATGCAGACAAAACTTCAATTACAATTGCATGGGTCATTCTTAGAGTAAAAGTGGTACCGGTGTTTCAGATGTGTTTTGACATGGTGAGAGCCTTGCATGACTTGCAGAAAGCTGCCTGCATTTCCAGTTTGGCCCAGAGAGCCTAGAAATCACTGTTACTGCCAGAAACATGGTTAGTACTGGCTGAGAGGAAAAGAAGACTTCTGAGTACAAGATATATACACTAAGCAGGGAAGTTTAAAGGTTATGGCATATTGTATCAAAAGTATCTGAACGTAGTATCAGAGTTTCTTGTCTAAGGCATTAAAAGTTTGTTTTTCAACACCAGTCACTTGCGAGCATCAGTATGGGTCTTATTGAGTGTATTTGCTGCTGTATACAGCTGCGTGGGAGCCATAATGTCAGGTCAACAATATTGTCATGGACTTTTTAAAATACTTTGGGTACACTTAAATTCTGACTGTTAGTACCGGAGATTAGTGTCCTTAGGCTGCTGCTGTAGGTAATGTGGAAAGATATGCTCTTATTCTGTATGACCCCCTAGCAGAGCTTGATTCAGGTGCTCTCTCCTACTTGGCCTTTTGAGGTTCAGTCTCTCCATGCTGCACCCAGGAGACTGGAGTCTGCAGAGCCGTTCTGCAGCCCTCCCCATTCCCCAGCCTTGAACATTTTAATGTACAATACAGACCTGAGCAGATCTTTAATCTTCACTACTGTTACAGAAAACATGGTTTCCAAAAACACTATTCTGTATCCATTGCCCTGGTTCTGTTAGTTTTTCTGTAGGTTTCCACTTCCTAGTTAATTCACGTAAATATTGCAGCATGGTACATCAGGCTAATGTTATTTTCCTTAGAAAGGTTTACTTAAATAGGAATAATGACACAATTTTGTGAGTGGATTTCTGGGGGTCTTGCAGGGATGAGCTGGCTAGATGCTGGTAGTGTTCCCCTTTGTTTCCAAATGGAAATAACAGCCCGGACAAGAGGTGGCTAAATGAGTAAAGAAAATCAATATTATATGGAAATTCTGAAATGGATAGAGTGCTGGTGTTGGTCAAAATACATTGCTCATCCAGGCTTTATCCATGCAAGAAAGCTCAGCACTTGTACGCAGCCTCTGACTGGAAGGTGTGCTAAGAAAATTCCCAATCCCGTCTCCTGCACACAGTCCTTTCATGATTGGTCCAAACATTTCCAAATTGCACAGTTCCCTCAGGAAGTCTCTCTTTCATTGCTTTGACAAAGCATCTCATCGCTAACAACTCTGGTTTGAGAAATGAGCCCACGAATCAGTGTTTATGTTATCTAATGCATGTCATGTTCATTCCATACAATGCTGGTTTTCCTCAAGGTGCCGTGGTTTGCTAAGTTAGATGCCTTGTATAAATTCAAATGCACTGTATCAGCACAGCCTGCACAGTAAAAAAGTGTGAGGAACTCAAGCTAACAACATATCCTGTAGCGATACTCATCAACCTGAATGGCTTACTTTCTCAAGTGCACAGAAATGTTCAGTTTGCTCTCCCTGTGCAGGTCAGGTCTCGATGTTTAGGCTTCCAAGATTCAGACTAGAGAAGGCATTCAGGATATCATGTCCTGGTGGATGGAGTCTTCTAAATGCCTTTGTGAATCTGCGTATAAGGGAGTGAAGAAGTAACAGAAGCCCTTTGTTTGTATTAACCAGGATGTTTCTTTAGCTTTCTTGTCCTGATGCTTTGCATCTTGAATTGTAGGCAATGAATTCATTGAAATATTCTTTTTCTGGAGAAACCAGGAAAACAAGCTAGCACTAGAGATACAAACCACTTCCTCAACAAGTTGGTAAAGGACATTGCAAGAGTTGTACTTTACACATTGTCATGAGATGTGTGCTTTACCTTTGTTTCTCAGTATTAGTTATACGTCTATTGATTTTAGTTTTCCTAGAAGTGATTCTTGCTATTTCTTTCACATTTACTTTATAATTGATGCAGTAACCTTTTGTTGGCTTAGAAGTACACTCTTTAAAATGCAAAGAAAATCCAGAATTCAAATATTCCATATTCCTTCTGTGTGAATTGCTCTGAGCTATATGGTAGGTAAAAGAATAATAATATTCTGGGCAGAAATTATCCCTCTTTAAGAGTCTGGTTTCTTCTTCCCGATTCATGCAAGCAGTGAGGACTATTAGCTGTGACACCTAAAAGCATGTACTACTTGTGTTCAGCATGTCAATAGAAAACTCCATTAACATTTCTGAGATGCAAGTGTGGCATCATGTGAAAAAGTGCTTCAACAGTGATTACAAAATAACAAGAAAGCACCTTTCTTCATCTTGATGGGTTGTATGCACTGGATGTTTTGATTTAACTGCTTGGAAAAAATTTCTGCGGTGCTTTAACAATCTCCATTTGTAGATAGAATAATTGTGATTTTCACACAGATTATTTAATGAAAACATCTCATAGCTTTAGAGCTTGACAAGCATTAGGTTAGTAGCCCTTATTTAACCTTAGAAGGATGAGTTAAGCACTACCCTGTTTGACTTACAGTGATTCCAGAACAGTGGTAACATGAGATTTGCTGAAGGCCATGTCATCTGTTAACTCACAGCCTCTCTCTGCATACTCCACTGGACTGCGCTTGCTCTGTGTAACGGGAGATATTTCTAAAACTGGAAATAGTTGCTTGGCTCTGTTCAGTTATAGCTTTGCAATGCATAACAATATCCAAATACAGTTGTTTGTAATGAACGTTGCTGATAGCTTTTCATCCGAGGAATCTTCTCCTTGATGAGTGATGTGTAAAGGGGAAAACTCTGCAAGGGTGAGAGTTTAACTTGGCTTCTCATGCACTCCTGTTTATACGCCCCTCGTCCTTGCAGGGAACTTCTATTTGGGGTTAGAAAAGTTAAAAAAATTTGCTAATGAGAAACTCAGCAGACCAGCAAGGTTTGCCAAGTGGTTTTGTTCATTTGTTTATTAGGCAGGAGGGTGTGATGTTGTCCCAAGATCCTGGTGGTGTTGCCTTAGAAGTGTAACTCCATATGGACTCTCATTGTCTCCAAAGGGTGAAGAACCTTTGGGAGAATCTGCTTCATAGAATCATAGAATGGTTTGGGTTGGAGGGGACCTTAAAGATCATCTAGTTCCAACCCCCCTGCCATGGGCAGGGACATCTTCAACTAGACCAGGTTGCTCAAAGCCCCGTCCAACCTGGCCTTGAACACTTCCAGGGATGGGGTATCCGCAACTTCTCTAGGCAACCTGTTCCAGTGCCTCACCACCCTCATAGTGAAGAATTTCTTCCTTATATCTGATCTAAATCTACCTTCTTTCAGTTTAAAGCCATTACCCCTTGTCCTATCTCTACATGCCCTTGTAAAAAGTCCCTCTCCAGCTTTCTTGTAGGCCCCCTTCAGGTACTGGAAGGCTGCTATAAGGTCTCCCCGGAGCCTTCAGGTGATGTTTGTAATCAAATGCCCAAACATGATCGCTGTGAGCATTCAGGCTGACTGTACGGCAGCTGTAACACACAGAGAATGGCAGGCCCTGCTTCAGTAACGGTGATATAGGATAGGGCAGATGCAAGGCCTCTTGAAAGGATGCGTGTGTGTGAGCGTGTATGTGCAAACATGCATGGATATGGATACATGGTTATATGGATATATAACACCCCCCCCCAAATCAGTGAACTCATATACTCCCCAGTGTGCTCATGCAGCTGATGCAGGGGTGCACCCGGCTGCAGGGAAGAGCAGGAGGCAGCCCCGTCTTTGTGCATGTGCCAAAACCGAGGGTACTCCACACCGGCAACATTTTGTCTCCTCTGACAGTTTCTGAGGGATTGGTTAAGTGCTTTGGTACTGCCCAGTCTGGGATCCAGGGAGCTGTAATTTATCTGCTTCTTAAGTGGATGGTATTTAATATCAAACGTATTCAAAATTATCCAAAAATCAAGTCATTTTGGATCACACACAGACTCGGCACCTTATTTGCATTCATTGCTATACAACATCTGAGGGTTTCTGCTTTTTTTTCCTTGCATTCAGCCTATGGAAATGGAGTGATTTTGTAGTGGCATTAAAATGACTTAGCAATGTTCTTGCACTATTTCAATGTATTCTTCCACACCAAATTTTCTTTCTGGGGGGATGTGAGAGCACTGTGCCTTGTTTTCCTTTGGTGACTCCAGTGGCGATGCGCCTGGCTTTGCGGGGACCCCTCTGCTGCCCTTTCTTCCCCGGGTGTCCATTGTGGCAGGCTCATTCATGCATCCCTAAATTCAGCGCGTGCAGCAAAACCCCGACTTCCAGGGGCAGGAAGGGCTTTCCTGAAACCACCCCGCTGGCTAGAAACACGGCATTTCTTTTATGCCCTCCGCTGGAAATAGCCGAGCCCCTAGGAGCCCGCCCGGCTTCCCACCTAGCCCGGGCGAGCCTCCCCCT
>NW_008825614.1:16626627-16635477 GCF_000699105.1 Pygoscelis adeliae | reverse complement strand
CCTCCCTCCTGCCCTCTTTCCCATTCAGCATGGGGGTGAGGAGATGGTGAGGCTCCTTCTGCACCCAGCCCCAGCCAACCCACTGAGGCACGGCACCCTTCGCCACCTCATTGTGCACCTCTCCCTTCCTCTTCACCCTGCCCTCTTAACCTTGTTTGTGTGCATGTATGGAGAAAGACTGAGGGGATGACAAATTTGCTCCCACCTGCCCTGGGGGGAGAGATTCAGGGACCCCCACTCCATTTGCTGTCCTGTCTGTCCTCTCCTACACCTGCCTGTGACCACCACTCCTTCAGTCTGCTCAAACACGTTTAAATGAAAGCAAAACCTGATGCCTTTCACTCCCTGTCCCTGTTACTTCCCCGCCTGACTGCACTCCCTTCTTCAGCAGACAAGCAGCCAAAAATGTCTGCCCAATCTCTTCCTGGGCTCGTTTCTGACCCCTTCTCCCTAAGCATGCACTGACAGAAGCACAAGAAGGAGTCCTGGTGTTTGCATTTTGCTCTTTCCATCATGTGTCCCCCCTGCCGTCCCCCCTCAGATGCTTGTGTACAGATAAATAAGAGAGAAAACCCAGGCTATCAGCCTGCCTGCCCCCCTCCCTCCTGGCCCATTCACCAGCCTCAGCCCTGTATTCACTGCTGCGCGAAGATGCTAACACTGAGGGCATGAGCACTGTTAGCCACTATTCACAGTTTTAATACTAGCTTCATAGCTGTCACATAAATTCATTACCGACTTCAGGCTTAGAATGGCAAGAGGGAACTTAAAAAAAAGGAAAAGAAGGAGCATGTAAGGAAAAAGAAAAAAGAAATCCTAAGGGCAGTTTGCTATGGTATCTGCGCTTGTTTGCAGGTGGTTTTTGAAACTGTAACTGCTGTAACTCCACGCAGTGTTCTCTAAAGTAGCCGTCACATTCTGGTGGTTTTTTTTACAACCTATTACCCCAGCGCACACAAACTTTTTTTTTTACAGTAGATAAAAATGCTTATAAAGGCTTCACCCCTCCCTTTTTTTTTTCCTGAGGGAGTAGAGAGAAAAAAAAAAGGAAAGCAAAGCAAAGAAAAAGGCTTGTGAATGAATGGAAAACAATTCAGGGTCACAAAGCTGTCGCAACCAATGTCATAGTGGCGCTGCTGGGCAGGCTTACAGAGGACTTCTTGTTCCTTGATTTTTATGGTGATCGGTAGAACGCATGTAGCACTTTGCGAACAGGTTTAGGACAAGTGGCAAAGAAAAGGCTCCTCACAATAAACTCTTTTCTACAGCATCAGGAGCATTATGCCCGCAAACACCTGTGGTTTGCAAAGAGGGAGCTGTAAAGGACACATACAAAAAATATATATAAATAGAGGGGCAAGACATTGTTTTCAAGTTACACTGCTTGTCACAATTGTGCACAATGGTGGGTTTTTTAACTCATCTGAGACTATGGAGTTTAGAAAAGCCCCAGAAATATTACTGAATACAAATGCCAGCATTTAGAGGATGCTGAGCTTGGGAGACAGAGAAATGAGATGAAAAGAGAAATGGAAAGATCAGCCTAGTAATCCGGCAGGGTATCAGTGCTGCTCTGTGACGATGTGGCAGGAACTAAGACTCTATTATTCCTTCTGAAGCGTGCCTCTGAAATGGCCACCAAATCCCCATGCTCTGCGAAGAAAAGGCCTGCGCTGAAGTCCGAGGAGCATCCTTACATATACCACCCAGCCCAAGGGGGCCCAGTATTACAGTCTAGACTTTCTTGCCCAGGTACTAGAAACTAGTTCAATGTGATTAGATGGTTAAAAAACCCAAAACATTCCTCTTCCTCTTTAATGTTGGAATAAAGTAACAAAAATTTTTACAATTTACAATTGTAAAAATGCTCCTTGGCTTCACCGACTTCAGGTTGGTGAAGTAGATGTCTCTGCATCCCAGGATTTCTCATTCCAGTAAGTGTATTGTGAGTCAGGTCCCAAAAGCTTCTTGGGGTAAACACTACTCTTCATTTCAGAATGGGCAGTTATTTTCTTTCAAAACCTGTAACAGAGGTGCTCATTCGCATCCAGGAGAGCTCTGCCCAGGGAGAAACCTCTTCTCCCCCCACAACAGCCAAAGTTGTTAATTATTTCATAAAATTAAAATGTTGTATGAAGCAGACTTTCTTGCCATTTGAAAAAAAATAATATTATGATTCTCTAGATCCTTGGGCCATTCCCCCTTCTGTTCCCAGTTTTCATTATTCCTTTTGGATGTCATTCCTTAAGACTTCACATTCCTCTCTATGGTTTTTTTTTTAAATCCGCAGTCTTAAACTTACCAAAACCTGTTTTACTTAGGTAAATAATAAAAACCCAACTTCATCCTACCTCTTCTTACATCTTTTCCATTATCAACAGAATTATGCATGCAACTTTGTTGATTTATTTGAATATGGTATATTTAAACCAGAGAAGACTGCTGCATGTTTCACTTGGGAAGTGATCTGGTATTGTGGCGAGGGCATTAACCAGAGGCGGGGAAATCAGAGCGCAGTCACCCAACTCTTGTATGACTTTCCTCAGCGCTTGGAACTATCGCGTCTTGATTCATTTGGGGGCCTCTGGACTCAAGCGTGACTTTTTTCACTGGTACACAAATAAATAAAGCAAGCAGGCTTTTGGATCACTTGAAAGAGAGTTGCATTTCTGAGGGGTCCACAAAAGTAAACTAATGCTTGGTAGTTTAAGATCGCTAGTCTGAGATCTGCAGCTCCTCTGTACAACTTACCTGCAAATTGGAATCAGTTGGGAGCTCCTATGATGAAGGAGGAACTGAACAATATAATCTACTTTGTTCTTAATAAATGAAATCATCTTCTCTGTTCCCCAAACAATTTAAATGTTGGTTATTAAAAAGGGAGCTCTTTTCTTTCATTTTTTTTTTAAGATCGGTTGGAGCTTTTCAGTTTTATCTAAGCACTCTGAAGATACTTGCACAAGAAGAATTTAGTATGAAAACTCTACTGTTGCAATTTAACCTTGTAAGGGTCTGGCTTGTCCTGTTAAACCTGCAGTTTAAAATACTATAGTTCAAAACATTGGTTCCTAGTGCAAAATTCTTGCTTTTCTAGTAGTTATCTCCTGTATTAAGTGACTGGAATAAATTTTTTTTTTTTTTTTTACTTCTTAGATAGACCTTAACTATAGAGTTGAAACAAAGTACAGTGAGTCTTTCTGTTGACCTTGGCAGGCTTTGTCTTGCTGAAAACTTCAGTGAAATTGCTAAGCAGGGACACGCTATGCCGATTCTGTGAGTTTTTACCCCTTTCAGCAAATCTAATCGCCACAATAAGTGTATCGTGTCTAGGAGTTTCAAATCAAATGTACATGCATGTGTTCCTCTCCCGTTATGAGTTAGATATGCTTATCTTAGAATTGGCAACTGCATTAATTACCCTGAGTTAAACAGCAATCTGTTATCTTTGGCTAAAACATAGCCAAAATTTTTTGTTTGGGACAAGCCTTGGGATATTTTGTGAAAACCTGATTCTGACTGGGTGTACCAGTGATAACACCGTCACTCCTAGACCTTAGCATGCAGCATCAGATGGGCCAGGGGAGCTATCTCTGTTCCCAGTCTGTGTGGGCTTTACCAGAACAAGGTTGTGAATAAATGGCATTTCCTTGCAAGTTTAAAGAAATAGCAATGCCATGTGCAGTAAGCACCTTAATTATGTTACCAGTGAAATGGTGGTTCTCCGATTCCTCTTGAAATGCTGATGTGCTTACCTGTCCTTTGTGATAATGAGGTTAAATAAGTGCAGCATGACCAGCAGTGATTTACTAAGAGGTTGATATTTTGCCTGTAAATACTTGAGAGTGATAGCTTGATTGTGTGAGATAGATCTGCTTTCTGTATGCTTCCCTAGTTGTCGCTTGAGTATGGACTGAGATTAAGATATTTTATTTGCCTTTGGATCTGTTCCAGACACTTTTTTGGACATCCCTGGACCATTCATCTTTCAGAAGTCCAAAGAGATGTGTACTATGGCCTATTTTGGTCAACTTTAAGTAGATCAGACAATGAACCTTATATTCAAATGGGTATTGGCTAGGACAATTACAACATAATTAATTATTGCAATTTATCACTTTGTAAATCACTAGTTTGCAGTCTGATCCAGGAATTCTTTAGAGCCTTGTGTAGTTCTGTTAATACCAATCAAGTGTGAGATCTTGAGGCTAAAACCTTTCAGGATTATCCATCTGTATACTTTCATATATAAATAGTATTACTAAAGTCAATAGAACTAGTTAGAAGTATAAAGCTATGCATGGAAGTGGTTGCAGCAGTGAATCCCTGATTTGCCTTTGTTCATTATGAATTGCTTGGCATAATTTGGTGTATATATACAAATACCTTCAGACATGTATATTTATATACATGCTTATGCACATAAGCAAAATTTATCTTCTCTTCCAGCAGTGCCAAAGTAGAACTTATCTTGACCATAAAGAAAAGAACAAGTCAAGGTTTTTGAAAATGGCTAAATACTATTATTTGTACTTTGTCATTTAGTTTTGTAATGTCTATAGTCATGCTTTTTTGCAGTTCTTGTTGGCTCTGGGGAGTTTGCTGACTGCAGAAAGACTATTCTGATTGAGATAAAATCTTCGTGACACTCAGAATATACCCTTTGACCTATATCCTCTATTTCTGCTTTCTCATACGCACACTCTTCCTTTTGTTCATGGCAAGGAAACGGATTAAAGAGATAGCAGGCAGTGTGAATTTTCAGCTCTGACAGAGCCTTGAAGCATCATCAAATAAGATTATTACTTTGAGAAGGGCAAGCAGTGTGCTTGGCTCAGCAGCCTGACAGCATGTACTGACTTGTTCTTAAAGGTGCTCTCCTGGGCAAGAATTGCTACCACTAAGCTGAATTTATCTCAATAAGGAGTGCTGGAGTGGATGCTACGGAGTTATCCACTGCACGGCTTTTTGATTCAACTGGGTTTCTCTAACAGGGTTTGTAAGTAAACTATTTCAACTTCCAAATGCTTCAAAATACAGCCCTGCCACATCCCTGGTAACTGCAGTCATTGGTTTCTGCACTGTGGCAGCAGTGTGGTTGTGTGAAGTAAACTGAGGGACAGGATCCCGAGTTTCCTAATTGTTTCCTGACTGCACAGAGCAGGGGGCCTATAAAAGAGTTGAGATTAAATCTGCATCTCAGCAAAACAAACAGGGCCCATTTATTGTACACTGAAAGAGGGAGACTGGCTGTAGTTTCTGGCTTTCGCATTATTGTCACCATGCTACGAACACCATGGCTGCTTCCTTCGCTCTGACAATTGAAAACTCCAATATTCCATACCTTAAAAATCTAGCGTTATAGTTTATTGCATGGTTTTCCACTCATTCATGTTGCTCCTCAGTAACTTAGCAATGACCAGTCGAGATATGCACACACCATATTGTTTTATGTGTTTGACTAGAACACTGACAGATTAATAGGAAGGGTAAATAGCTACGCACTCTGTGGTGGCTCAGTGTGGGCTGGCAGGATTGACTGCTGCCAGACTTTGTCGTATTTGCACAGAGGAAGCTGCAGCAAAAGCCTGCTGGGGCAAGGTGACGTGGGTCATGGGTATTTGTTTCTCATCTCTATAGAAAACAATTGTCCTCTCAATGGAAGACAGCTTTTGGAAACTATGTGTTTCCACTAGTGGGGAAGCATTTGTACTTCCAGAGTACAAATAAAATCCAGCTATAGACTGGCAGATGCATTAAGTGTCCACGATACACCGCATATCACTCATGAGAGTTTGGGTTCATACACCGATAAATTATTTTCATCTATTTCTTTGACTTGCTCAGTTTAGAAGAAAAAGAGTATTGCTCAGATTTTCATTGATATTTTCCTGGCAATTTCTTCTATGCTGAATACTTTTCTATGACATCAATTTAAGAAGAGCACAAGGGGCTGCATTTGTCCATGAGATAACTACTTTGGTTATTACAAAAGATCATTATTTTAACAATTGCTAGAACATCACCTACGAAGCTCATCTGAGACCACATCTTTACAGAATTAGATACCATAAAAACACACAGCGACACTGAGCTTCTAAAGTGGTTATAAACTAGACAGGCACCTAAAGTAGTATTTTTTTCCCTAGTTTCCAGTGGGAGGTGCATCACAAAGCCAGTTTTAGACAGGTTAGATACAGGTCTGAGGTCTAGAGTCAGGAGTACAGCTTCTTCAGCTGTGGAGATGCTGGGAGGGCAAACTGAGGCACTCAGGTTAGGTTCCTTGGGTAGACGGTCTCGGTGCCTCTCCAAGAGTTGAAAGTCCTTGTGAAGGTCATGTAAAAGTATAGCACCTGGATGTACATTAGGTAGTTTAGGTACTGCTAGTGGTGGTGTTGTGGCAGTACAAGAGTGCTGGGGAGGCTGAAAAAACCCACTTAGGAGGTTACCATGTGTTGATTTCCAGGCTGCCCCTCCTGCCCCCCTCGGAGTACCTGAGCTCGGTGGTTGGCACTAGCTTGGGGGTGCATCCACACAGACTACAGCCGTGTTATCAGGCAAACTTGATTTCATCTCCAAAAGTCACACAGAGTGCCCTGCCCATGGCGATTTTATGCCATAGTTTCTGAAACTCAGTCTTGTGTCTTAACCTCCCTCTTTTCCTGAGTTGTCTTTGAGGATAACCCGGGTTTTGCCATGAACTGCAAAGATGCAGGGACTTCCCACTGTGTCTGACCATCACAGAGTGTTGATTACACAGTGTTAGGAACTTCTCTGTGTATAAAGGTTTGTGTAATGTTCACTCATGGGATGTCCTGTTGTCTATTTTGTTACTAGATATGATGTTATTCTAGGCATGGTAGTGGCTGCGTGCAGTGTGAGAAGAGCATCATCCTCATGCAGTGTAGGCATACGCCCAATATAATATTGTTTTGTCTCACATTCATGCGGTTCATTTCCTTGAGGCAAAAAAAAACCCAACCAAAAGAACAGGTGACTCTAAGTTAACACTTTTTTGAATTCGTGAGACTCAGTTAAAATAATCTGTGGTGGCTAAAGAAACTATTCATCGCTTATGTATAATTCTTAACGATGTTGACAGCCCGTAAGAAAATCAGTGTGGGAATCAACCCCCTATTGTTAAGATAATGTAAATACATGACAAAGAACATTAGCTCCAAAATAGGAGGAAAAAGGCTATTTCTGTCCCTCCTTCCTGCAGTCTGTTTTACCCTTTCTCTGCTCCAGTGTAATTATTTGCACTATAGCGAGGTGGCCATAAAGTACTATCAGCCTGAAAGCACGGTGGCATGAACAGGTTGCTGTGGGTTGAAGTGGTGTGTGAGCTTGCAAAGCCTCAGTCGCTCCCTGCTGAGTTCCCCTGACCGAGCAGTAAATACCAGAGGGCTCGACTTTCAGTGCAAGCTGCAAAAGCTACTTCGCATTGCTTGCAGGGTAAAGATCATGTATGAGGGCTGTGGATAGTAACACGCTATATATTCAAGCTCTAATTTGCCTCACTGTATTTGTTTTGTATAGATGTGATCTGATTTGGTGATGTTTTACAGTGACTTTGTAGCGGTTAAAATGACTGCAGAAGACCTAAGGATCCAGACTGGGCCCCAGACTTTTTTTTCTCCTCAAGTAGAATATTTGAATAGGTTAATGGCCACAATAAACCTGTGGACAGTCCAGAACCACATCATGATGTGACAGTGATTAGTTGCTGCCATTTGGTAATGGAGACAAGACTCTCTTTTTCCCTCATTTACAATGACCTCGCCAGCTGTCACTGGATCTTTTCAGCATATGCAGAGATGCTGCAATGCCTCCATGCAATGGAAGAGGGGTCTGGTTTTTGGCCATAGTAAATTTTACTGAAACTTCAAGTTTACTGGGACTATACACATACACGCACACTCCATTTACATGTATATAAAAATTCGGGCAGTGCAGTCATGGGGAAATTAAATGTGTTGCTATCCTAAAGTTTGTCTTCCGAAGTTTCTGGGCTTGCAACAGATACATTCAACTTGTTTGCTGGTAACGACGCAACACAACTGCAACATAAGGAATCTTTACATTTATGCCTGGTATGACAGACTGTGAAGTCTGTAGAGTCAAAAGGAGAAGAAACATAAATAAGAAACAGTGTCAAAGATGAAGATGCCTGTAATCACTTCCTAACTCATACAGCTGGCAAAATACTGGAAAGTCTGTGTAAGTTTTATGGAGGTTTTTTATTTTCCTTTGTTCAAAATAGGGACCCCCCCCACCTGTCTCTCAGCAGCTATTGCAATACTTTTTTCCCTTCCACGGGGCAGGCTCAGGTGTCCCAGGAATGGCAATGACTCCTGGGTCAATGCAGGACATGAGTGGCTTCAGGTATTGCTGAAGTAACTAGCTCAGGTAGACATCTTACCTTAGGAAAGGAAAATGCCCCAGTAACTATATTTTATGCTTTATGCATCAGTATTCATAGAGGTCTTTACGGAGGCTCCCCATGAAATTAGGTTGTAGTTTCATGTTCCCTATGAAGACTTTTGCTAGTAGGGCCTGGTGCTGGCCTACTGCACAAGGGGTGATGTTTTCATCCCGAATATTTTAGTGGCTCAAATGATACAGTTCCTGCATGAAATAGCTTTGCAGAAACTGCTCTGGTGCATTTGGCTGGGAAAAGCATTGGCATAAGCTTGGGCAAAGGAGATACTGCTGTGACCTTAGAGCCTTAACAATTGCCTCTGTCAAAGTAGTTGCCTGTGTGGGTAGAAGGGCCCACGTTATACATGTTTGTGTATAGGGAGAGACTAGATATGTGTAGCAACTGGGATGTGAGCAAATACATGGGAGGTC
>NW_008825614.1:16610745-16626601 GCF_000699105.1 Pygoscelis adeliae | reverse complement strand
ATTAGAGGGATCATATCCTCACTTCCTGAGGGGACTTTTGGCTCGTTGGATCTGTACAACATGATTGAACAGATGCTTTTCATTAGTATCCATCATATTCATGATGGATCTTCACCTGAATTATTCATGATGGGATTCATCAACAGCTGTACATTTAGGATTGGTAAAGAATGGAAGTAAACAAAAGTTGTATCAAATTTCACTGTTATGATTGGATTTTCTTTACAGGTTGCCTGCTGTAAAGTTAATTGTTTTTAATGGACTTTATAAAGTATTGCTATTGGTTATTTCTGGAGAATCGACCTGTTTTTACATTTTTGAGGCATTGTTTTTGTGTTTGCAGATAACACACATAGGCACTGTCAAAGATACCCGTGGGAGTTAGGCACCCAGTCCCCACAGAATTTAAATAAAATTGTACAGAAAGGATGTCTCCTGGTTCATACAAGTATATTGCCACATAGTACAATTTAAAAAAAAATGACATCAATTTACCTTCTTTAATGAACTCACAGCCAGCATCAATGCAGCTAGCAAGGAAGAGTACAACACGCTGCAGTACACATGCACAATGGCTGCTTTCCATTGTATGTTTAATAACTTAAGGCCAATAAAATACCCTGATAGAGGCCAACTAGCTCCAGAAGACTCCAGGCAGACACTGATGAGTTATGAGCAGGACTAAATCCATAATGTTAGTTTAATTAATTTATTTATTTTTTACTAATTTGCTACTTTTGCATATTCCTTGCCAAGAAGAAGAAGAATGTCAAATTGCTGATTTACTTTCCTGTCAAAGCATTTGCAGGAGCAGGGCATCCCACAGTGTATTTCAGTACCACTGCACAGGCTTGCCTGAGCCTGTATCAGAGGAGTCGCTGTGCAGCGCAAGGGCTGAATTCTGACCCGCTCAGTGAGAAAGGGGGTACAGGAGGGGGTATGAGTCTGGGTACTGGTGGGAGAGAGGGAGGAGGGGAATAGGAATGGGAATAAGCCCGTGTGATAGGAATTAGTCCCAATCACCGGCACAGTTTGAAAGTTTCAGAACTGGGAAAGACAGACCACGTTTGAAAACAGCTTTGACATCTCCCAAATGCTATTAACAATGTTGGTGGTTAAACCCCCCAGGACCGGGTTCTGTCACCTTTCCTAATTCTACTGCCAGAGTAGTCCCTCTTGGGTGGTAGCAAAAGCAGCAGAAAGGGGGCCCAGGATCTGGATATCCCTTCAAATGTATGACAGAAAGACCTCTATAAAATGGACTGCACCTAAATGATTCAACAATTAAACCTACAATTAAGATAAAGATGAAGTCTAGAATCCCAGAGCGGAATGGCTGGAGAATAACGAAAGGTACGTGAGTAAACCTGTCAGATGAGAAAGCCTTGCAGAGAGCAGGACTGGTCTCACTGTAACATGAATTATTCGGCACTGTTGTCACCCTTCCGCCTTGTTGGGAAATGTATGTATGAGCTCAGGTGCAAACTTGTAGTTTTGGATCTCCATCACAGCCCCCGAGCCCCGCTGACAGAAAACGTGTCCCTTCTCATTCAGACACACGGCCGCTGCTTTGTGAGCTTGTCCTCTTTCCGTAACTTACAGTGCCACTGGCTCCGGGTTTCATATAAATAATCCTTGAGTCACTACCCAGCCCTTTCTGTCAATCCTATGGTAAATGTTGACAGCAAAGCCACTTGTTACTGGAGCACTGGTTCTTTGAAGGCTAAAAGTAACCCTGCTCTTCTCCTGCGGAGCAAACATTACTGATAGTTTTCTGCCACAGTGGTTTGTACAAGTCCTGGAACAAAATCAAGATTTGTTAACGAGGGTGGGTTACTCTCATTACCAGTTCAGGAGATATTTTTTAGGAGCTTTTATTTCTTGCAATATGCTCCTAATCTGAGAGGCAGGACAGGCTGTTGTTTTAGAGGACCTGCTTGCTAGCTACCGCCACTTTCTGCTGCAGAGCTTCCCTGCTCTGCGAGAAATGGTATGGAGAAACCTGTGTGGTTGGGGGGGAACCTGTAGCTGTGGGGACTGGGGACTGAATTTTGGGTTCTGCATGGAACTCACCCTGCTATTATTAATTGAAAATTTGTAGCCATGACATTGAAGTTCATTCAGGCTGAAATTTCATGGAAGCAAAATTGCATTTGGGAAGTAATTTGTTGGGGTTTTTTTCCTTTCTTTTTTTACAAAAAGTCTTGAGATTTTGTGCTGTTTTTGAGCTGGTTAAAGTCTTTTTTTCTGGTGGATTTTAATATTTCTTTAGCTTTAAAATGGTCACAAATAAAATTATAAACACCCACCACACGGCACCATTCAGAATGTATATAAAGGCCAAGATAGAAGATTTTGTTATTTGCTGTACCGTATTCTTCCAATGGTCTTGCAATGAACAGGAGGGTTCAGTTTTACTTGGCCATATTGTGGCTCACTGGCATTGTCTGGTGGCTGTGGACACAGTAGTCAACTTATATGCTATCAAATTAGTTCCTGCAGAATTTAATTAAAGGGATCTGTCTACACCAGCACTTTTTCTTGGTAGGGTCTAGGAAAACCCTTACTTGACATAAAAATATCTTGGCTCTTGTGTATCTTTATTCCATTTGGGGTGTTCTTTTTATCAAAGCTTCTGCTGCACTGAAAACCTGCGTCACGTACAAGCTCTCTGTGGAGTCTGTAACTGTGATGAGAGCTTGTTACAGAGACAGAAAATGCTGCCGAAAATGTTGATGTTTTTGTGAAACAACCAGCTCTTAACAACTAGACAGTTTCATTCAAAGTCCAAAATTTTTACCCTTCTGCCACCGGTTTGTTTGTTTATTGATTTTTCAGAATATCAATTTCTTCCTTCGCGAAAAGCTAAGTTTTTAAAAGACAGATGTGAAGAGAGTCTCCACTGAACTCAAAATCCATTTTCTTTTTGAAATGAACAAGCAGAACTGCAGACCCCATTTGCTTATCGTGCCCCAGCTCTCGCTGGGAAGCAGGACCAAGGACTCTGTGCCTGTGAAAACCATGACGCTGAGCTAGCTACACATTTTCCCTCTCCCAAATTTCCACACGGAGGGTGTGCGTGGCCCTCCAGGATCAATTGCCTAAATGCCCGGTATCGGCAGCCTGATGCCTTACGCGTCCAAGTCCTCCAGCTCCCCGCTGGTGGAAACGCGTCACGTACGAAGGAAAAGGAAAACACAAAGAACAATTATAGATCTTTGCCGGGTTTCTGACGCTGCAAAGACCTGATCAAAATTTCTCATCCCACTGTCCTGAAAAGAGGAAAAACACTTATCTTAAAGATTCATGATCTGAGAGCCCGATAGGATCTGCCGTTTCCATAGAGCCAGGCTCTAGATTTCCCTTTAATGTAATTAAGCCTGAAGATTTATGATTACAACAGGCCAGAACTTGATCCATGTTCATTTTCAATTACTGCAGTGAAAGGCCTCCATCCAGATGTCTCTATTTACAGCATTCACACAGGCAGGACCGGGGGCCGGGGGGGGAGGGACCGCAAATTGTCACACTTGTTAATTCTTCACTGAGGACACTCAGCAGAGGTCTTGGCTTTGACCCCACGACAAAAGGCAGGGGTCCGCTGGAGCAAGTGCATCAATGATGAGGGGGCTGACCCGCCGACCCGCCGGGGTCACTCCCTCTGCTTTGTAGGTATTTGGGTAATAATGGGGGTTCATTCCTTATTTTTATTTCTGTTACAGTGCCGGGGCATGGAAAGAAAGAGAGGAGCTCTGATGTGAAAGACAAACATACATAATGAGAGGATCAAGCTTCCCCTGGCAACAGTAACGACTATGAAATGCTACAGGGGAAATACACAGTACTTAGTGACCCACATAATCAGGCCTATTTTAGGAGCATTGTTTTATTTTTCTTTTGAAGCCTTTTTTTTTTTCCATGTTCCCAGATCCATAATTTAGCTCGACGAGCAATATTTGGGCATAGCGCCTTTTCTCTGGTACCAGACCTAGCCTGGTGCCCTAGGTAGGCTTTTAATCACGCGTGTGGCGGCTGCTACAATACCAAGCGTTGTACTGTCTGTATGTATTTTTATTCCAGTTCCTCAAGGCTCCTGACAGACTCATGCTAGACACTTTTTTTCCCTTTAAAAACACTTAAAGAAAAGTAACTGAAGTGTCACTGTAAAAAGAAAACTGTACCTTTCAGATATCTACACAGAGGTCAGTGCTTTGTTCGTCTTCAACAAAGCTAGTGAAACATTGTGTGTTCCTAAAAGCGGCAGTTTCTCTCTCATAATGGTGTTTCTATTTTCACAGCGCAAGGAACAAGGCTGTGACAGCGCAATATTGTTTTCACTGAACTATAATTGCATGTCATAAATTAAAATATCTTCATTACAGCAAACCCTTTACAAATTTTCCAAAAGGCTAGATTATTTCTTGAAATAGCAGAAAATGTTCCACTCCATTAGCATTTCAAAGAGATTTATTTCTTTTGCCTTCTGAAGCCATACCTTTTTGGCTTGCAGATAGGTTTAGAGGTTTTAAAGGGATTTGAACAAACTTTGCCAATGTGAAATTATGAGCAAAACCAGAAGCCCAAAGCATCCTCTCCACTTTCAGGCAGTGAATAAAAACTGCACAAATACTGCCCAGGAATGGCAGCTATATAAAACTATTTGGAAGAGAAAACAAAAAGGGGAACATACAACTGATGCTATAAAAAACGTCAATTTTTTATCACTATCAAGATGAAATTCAGAAGTTCCTAAAAAAAAAAAAATTGAGAACAACCCAGAAAGAGTGGGTGCCACTAATTAGCATAGCCATGTTGTAATCTGTGTAATACAAGGCTGAATCCTGCTCAGTTGGCTTCAGATATAGAATTTGAATGTGATTTATACTCGGCTATTGCTCTCACCATGAGGTATATTTTAGCTTCAGGCCTGAAACCTGTTTTGGCTTTAGGCTCCCTGTTTTTTTAGCACAGATATCACCTGCGACTTGCTAAGCCTTGTGGCTCTAGGTTTCAGTGAAACACGTGCTTCTGCAGTGAGGCTCCTTGTTCTCATGGGCAAACTGCACTCCTACCTGGGAGAGCAAGGCACAACCATCGTTTCAGGGCCTCTACGCAGGGTGTGCAGTTCTCACCTACCTTTTTGGGTTAGAGTCCTCTTGTCATGCTCCTGCAGTAACTCTGAGGAAAGCCAACGAAGGCAGCTACAGGTTATCAGGGAGGACCTGGTGGTTCAAAAGGCTGATCAACAATAAAGAGAAAAACAGATAAAAATATTTCAGTAAATGAAAATTTAAGATTTTTGCTGCTGTTTATGGCTAGGGTGAGAAGATCAGAATCCTCAATAGCAAAACTGGTGTTCAACTGATCCCAAACTATCATGGCAAAAGGGATGGAGGGAGTGGTAAGAAGGAATGAGAAGAGAAGCATCTTTCTTCTCATTAACCATCCATGGGAAGGATTGAACTGATCCCAACCAGTCTTTCTGGCTATAATTTACAATTTTTGTAAGAAACAACCATTTTGCTTCCACATAGAAAGACGAGGATTTATTTTATGAACTAATAAGTGAAGCTGAAGGTATGTGGCTTGATCTTGCTGTACTCATCCGTTCAATTCTTGCTTCTCTTATGGTCAGGAGAAAGGATCAGCCAGTGATGGCAATGCTTTCCATAATCATTAATAACCTCTGATCATGTCTTACAGAGCACCCTGTGCTGGCCTACTGGGAATTGGGCCAATGTAGAGCATTTCAGAAAACCCCACCTGCAATGGCCTGTGATTAACAATTGCAAGTGTAGTCAAGTTGTTGTAAGTATCCACTTGTAGTTTCCATGCCATCTTGCTCAGTTGGTGCTTGTATTTTGTTTTGTTCTCCGTGACTCATTCTGAACAAACTTTGTGGATTTTTATTTAATGTAAGAATAGCAATTCCACAACTTTAGTTATTTCTGATTAAAAACCATTGAGAAAAGATGTCAAAAAAAACCCTAGTTTGAATGAAAATTGTCATATGAACATGCTGGAAAAGAAGGTAGATGTATGGTATTTATAAGATTTGTTTTACTAGACAATACCTTAACTTCACATTATTTAATATCATAATTAAACATGATTACATCTTGAAATACAGTAAGTAAAAAGCATAGAAAATTCACCTTTCTTCCCTCAGGGAGAATCTTTCTCTCTCAAGCAGGGAACTGGGGCAGTGCAGTTCAAGCTCCTCTTTGATGGAGGAGGGATTTGAAGCCCATAGTGTAGACCGCAGCTAGCAAATTGTACGGCATTGTTGAAACAGCTCAGTGGCTGCTCCCTCCCCAAGATTCACTTGTGTTAATATTCAAACCAAAGTTTTCTACCAGATTCTCACAGAAGCATGGCCCTGATGAGGTTGATTGATAGAGATGCGCTGATTTAAATCAGTCATTATTGTTTCTTCTTCTGCAGGTAACAATGGTCACACATCCCAGGACTTCAAAATATATGTTCCAAGGTTTGACGTTCAAAAAGTTGCATATTTGTTTATTAGGTACTGAACATGAAGTATCACTATATTGTAATTGTAAGAATAAATACTTTGTGGGATCTTATAATCTTCTTTTCATGATATACTGAGGCACTTCTGATTTATTTTTATACTATTTAGGTACTTTTCAAAGGTTTTATTCTGAAATACATAGCCCCAGTGCACTTGAATTTTAAATGCCATTGTAGGTAATGTAGTCAGTTTTCTCTAACCCTGCGCTTGGCGGATGGGGAGGAGTTCTGCTGAGGCAGGGTTTTCAGGGTCAAACATACTAAAGCAACAGAGTTTGAAAAAAGAGCTTGTCATTTGGGTAAAACAGTGGAAAAATAACGTGGTGGGTGGTAGCTTGTGAACGCAGTTGTCGCGGGTGACAGGTGGTGTAGCCAATAGGTGTGATGTTGCTTCTGGACTTGCATAGTTTTGATGACTTGTGGAGTCAAGGAATTTGGATTTTTGAGTTCCCGGTCTCTCCCTCACACCCAGTTTACCTGGCAGAGGGCAGCATTGCAAACCTGCCAGCTTTTCAAAGGGAGACACCGGTTCTTCTGCTTCCTTCTTCCGCATGGGGAACTGGCATTTTGGGACCTCTCTGGTACTGGTCTGTCTCACCCATGCCCTTATGGAGGGCTCTGGATTTGGCTTTGAGTCTGCAGGCAAGACATTGGGGTAAAAACAGGAAAGGGAAGGTGTGGCTGAGGTGTGAAAGGAAGGAAGATTCCTCCTGCTGTGTGTGTCTCCTTCCGGCCTCTGAGGATATACCAATACATCAGTACAGCCGGTGCCCTCATCAATATTCTTCTCCACAGTAAACCTGGCTGCTATGGCCAGGGTCCCACATATACCCAGGTTTTATGTGTGGGCTTAACCTGGACTTGGTTGGACAGTGGGACCACTCTTGTTACAGATGGGGGTGCACTTATCCTTTGCAGGTTCAAAACCAAAGCTGATGCCTCTGTAATTGCATCTCTTCCTTACACAGTCGAATTTGCTACTTGGCAAAATGACCTGAGATGATGTAAGCTGCTTTATTAATAAGACATAACCCTCCCTTTTCCCCCATACCCTCTTGAATTCTGCTCCAGGGATGACTGAGTTCATCCTAGATAATCTCAGCAATGAGATCTGGTTGCTTTATTCTTCTTGGATAGTGTAAAGGCCTGAGAGTGGTAAGAAATTACGACTTACTGCCAGCACCTCTGACTAATGCCAGTACACAGTCTATTTTCCAAGCGTTCCTCTTTCTTTATTAACCACAAACAGTAATGGTATCTTGAACTTTCATATACTGGACAATTTTGATCTGTTCTTCTACAAAATGTTAGTTTCTTCTTACTGTTACTTACCCTTTAAACAACCAGCCTTTATGCCTGTAATCACATTTATTGGCTTTCATCAGGCCTCAAGAGTGTACATTCCTCCTTTAGTTTATCATTTATAAGATGAGCTCATACCCTTGCTGAAAATACCTGAGAAAAACCACTTGGCTGCCATTGGCACTGTGTGGATAATAGTCAGGTAAGCATTTATTTATTTTTCCCACTGTACCATGCCCCTCCCTGAAGATTTTGAACATTATGTCTTGAGCCGCAGGGCAGAAGGTTAAGATACACTTATGTTTTGCTTTCTCAAAGAAATCAGACCAAGCAATCTGCTATGCAAGGTAAAACGACTTCCTATTACAGGGAAGAGGAAAGATGTGTTATTTTCAGAGGGAGAAGAAAAATCTTAACCTGACCAGTGGCTCAATATGGCAGCTCAGTCACTCGTTTTGGGAAAATATTTTTAAGCAATTCATATTAGACAACGCCAAACAAGGTGAGTGTGAACTTGAAGATCTTACTCACTCACTGGCTCAAAGTCTCCTGAAGGCCAAGATGTTTGTAAACCTCTTTAAAATAGCCTCAAATCTAGTGTCATGAAAACATGAAAAGCATTTTCCTAACCTCTACACTGAACTGTACAGACTTGTGGAGGACTGATCAGTCTTTCTCTTAAGTATTTTTTTCTGACTTAGATGAACTGTGCTTGTTCGCTTATTTTTTTCCAAAATGTGCTTGTTATTAAAGACAGTAGATAAAACCACAAGTACTCCCATTTGCACTTTGTGCTGTTAATGTAATATAATTGCTGTTGTGAGGATGGTTTTAGCTTGTTCTCTGGATAGGGCCAGGAGTCTGTTGTCACGTTGGTGTGTTATAGATATCAGCGCTCCCTTCAATATTCAATTGTTTTATAAAAGTAAGAGCTAGAAAATTAAAGTGATTGCAGTTGAAAATCCCCAATGCAACTTCATTTTAGCTGAGATGCTCTTGATAGCTTGTATTTTGTTTTTCTCCTTGTGGGTTTGATAAATGAGGCACTTGCCACACCAGTTAAAATTTCAAAATGCATGTTTTGCTGTGAGGTTTCAGACAAAGTTTATTTGCTGCCTAGGTAACAAATCCAGATGTGGCACTTGTCCGTGTATTTTACTGAATTATGTGGAACAAGCTGAGGACAAACACAGGAGACTGTACTCGGTTAAAGTATATGCTGTGGTATCCCAGTGCGTTACTAGGGAAAACAAATATTGTACTCCTTGTCATTTGGATTTGTCTGGAAGTGAAACCAGAAGCTTGGCATTTAGACATGAATAACTGCCTGTATGATTTCCATTATCTTTAGTTGACCTAAGATTTTTTTACATTAGAAAGTAATTGCTTTGCATATTGATTAAAGCCTCATGACTACAATGTTTCAATAGAGGAGAAAATTCAAGCAGAGGGAAGAACAGGATTGATTGCTGCTACAGAAAACTAACAGTAGTTTGTGCCTTTTTATGTCTGATAACTTTAATCTTGGAACTGGTTTTCTAATTGTGATTCACTTTAAAATGTATGCTTCTGAACTGCAAAGCTTGGCTTGCTCCTGGAATTGACACAGTTATTGATAATAATTTTGCACATCAGTATAGTACAGAGATACGCCTTCTTGGAGGACCAACTGCATTTTCTAGAGAGTAATTCACCAGGCAAACAAAAGCGCCGATACTTTGCCACTAAAGGGATTACTGAGAGAAAAAAACAGGGCCCTGCCATAACATATCTAACTTTCTGCTCTATCCGGTTTAGCATGATAATGACCTGAGATTCAATACTATAGACATTTAGAAAATATAAAAGGTATTTTCTGTATTTAATAAGGTTAGAAATGAAGGTAATATTCAGAGTATGAATACATTGTATTTCTAATGTACCTAGAATCGTACTGATTTCAGTTGGAGATTTTGCAGTATCACAGCAAATTATCCTCCTGTCGCCTGACCTCTCTTCAAACCAAAATGGATGTGACCTAAATGGGGGTTGAATCATCTCTCTTCATTTTGGTGGATGGCTAAACTGCTAAGAACCAACAGGATTTAGCAGTTAGGATGGTGTTTGTGGTGACTGTGGTCTCAGGCTCCCTCTCTGGGCTGAGACTGCCCCTGCTCCAAGCCTCTCCACCTCTGCCCTGGCTTTGGGAGCAGAGCTGAGTCTTTCACACTTTAGAAAGCAGACTGGTGGGACTGGAGAAGGAGAAAGAATGAGCTTGATTTTGAGCAAAGAGCTGGGAGCACTCCTGACTCCACTGAAGTCAATGAGAGTTTTGCCATGGACTCAGATAGGGGTGCGGTGGGGTGGGGGGGGGGGGTCTATCAACAAGGCCATGGATGCCATCCCATGCTGGATCTGAAGGAAGCTGCTGACAAGTTTTCTATGATGGAAATGTTCAACAGAAGGCAGTTCGCTGGGCAGGAATGAGACAGAGAAATACTCAAAGTCATGAGGGACCACAGCTGAAGAGATTGGAAATAGTTTAAGAAAAAAAACAACCCCACCACTCAACTTGCGTCTTCTCAGACACTAACAGAAATGTTGGCTCCTATGTCTAAAGTTCTTGCACTGTAAAATGATTAAACAAAATCTGAAGGTTGAACAACTCCATTTTACCTTATCATCACTAAAAGGATAACTAAATTTGGGAGGCAATCTCATTAATATTGATGGAAGTGCTTTAAACATATTATGAGGGTGGCGGTGTAATAATAGATGTTCTGAAATCTTTGGAATTACACAGACTTTTCCCTTGGACGCTTCAGGTCAAATCCTGTCTCTTCTGTGCACTTTGATAATCGCAGGGACTGTAGCACACATTTGCTGTGACCAAAGTAACCCAAAGGAGGATTCTGACAGTGTTGCCTCAACTTCCTCAGTAGTTTTGCTTGCTGTGTCGGTGATTTAAATGTGAATTTAATATACATCTATGATGATACATCTATGATGATATTCTCAATATTTCTCTGGTTCAGAGAAATATTGAGAATACATTATATATTCAACGTGGATCTGTACCGTGAATTATCTTCCATTTTTAAAGGCAGTTGTTTGACTTAACAGTGGTGTGTTTGAGAGGCTCCATAAGGTAATACTAAATTTTAAAAAAGCGCACATCTGTCAGCTTTGACAGCAATGAATCTTAAGTAGGTTTGCAAGTTATTTATGGGTATCAAAGTGATGTTCCTATTGTAGATCAAGAGCCATAGTGTGCTTCCCCTCTCTCCTGCTTTCCCCCTTGCAGTGCTGTAAATCTAACTTCTGCCCATCCTATTGTTCAAAGAAAAGCAGCCATATTGTGCTGATTGCTATTAAATTAAAGCAGAAAGGGAGGGAAACAAATGCGGAAGCCAATCTTACCAGCAGGGATACCACTATCTTTTATTTTGCCTTTTGGGGGTCACAAAGTCATGGCAGGCAGCTGACCTCTGATAACCTTTTCAGTGCCACAGCATGCAGTTTCTTTTGGAAGAACTTAATTAAACACAACTGAAGTTCCTGGCTAACATTTGTTCCTGAAAAGAGTCGTCTTTGATTGGTGTTTTCTGCTGAGGGGACAACAGAGATGCTGCTTTTGTTCCGAGGAGAAAAGTTAGCATATGTTAGTTAAGGATTTGTGGTTTCCTATAGTGGTGCTGGGTCTTTCTGAAGATTCACTGGGGTTCTCAGCTAGCACTGAAGCACCACAGCAGTGGAGGAAAAGCACACTGAGCAAGTTTAAAACACATTTTAAATGAGGCTACTCCTAGTTATTGAGGGCGATGTGTAGTTTGGTCCAAGGTAAATAAAATTATATTCTCCCTATAGAGTTGGTGATGTATCTGTGGTAGTCCTTGTCTGATATGAACCATGCAGTATGAAACATGCATCCACCAAAGCTTGACTGTAAGCCCAAGCAAGATTAATTGGAGTAAGATGAGGTTTATTTAGTTCTTCTGTTGTGGAAATGTGCTTGCAACACAGGAGAGAATATGCAGTTTTTACGGTATAGGATATAAATCGAGAACACTGATTGAATTTAGATAGCACCTGTCAGGTGAAGTGTGTAAAGCTCTTTTAATTGCAGAAATATCTGGATATAAGTCATCTTCTGTATGCTTTTTTTAGTTTGATCATATTGGCATTTTGTAAGTGGAATCGGTGGCAGAACATTTGACTAGAGAGAAAGGCTGTTAATGACTCTTGGAAATGGAGCTGGGTTCTGTACTTGGTGATTGCTGAACCACTTTGAAACAGGAAACATTACTGACATGTCTCTTGGTCTAATTCAGGATGTGTGAGCATCTGCATGAGTCTTTGATGGAGACAAACTTAAAATTTTAGCTTTACTGCACTAGCAACAGGCAGAGGGAAGACCTTTCCTTTTCTCAGCGGCATGGGCTGGGAGTTGGCAGCACCTAGGACACTGGTTTGGGCAGGGAAGAAGGTCCAGCTTTCTGACAGGAGGAGTGATGTCCTGATGGAGGGGCAGCTCTCATCAGCTGCTACCTGCTGCCATAGCACAAGGGGCTCTCAGTTTGCAGTGTCTCACTTTGTTTCCCGGGTCAAACCATATGGCCTCTCTGGCAGCCGAGGTCCTGCTCAGCTGGCAGTCCTTTCTCACTGGGACAGAAGCTCCCTGCGAGCTCTCGGGCCAGACAGGAGCAGAGGAGCAGATCCTGCACTTGTGGGTTGTCCTGGCTGTTGCCGTGGGAGGTGAAGTGGCACTGCTTCATTGAGAGCAGTGGGATGGGGTGTGGGAAGAGATTGGAGAAAGGAATACCACATGCCACGGGAGACCCCTTCTCCTTTGCTAAAGAGAGACCCGCCTTAGCAAATCCCAGCTAAGCAAAAATTTTCCCATTATTTGCTCTTCAGTCTTCTCTTTCCTCCTTTTGCCCCTGATCTTTGATACTCTAGGTCTTAATCGTGCAAAAGAGACATATGGATGATGTTTGCTGAGGCTGTGTTGCCTTCCTTGGAGTTAATGCATCTCTGTGCGGGCAAAGGGTACAGAAAGCATCTGTTTTCGGGGCTGGGGCCACACTGAGCAGAAATGATGCAGTCAAAACTGCTTGGAAAGATCAGGTTACCAACTCATTAGAGGGAATGCGTCCTGGTAACTGTAAAATGAGCTTCCATATTCCCCCATTTCTAGCATCTAATTTTCTAGGTGGTTTCGTTTATTAGCATACATTCAAGTGTGTGGGCACTTGTATAGCTCTTTCTTTAAGAAACAAAAACATTAACCCTCTAGTACACCACCTGTTTGCACTTCATTGTCAACTGTGAGGGGTTATTTTATTGGCTTCATTGTTTCACTTTTCATTAACTTTTTTCTTTATTAACATGCAGGCTGCAATCCGATTTCTTTTTGCTAGAAATGGACTTTGTTTGTCATTAATACCATACTTCTGGCTGTATTTCTTTCTTTAAAAGAAATAAAGCTTTTCTTTTATATCTAGTCTTTATATCTACCCTTGGTCTGTGTCTCTGTCCTAGTGGCTTTCCAAATGTACTTGATTTAGCTTTTCAATATGTAATTAATGCCAAACAAGTTAATTGCTTTACAAGTGTCCAAAATTCCCTCGTTTCATTTCTATTCATTTATCAACCTTCATTATACAGCCACTGTTCCACATAAACACAAATGATTGTTAATGAATGCCTAATGTCGTATTCATTAGAAAATCAGGTTAATGGCTAGTAATGAATATCTGAGCTACTTGTTACTTTCAAGTATGTTTTTTTTTCCTTGTTGATTACAATACTTCTTTAATCTACAAAGAAATCATACCTGTGCATTAAGCCAACTGAAACATGATGAGGTCAAACCTTTGCAAAAGCCCACAACTATTCCCATATTGCAGGTACTTTCTCTTTACGTAGAATGCTAAAGACGTTTGACAAAGACAGACAAACTGTAACTGCTAGGTTATCCTCAGTCTGTGATCAATCTACTTAGGGGGGCTACTCATGTTCTTAAAACCATTTTAGGCTAGTCAAGGTGACAAAGATCATTCCTAGATGCCTTTCTACAGTCATAAGAGATGTGTTTATGCAGGATTAATATCTGTAGCTGGCACATACTGAGACATAGAGTAATTCTAATGAATAGCATATTTCTCATTATGGGCATATATAGTGCAAACTCTAATGCTTCCACCTAGTTTTGCAAGCCATTAAAGTTCAAGGCAGGTGAACACTCAAATTGAAAGCAGTGATAAGTTTTATACTAGCTAAACTTTGAAAAGATAGTACTATTTCACATACTTCTATGTATCCACGTGCTGTTACAGATCAGTGGGAATGAGCAGGTCTTACGTAATTTAGACCACAGATCCCCAGCTGCTCTATATTGTCTCACCCCATGAGGATGCTCTGCCCCTATGAACTTCTAAAGCAGTATTGGAAGAATACATCTGTATGGCTGCAACCCCTGCTCCGATAGCTGATTCTGTGTGGAGGTTTTCTAGGAAGTAATCCGCTTTAGGGTACCTTTGGGCATGGAAATACAGTTCTGCACTGAATGTTGGATAGAACCTGAGACCTTCAGAAAATATGCTTTGGGAAGGACCTTCTTTGAATCAGAGGTAAAACTGGGTCCTGACTTTTTCTGTAGTTCAAATTTCACTTATCCCAGAGCAGATATGAGACTCTGCCCTGACCAGATTGCTTTCCAGCTAACAACATTCTTTTGTCTCTACCAGAGGTAGTGCATTTTAACTTCTGGTCTCTATAGCTGTTGTATGTTATGTTAATTCATTAGCGTAGTTGGTATCTCCTGCCCCAGTTATGGCTGCATTTCATGGATGAAGCAATTCCTAGATGTTGGCTATGGTGAAATGTTTTAAAATGTTGTATTTTGGCTTACAAGGGTTCAGTAATCCTGATCATGCTAGATTATCCAAATGCAAACGTGTGTATGTGCATGCGCGTGTAGTGTCTTATTGCAGATATTTAGACATAAGTGACATTGAATAATATCTCTTGTCTTGCTTTATAAGGCTCTGCCTGCCAAAAAGATTTGGCTATTTGAAGTTATATGTCCATAATAACTAGGCTATATTTCATATTTTGTTTTATAAAGCATTGGCTCATCTTTGTTTGCAATCGCTTCTGCCATGGTAACATGAAGGCCTGGAGATCCTAGGAGCATTTGGGCTGGAGCTATAGCTCTTCTGAGGGCTCAGGAAACAAAGTATCTTGCATTGTTTGCATTGATATCCATCAACAGCCTTCCTGTTTTGCCTTATTAGACCTTTAAGGGACTTCACAAACATATTGAACAATAATGGTAATGAACATGGTCCTGCTGGACACCCCAAGCACAATGGCTCTTTACAGTTATAAAGAAATTACTCCTTATTGGTAACTAAACCTTGAAAGAACACATTTGCCCTAATTATAAATGGTGTGAAAAAGAGTCCCCAGAGTGACTTGTGCAGACCGCTGTTTGTCAGACATTGCAGATAATTTAAAAAAAAAGAAACACAATACAGTTAAAATGTAATTGACTCTTTATAATGTTCCTGTCAAACAAATTACAACGTGAAATAAGATGAGAGAATTTATGCAATGAAAGACAATAAATTGTATTTATTACTTAATGAAAGTATTTAAGTGGCAGTGGTGCATCAGAGGACATTATCTGCCCCCAGATAATGTTGGTAGTTTGGTAGTAACCACGGTCAGGATTAGGGTCCTATATCAGCATAACGGCTAAGTGTGTGTTACGTATGTTGTTTGATCTCTAGCAGGAGTAATTAACAGTGCTTATGGTCAGAATGATTCCCAAGGGTATATCTCATATGTTGAAAGGCGAATATGTGCTGTGGGATTTTTCTGAATCATTTCAACTGACGTCCCAGATTTCATCAGCCCCTTCTCTGTCTGCTCAGCACTTTGCATGACTGAACTTTAATGCAAGTGCCAAAATGTAGGCATGTGCTGGGGTTGCTCATTAGGCAAAGACACCTGAAGTGGCTGGGAGAGCCCAGAT
>NW_008825614.1:16602758-16610729 GCF_000699105.1 Pygoscelis adeliae | reverse complement strand
AGGCAAGTCTTTTGTGGGTGGCTTTAGAACACAGGTATGATGGGTTCCTGGGTTTGGCCTGGAAAGGGAAAGGTGAGCAATTAATACTGACACAGGGCTTTAACCTACTGTGAGAATAATAGTGAGTTAAGTCCCAGGTATCTGATTTTACTTATTTACGATTATTTTAAGCGGGTCAAGGATGTCAGCCAATATATGATGGAGAAGTCTCATACTTTGTCTTTCCATTGGACCTGGGGAGTGGAAATTGCAGTTCAGGCAGTCTGGTTTTGAGTGGTGTCTAGCCCTAGATGATTTAATTTCTAGTAAATTATCAGTTGAGTATTTGATTTCAGAAACTGTTTACTAGTGTGACATGTACAGAGCTGAGAAGCCAACCGAGGAAATCTGATTATGACAGATCACCCTGCCGTACTGCAAACCTGCATGAGGCAAGACTAAAATACAGGCTAAAATTTCTGTTGTGCTACCCGAGAGTCTCCTTAGATCTGTTATACCTTTGAAATCTCTTTTTGAAATCTCTAGATGTGCTCAGCCTGCAAAACAAAAATAAACTGAACCACTTTTTAAATACATTGCAGGCTGTCCCTTATTACTCAGCCCATGTGAGTGCCGTATCACGGGCTGGAAACGTTTACTGCTGCGCTGTACGTACAGTCTCACAACCGCTGCGCTGCATTCAGCATGGCTTTGTGCGCTCTGCTCTACTGGCACCAGTCCTCTGTTCACAGAGGGTTGTTTGGCTCTTCAGGGCTCTTCACTGACAACTGTCGTGCGCACGAATAGGGATGGCTTGTATTTTTGACCCTCTCATTCTGCTGCAAGGAGGAGAAAGACCCCCAGCAGCAAAAAGTGTAACCTGTAGAAGAACATAGACATCAGACGTGCTTGGTAACTCAGTATCATTGCTGGCAGCGGGGGAAGGGTTGGTGGGGGCAGGTAAGGGTGAGATACCAGGGCACTTAGAAGTCCTGGACCGAGGGACAGAGCTTGGTACGTAGCATGGGGAACTCATGGAATAGCACAGCTCACCTCTGCCAGACGAGCCAGACCTACAAGCTGACAGCAAGGAAACATCCAACGGGAAACACCGTCCGAGACCTCCCTTTCCACTCACAAAGTTAACCAGTTTTTAACTCTTTTTAATAAGTGCTATTGCTACATCAGTAGTATACAGCATATCCAAGATTCCCATCAAAACTGTGGGGGATGTTTTTGCTTATTTTTTGTGCATACCTCATTTATCGTGTAGTTTTTAGGAATTTCTGTTTTGATCAGGCTTGGAGCAAGTGTTCTCATGCTGTTGGATAGCTCTTGATCTTCTGACTGATTAAATAACCCCTTTTCCACACACAAGGATTATAAAGCAACACAAAACAACAACAAATAAAACCTCGCTTGGTGTAATCTTTAGTACTATCTCTATTACTATCACCTTTTGCATTTAATGTGCTATTCAGATGACTGTGAAGAATATTTTAGGAATACATAGATGTTGAAGCATTGATTTTATTATTCATCTGCTGTGTAAGAATCAAAATCAGCTTTATAGGTGCAATTTTCTCTTCACTAGAGGTACAAAGCACAAAAATTACAAGAATAATTTCATCTTTCTCTTTCAAATAAAAATAAATAGATGAGTTCATCAAGGAAATTGCTGACCTGTTATATTTTTTCTTTCATTTGCTAATGATCCCCTTTTTCAGTGAATGAAGCTTGAGCCTGGTGATTTTTCCTGCAATGTGTACATGTATATCTGGTAAATTAATGTCAGTGTGCTGGGGAAGATGGTAGCCATAGGCCAGGGCTTTCCGTTGCCATGGATCCATTGCAGACCTCTCTGATTGTAGCTTGTTAGGGCTTTGTTTAAACAAGTAGGAACTGGGGAAAAAAAAGGTTTTCAGCTATTTCTGTCATTTACATTTTAACTGTTCTAATTGTCCTAATTTCCTTCCTATTTACGATGAATGGTTAGGGGAGTAAGCCTTCAGTGGTGACCACTACACTCTTCAAACTCAGGCTGCACACTCTGTCCACGTTTTTTTCCCTGTGCTATTCTGGCATGGAAAGGATTTAGCTTGCCTCGGTCTGCCTGGGGGAGACACCGTGCTGTACCTCAGATACATACATACTCATCACCTATAAAATATTGTGTGAGAACTGACAGCACTTTGAGCATTAGTTTTAGAAAATAGTACTCAGTTCCACCATGCTATCTGATTTGGTCAGCTGTGGCACTTGTTTGCATTCACCAGAGTGTTTTAAATAGAGAAATACACCCTTTGATATTTTCCATTGCTCTTTGTATTGAGACCACGTTTATGCTGAACGCAGGTTGCTGTGCGTGAAGGCCAGCGACCTGCTCTGAGCATGGCAGTGGGTACCAGCCTGTGCTGCAGCCGCTGCTCTCGTGCCAGTGTGGGGGACGGTCATGGTGACAAAATGTCAGTGAGCATCTGGCCTTGGACGGACAGTAATAAAACATCTGTGTCCGAACGTGTCCCCCAGCATGGCCTTCCCGTGGGGTCCACAGTGAAAGATGGGAAATGTGTGAAATTCTGCAAGGGTCTGAAGAATCAGATTCTTGGTGCATTGCTGCTGGTCTGAACTCCGCCTCCACCAGAGGACCTGTGTTATCTCTGCATGTTTCCTCTCTGTGTCCATGTCAGCTATACCTGTGCAGAAGTGCTTCCCATCTCTTTCTACAGACCTTCTCCCGTGTGAATCGAGAATTACTGTGTATCAGAAGAGCTGCTAGACCTTGTTTTCATTGCAGCTGAAGTCCTTTTTACCCTACTAAATGTAGAAAATTTAAGGTGACTTCGAGTGATGTACGTCCAGTTTACTGTTACTTTAAAATTCCTTTTTACTCATCAAGTGGGTGTATTTGCTTTAATGTAGATGAATCCAGTTTGTTTCTAAATTTAAGAGCAGTATTTTACCCTGAGGATGAGTGTTGTGACTTTGCTGTGGCTGGAGATGTTTAAGGTTGTTACACTTAGAAGTAATGGTGCCAAGATAAGGTTGATAATTATTATCCACTGACTGTGCATAATGATATAATTAATAACAGTGCTAATAGTAAAAGCCAATTTGTTGGCTGGTTTTTATTTATTCAAGTCTGTGTGAACTGGAAAGTGGGACTCAATCTCTTTCTCCTTTCTTTTTTTTCACCTGTAAGATGCAGCACACTCAGTGACAGCATCTAACCTTTTTAAGATTGCGTGTAACCCAAAAGACTCAGGTTGGCCACAGAAAGTGGTCCAATGAGGTGTTCCAACACTGTAGAAGGAAGAGGCAGGATTAAGGCTACAGTTACGTTATTTTCTTCCTCTTTTCTCATGACAGTCCCAAATGTAGTCACCTCCTGCGTTTCCTCAGCCATGAGGTTTTTAGGGCAGAGGCAGTCAGGAAATAAAGCTGGTGGAGCAGCTGATGAAACATCAGATCAGATGCTATTCCACTATCTTTTGCAAACGTCACTGTTAATGTTACTTGTGATGGTGCTGAGGCGGTAGTTGTTCCTCACCTCTTGGCTTTGGTGTTCCTTCAGCTTGGCCACAGACCTTTCTCCCTGCCTGTACTGCCTGTTTAGGCTGTGAGGGTTTTGGGGCAGGATCTGTCACTTGTTTTCCGTGCAGTGTTGTGCATGGTAGATCTTGGTTCTTCTTGTCCCTCAAGCTGTATGGTTGTAAAAATCGCAGTCACAAAGATGACAATCTGTCTGGGAGGGAGAGGAAAGGAGATGGACTGATAATCAGCAGCCTAAGGAATTATCTAGTCAACATTTGCCTATATGAATCCAAATCACTATTCCACTGGGCTCACGCTTTTTTTTGGCCAGCATATGGAAGATTCCCCATCTGCCTGTCTGTCACTGTACCTTTCTTTCCTCTGCAGTACAAATAATCCAAGTGTTTGTGGCCGCTTCTTCACATTGCATTTTCTTCTGCTATAAACATCTCCTAAAGCAAAACACATGGTTTTCCTCTTCTCTTCCAGCTGTCAGGGCATGCAAAAGTAACGTCCACAGTCTTACAGCCTTGAGGTGTGCAAAGTGCTGCTAGAGTCAGCAGTGGATGTGTGCAGAGCTGCCCTGATAATTTAAGTCCTGGCTGTCTAACAGCACCTAGAACAAAATAATTTCTTGCTGGCCAAGGTATGCAGGAGCTTGCAGGCTCTCAGCGTATTTCTCCGTAATGCAGCAGCTCGGGAATGTCACTCTGACTGACTGCAGAGCTGCGGGGAGGCTGCTGGTCCCTGATGGGCAGGCAAGACCTGCAGGTTTTGGTGCAAATTCTGACCCTGGAAAGGGAAGAGGGGAGGCAGGCGGTGCCGGCGTGCCTGTGGCAATATAGATATACTGGTAATACCCCCTAGTGGAGACACGAGGTCTGCCAGCGAAAGGAGGGGGTTTGACAGCAAATTTAAACGCCAACTTGAACAGCTTCAGGACAGCTTTATCAAATAAGTGTATGGCTGCTGTAGGTTTGTGTATAGGAAATATTTTACTAGTACATTTGCTCTAGTTAAAGAATGTGATTTATTTCTGAGAGTCCTAGCCTCTGTTACTAGGAAGGGAGAGCTGTGTAGTGTAGACCAACCTTTTGCTACATCATTCTTAGTGTTATACATTTACATGGGGCTAAAGCACTGTATTTCTAATTAAGTAATTTACACTCTGTATTGCATAACTCCACAATAGAGAGGCTGTTAGCGCTTTTTTTTTTAACTTGTGTTTTCCTGATGACTGCAGGTAGCAGAGGTGAGAATTTGTTGTGCTATTTCTCATTGCTATTACTCCTCCGCTTCTCTGCAAACTCCATGGGAACACTGGAATTTCCGCTGGTGAAATAGAAAGAGAAATATTCAGCTGGATAAATAAGTAAATAAGTGAACAACACCAAAACTTTCTTTTTTTCACTAAGGCATTTGCAGGTGGAAAATTGCATGGTATTTTGTCAAGATTCATAGCAATGTTATATTGGGATGATTGGATATTTTTCAGTAATTATTAGTCTGGCATATCTTCTACTTCTGTTATAAACCAAATTGATTTTAGTAGGAACAGAACTAAGACACGTTGCTCTTCTGTGATGTCTCTCTCTTGTTACAAGATAGTATCAGTGTCATGGAGGAGCCTCAAGAAAGGGCCAATATACATGAACCAAACAATCTCTAGTCTCTGCCTTGAATAATTTATCACTTAAGTAAAGGATATTACTTCACATTGGAATATATTATGTTGGAGGAAGAAAATACGTTGGAGATCTATGCTATTTTGCTTCTTGAGCAATTTTACAAGCTACCTTTCGCTCACAAAAGCTATGTGAGAAATTGTTTATTTAATAACACAACAGACATAATTCTGATATTATTTTACAAGATTTTTATCAGTGTTGCAGATAGGGAAGCAGTTTAACATAAAATATCCCAGTGGTTACATTATTTTTTTTTAAAAATGGAAATCAAACTGCTGTAGGTATTGCAGAATCAAAAATAATAAGAAAAGAGCAATGCTGGTCCTTTAGTATCAATACTTAACGTAACAATGCTTATACTGTAATTAGCCTCTTGATTTGGTTACCCAGTTAAGTGAGAAAAGTTTCCATGACTTTGGATTTTGGATGGTTTTTCTATGCAAAGACCAACTTTTACATCTGTTTGTATCATTTTGTTTTGCACACAACTGGAAAGGATATAAAGTACGACCTGATTGCCCACACCCTAAGGTAGTTCAGTGGTCTAGAAGTTTGCTTTCCAAGGTGAAAGTACCCAGGATTCAGCTGGGAACTGGTGTAATTTTGCTGACTTCTGAAGAGTGACTCTAGATTTACACCTCTGTAAACGACAGGCTTAATTAGGCCTGTTGTGTGTTGCCTGCTTAAATTCCTACGGGCTCAGCTTTTTAAATTGCTTCCTAGGGTTTTAGTCAAGCTCAGATAGGGTGGCATTTAAAGAAAATGCTTAGTATTGGCTTAACGCTGCTTCCTTTGAAATTAAGTGGAAGTTTTGAAAATCCCATCAGTGCTGTGTGATTGCTGAAGCCAACGTGATTAATTATGCATAAGTGCGTTGGCACACTAGGTGCGGCATCTTAAATTTCTGTGAATGCAACATAAAACCAGGAGCCAAGGTTACTTTCTGAACAGCGAAGCAGCTATGTCAGGTTAAGATGTATTGATTAAGACATGCTGCTGAACGAGGCAACGGCACGTTGCTGGAGCGACGCTGGAGTGACGAGCTCGCGGATGGCTTGTTTACTCTCTGTGGAAAGCTTCTCTTCGAGGGAAAATCACACCTCTAAAGATAAAATGATATGAAATTGCAGTTTAAGATTGTGTGAGGCTATTATATATTATATAGTGTGAGGGAGATAGACGGGGGGGGGAACAAGCGACGCAGCAGCAGAACTGCATAATCTTCCCTCCAGGTATAAGCGACTTAAATTCATCTACCAGGCAGGTCCTCTGAGGCACTCCCATTTGCAGTTTGTGCTCAGGAGGTAATTATTTCGGCTGTGATCTGAAAGACAGCCAGCCGGCAAGGTGCCGGCCTGCTAGCGGTTTGCACATTTTTATCACAGATTTCTGGAGTTTGGTTTTGCACTGTTTTTATCAAGAACTATAGAACAAACCCCAGATTCTTGAAATTAAAGAATGTTGGCAAATAGCAGTAAAACATTTGCCTATTTTTCATTTATGATTTGAAAGGGATTCCTTTTTCCCCTAGAACTATATCACTTGTCAAGCTCAGGCAAAGTATGAAGAAATGAATCTGTGGCGATATTTTTTTTTTAAAAAACTGTTATAAAATGAAATGGTGAGTAGCAGAGGAAGGGAAATTCAGCTTTTACTGGAGCATCTATGTTGTTTGCCCTGAATCCCCATGTCCTTGGACAGAGCAGTCATGGCCATGAGCTAAACGAATGGGTGGAAACGCGGGACCGTCCCTGTCCTGTGGGCAGCACATTGCCCGGGTCTCGCCATCCTGCTCCGGAGAGATGCTGGAGCTGGACCATGGCCACTGCCTCGGGGAGCTCACAGTGCAGGACCAAGTGTGGGAGGGCTGTGCCAGGAGGCAAGGACATGGGGGAGGCAGCACTTATCACACCACAGTTACTGTAGAAAAAATTGTGAAACTAACTGCAATATATATTTCAGACCAAGACACAAAAATAGCCTCAAATCCCCCTTTTCGTATAGAAAATCCTAAAGGAGTAGTAAACTGTGTTTTGCATGATGCCAGCTGTAGAGAGAAAAATGCAGTAAGTTCTCCTGGTGTTTTTCTTTCTCTGTGTACAAAGGTATGTTTTCTTTCACAAGAACAGTCTAAATATCCCATTAATGCCTTATGTGTAATATTAGCAAAACCCCTTTCAAGATAGATTACAGTATTTTGATTCATTACTCATCAGTATGTATAATTATCATTTAACAATGTTATGAAGGACTGATGAAGGGAAGCAGGTGTTTAAACATGCAGTACCAGTAGTTTGACACAGCATTTAATTCTCTTTATTTGCGCTTTTTAAAGACATCTATTCAAGGAGGGAAAACAATGAGGCACTATATAGTCATGAGTGTTTGCAAGAGAAAGAAAAAAGCTGTTTAGTCAATTTTTGGAGCAAGTATTTTTTTAATTAATAAAAAATACTTGATTTAATGGTAATATAACTTTATATGAAGTTAGTGAGGTAATGAAGTGTGTTACAATTTTAGATAGCGAGAAATTGATATCCTCAGATGGGCTGTAGACCCATAAAATGTTTCTGGGTATCAGGGTAATACAGAAAAGTAAAGCTTGGTCCTGAAAAGCCAAGTAACATTTCTGAAGTCCACACACTGGAGGGTGCTGCTGCCAGGAGGTGGCTACCAGGGCAATGAGGAGGGCCAGTGCAGCCCCACGGACGATGCCCACACTCCCTGCCCCACACCCAGCTTAGCTGTGTGCATTACCTCCAAGGGGCTC
>NW_008825614.1:16545597-16602689 GCF_000699105.1 Pygoscelis adeliae | reverse complement strand
ATGTGTCAGAAGATGGGATCTTCAGGACCAAACAGCACTGTGAGCTTCTGCCCGACTGCCTCCTTGAATGAGAAAACTCCCATTTACCTCCAGGCAATGCTTTCTGGGAAGAGGTGCTTGAAAACCTCCTTGGCTATGAGCTAACCTTTCCCAGTAGCAGTGGTCTCCCTGGCCATCGCAGTTTGTCTTCTCATAATTATTATTATTTAGCTACCAAATTTTAATTAATATAGGTTAACAGAGCCTTTAAAAATAATCTTTATTTGGGTTAAAAAGATGTGCTTTTTTTTTTTTCTCTCAGCAAATTTTTCTCTAGTGTCCCAAATAAACCGAAATGAACTATTTTGCCTTCTGAAGCAGCAGTTTTTGTATGGAGGTCTAACAGGCACTCATGTAGCCAGAGTAGGCTGTTTGAAACTGTTCTGTAATGCAGCAGTGCCAGTGCTGAGCTTCCTTTGAACAGCAACATAGCACACCTGGCTGTTTCTTCTCTGTCTGTGGCAGACAGGCTGAAGTCTTATGAGGTGATTCAGGACATCTATATTTAGTTTTTTGCTCTGTTTTGTTGTGGAAGACCAGTTTCAACAGTCTGAGTCAGGCTGGGTGAGTACAGTATTAATGCTGCAGCCTGACAGTTCTTCCAGGGGAGACTTTCCTGCCTGTTTATGGAGGAGATGTAGGTGCCTCCAGAGAGAAGGCAGTTCAGCCGTGTCCCCCAGTCCTGTTGCTACCCTGGTGACTTCATATCTCTTTTTTATCACTCTCCAGCTAATATTCAGCTGGTTCTGTGGTGCTTCACTTGCTCTGTTTCCGAAGAGCCATCCTCTGCATGAAAGAAACCTATGGTTACAAACACAATGATTGCTCTTCTAAGAGGCAAAATGATTTTTGCATTAGCGATTGTGCTATTGCCATTGTGACTTGCTTTAAAGGTGCCAAATCTATGCCCTGCCTTATGGTGAAAGTCATTGTAAGTGATCCTAACGATCCTTGTCAGCCATAAAACGCACACATAAAAAATAAACATAAGATGGTGTTTCATGATTACACCTGTGTTTCTCTTTGCCTGATAATTTTGTTTTCCCTGCATGATATTCTATTATTCATGAAAATGGTCTCTTTTTAAAGTGACTTACTTTATGGGCAACCTTAGTATTTCTTTTCCTCTATTTACTTTGTCTCCTAATTGCTGTTACATGTCATTAACAGGGAGGCTAGAATTATTGCACCTGCTGGGCCAAATAAGCTGATTTTTTCTTTCATTTCTCATTGATCACCTTGTTCAAATTAGTTCTCAGCATGCTTGACAGGTATAGAAAACTTCCATCTTGCTTGTGCTTTGCTTCATTAGGCAAATTTATTTATAATTTCAAGGGTAATGCTTACGGTGAACCGAATTGCAACTTCGAGCAGGTGTGACTGTATATACTGAATCAGGCCCCGGGCAGAGACAGTTCAGAGACCCTGTGTCAGCTCTTACCGTTTGTCTTGGAGACGCATCTCTCCTACCATTTAGCGTGAGAGACAACTTGAGCAAGGTGTTATTCTGCTCAGCAATCAGTCCCTTCCACTTTTCATGAGTTCAGTGCAAATCCCTTCAGGATGAGGCCATGAGGCTGTAGTTTTCTTTGGGATAGGGTCTCCCCCCCCCGGTTTGCCCCTCTGAGAAGTCAGAGGAAGTAAATGTAACAGTGTAGACTATCTGTGTTTTATAAATGTTCTCTAGCTGCTAGGGACTTTTCCTTCTTAACATGGGAGTAAAATGTTTTTTTCGGGGAACTTCTTTGCTCCGCACATGTGCTTGGCTCGCTTTTCCTCTCTCGCATACGTCGTGCCCAACTAAGCCTTTCAACTACCATAAAGTGCTATACAGAATTTGCATGTGGAGGTGGCTGTGTAAATGCCAACTCCTTTAAAGGCTGTATTTGAGTTAGGAAGGGGTTTGGGGATAAATACAGGTGGTCAGCACTTACTTTGTCCAAAGGACCTACCCCCTGGCTCGCCAGGTGGCTGGTGCGTGGGGCTTGGCAGATCTGTGCTAACATTTTGCTGAATTGCCTTCTATTTTTCACGGCAATTTGAAGACTTAAAGAGCATATGCCTACAGACCTCAGTGTTGGTAGCTGGCCTGTTATTTCCCAGTGGGGTAGGCAGGGCCTTGCTGCTGCTTGGGCGCAAGAGATCACCCCTGAAGCTCCTGGGGCTCATGCCCAGGAGGTGCTCAGCAGAGGGGCATTTTGGGGGAGCAGCTACTGCAATTTTGAGCGTGCAAGTCAGGTCGCTGCTCTGAATCCTCTGCCAGAGATAGAATCATAGAATTGTTTAGTTTGAAAAAGACCTTTAAGATCATCAAGTCCAATCGTTAACCTAGCACTGCCACGTCCACCACTAAACCATGTCCCTAAGCACCACATCTACACATCTTTTAAATACCTCCAGGGATGGTGACTCAGCCGCTTCCCTGGGCAGCCTGTTCCAATGCTTGACAACCCTTTCGGTGAAGACATTTTTCCTCATGTCCAATCTAAACCTCCCCTGGCGCAACTTGAGGCCGTTTCCTCTTGTCCTATCGCCAGTTACTTGGGAGAAGAGACCGACACCCACCTCGCTACAACCTCCTTTCAGGTAGTTGTAGAGAGCGATGAGGTCTCCCCTCAGCCTCCTTTTCTCCAGGCTAAACAACCCCAGCTCCCTCAGCCGCTCCTCATAAGACTTGTTCTCCAGACCCCTCACCAGCCTCGTTGCCCTTCTCTGGACACGCTCCAGCACCTCGACGGCCTTCTTGTAGTGAGGGGCCCAAACCTGAACACAGTATTCGAGGTGCGGCCTCACCAGTGCCGAGTACAGGGGCACGATCACTTCCCTACTCCTGCTGGCCACACTAGTTCTGATACAGGCCAGGATGTCTCTCTCTCTTGGTTTATATTATAGGGAGTTTAGGAAGCCGAGCCTCTGTATTTAGGCAGCTAAATATGCACCCTGCTGCTTAATTTCCTGAGGTTTCTGTCACAGACAGAGCCCTGCTACATGCACGTTGTGGGGTCACAGCAGGGACAGTGTGGCTTCCAGCTCCCTCCCTAGGGTGCCCTGCTGCCTGCAGTGCTGGCACTGGCTGTGCCCCCCGCGCTGCCTGCCTCTCCTGGCCAAGGGGCTTTTCCTTCACCCCGGACGGTGAGTATGAGTTCAGCTCCTTCCTTCAGGTGACATCTGCTACGTCGTACAATGAGAAGTTGTCAGGGTGCAGAGCTCGTTTGACGCATCATGTCAGTAATGCGATACCCAGAAAAGCACCAGCTTTTGTGATGAAATGTTACCATTTTGTCAGAGGGCTCCAACACTTAAAAATTAACCGGGCTGACTTCGGTGGGAGCGGAGGGCTTTGGGCACCCCGCAGACACCCAGCCCAAAGGACAGATCCTGCAGCGATGGGCTCGATGTCGTTTTAATATGGCTTTTGTGTCTTCATAAAAAAATGTAACTTCTGGTGTCAGTTGCATGAGAGTTGATGTTTAACTTTTTGGCCTTTAAGAAATTATAGTTTGACATTAAGTTTAACTTTCCTGGCTAATGAAATTATCATGATGGAACAGCCCAAGTAAATAATAAATACAATAACTCTTCTTTGCCTGTTGTGTGCTTTTACTATTCATAATTTTTAGGACCATAGATATTAGATACACTTACGTAAGACTTAACGAACAGTAATTATCTTTTGGCTAAAGAAAAGCCCAAACGAATGCTAAGCTGCATTATCGCTTGGCTTCTGACATGAGCTGATAATCAGATTTTCTTGCTTAAATCCATGGTGCTTGAACAATGCTACCCACTGTCTGTCCTTCCCGATATTACCCTTAATTAGAAAGAACAGAAACACAAATCTGAATTATTTCAAAATCTGGTTTCCATGGTCAGTGGTTGGAAGGGCTTAACTTTATTACAAATAAACCTGGCTTTATTTACTAATGAAATCTGAAATGCTAGGCCTGTAATAGTAGATAGTCTAATAGTATGGTGTTTACATACTGAAAAATCTTGTGTGGGCAAAGTATTTTGTAATAAATCGTTAAGTAATTGAATTATGATTCTTTTATCCAATTAATAAAGCAGAAAAGGAGACCCATAGGAAGCCCTATACCATAGTTTAGGGCAAGCAATGACACATTGTTCTCTAGCCTTGCTCTTTTTATGTAAGACTTTTTTTTAAGACGCATTTGGCGAATGCCTGTTTCTGTCATTCCATACATTTGAGATTTTGATTTGTCTTTTTTCCTAATGCTTTGTATTTACTGGCTCCTTGTTTCTGAACACTTGACAGTAAAAACTTTTATTTTTTACTTTTTATACACATAGCTGGGGAAATAATTGTATTTGGTTCCTTTTATTTGTTTAGAGGATTGGAAGCCCCTTTTTCACCACTAAATACAATCTTTTAATTCGCGGTGATAACTTTTATTCTCTCTAAAACACCAGAAAGGTTATTTTATGCTACCTGATCTCTCTTATTCCACTCTGATATAACTGCAAATCTGCTTCCATAGTTACTGTTGTGGTAAAACATAACTTTAGCAAAATGTAACTTTAAATCTACAACAAAACCAGAAGAGTACATAAATAATTTCTTTAGTGCATGCATTCTGTTTCATGGCATATATTTTTGTAGCAGTTGTTAATGTACCAGCATACATAAAAACCTTACATCAATAGCTGGATTTTTCTGCAGCATTTTCAAGCTATCTTCCTTTTCTAGTAAAATACTGTACATCTTCAATAGGTATTTTGTGCATAATAAATAGTTATTTAAAAGAAAAGCCAGGAAGAAAACCGCAGTGTTCTTGGCAAGCCAACAATTGAAAAGTACAGGTGCTAGGAGTGGGTATAGGCCTAAAGTAAATAGTTATGTTGGTTTTTTTTTTTAATCAAAAGAAGGTACCTTTCATTCTGAGAAATTTATTTCTTTTAAATATTTGCAATCCACAACCGATAGCACATAACGCCACTTTTCTTTCTTCCTTGACAAAGGGAATAGCTTGTGGTAACAAGCAGATGCTTGAGTGGGCTGTGTGACATGAGGTGTACCATCAGCCAAGAAAATCAATATTTACTGTTCTAGTATCTTTGTGGTGTGGGAGTTTGCCTTGTTTAAAAAGAGGATTGTGTATAATATATAAGGCCTTGCTTTTAGTTAATCAAAAGAGGGGTATTATTGAAAAGGGCACATTCTCTACAATGAGTCACACTTAACCCTCCATGTCCTATAGTCCTGGACTGTTCATTTATTATGCAAAAAAAATCAAACCAAAACCAGCTGAATGGTTAGATCTGAGAGGTGCTTGCTGTCATTCTCTCCTTTAAAAGTATTTGTTGCGACATAATAAATATGCTTAATAACAATGGTAAAAATGGTACTTGTTCACTAGCAGGGAAGGTGAGTCCCCAGCCGCCAGCGGAGACCCCCAGGCTGCTGCCTCGTCACGGTTTGAGAGAGCGCAGTTCTCCTGGCGGGGATTGCAGCAAGGGCCAGCGGAGGATGCATCAAACCCGCGGAATGGAGAAGTGGGGAAATACAGGTCTATGCACCACTTGGGGAAATAAACTTTTGCCCTCAAGGAAACATTTGTAATGAATAATACAATTAAGAAATCTCGGAAACAGTTTCCCAGTAATAATGGTTTACTTCTCAAGATTACATTTTACTGGAAAGACTCAGATCTCTGTTTTGCATTGATTTCCCCCCTCCTCTTTTCACTCTACATTATGAAAAGAGAGTTTAATCCATTGTGATAAATTCTCATGCTACCTTTTCCTGCACTGACCCTTTCATCCATAATTTTTTAATTCATAGTGGGGGAGTTTAAACAAGGAAAACAGATGCTAGAGATGGCTATAGGGAAGCTATGAAGTTTGCGGGCCAGTTTGGTGAAACAGAAAGGTACTTACTCATGGAATGGAAATTATTGTTCATTTCACTGTTCAGCTTTGCTCTTCTCTCTCTTCTTCCATGGTTTATTAGGCAGATGCTGTTTAAGATGCCACACTTTAACTTCTGTTTACGGGTTTCAGTTATGCAGGAGCATAGACCTCTACTTTGTAAAACTCTTGATCCTGTGGATGGCTCTCAAATGTGTCAGAAACTATGAGCACTGCTTACAGTTTAATGAAAAAATGGAGTGGCGGAGAGTAGTAAGAGTTCCTAAGTCAATGCTCTTGCTGCTTTTCACTGCACTCACTTTTCTTCTGGTGTCTTTGCCAGGATTGCAGGATTTGGGAATCCAGAGGGGAAAAGGGAGTCTGTATGCAACTGGAGGGTGGAAATGTTTTTGAACATGTCATGCACAGAGAACGAGAGCCTGTGGAGAACGGTGCTAAAGGACCGTGTTCAGTCTCCCAGGAGCTCGTGAGCTGTGTTACCCCAAGTCCTGAGCCTGGCTCAAAGACCAAGGCTTGGCTTTGGGGGCTTGTGGATGGACGTCTCCCAGTGAGCTCCTTCCTCCTACTAACTCCCCGTGAGCCTTACCCCCTGATGGTGCCAAAACCTCCTTCCTTGGCTTTTCATGGGGTTCACTGGCTTATCCAGGAGATTGGGATTAAGTGCCCAGTGTGAATACTTTAGAGCTGCTGTGTGTAATATAGGCAAGAAATTTATTTCAGTCAATGATGTCTGTCAACAGCCAGTGGGTTGAGCAGCACGGAGGGATGCGAGGGGAGGTGGAGGGCCAGGCTGCTGTGCATGGGGGACCGACTGGCTGAGGTCACGAATGCCCACCTGCATCCTGAAGCTGCAGGGGAAGGACTCAGTGAGAGCCGTGGCAGACACAGGAGGGCTGACATGCCAAGTTAAATGCACAGTTACTGTGCATCTGATAAACATTAGTTGTGCATAAACCAAAACAGATTCTACAGTAGTCATCACGCTGTGATGTTTAATTGGTCTCTGTGTAGCTCCTGGGAGTCTGCAGGCCTTATCTTGCCCAGCTTCTGTGGCTTAACCTTAAAAAGCCCACCTTAAAAAATGAAAATGAAGTTACTTGTTTGAAAATGAATGTGAGAAAACAAGAAGTGAAGATGAATGGAGAAACCTGTCTAAATTTCAAACTGTATCAAAGCAATATATATATTTCTTCCTTCTCTTTATAAACTCTTCATCTTCGTATACCTGGAATTTAAAAAAGACAGATTATGCTGGCAAATACTTCCTACACCTCTGCTTCAGTGCTACAGTGTCTCATGCAATATGCACAGAGATATGTTGAATCTCATTTGTATTTCACTTTACACAGTGCTCACAGAGGAGGAGCCTTCACTGCCTGGCCCTAGGCTTATGGCACCTTTGAGGATGTCGTGTGGTCCTAGGCTCAGCACCAAGCTCCAGGGCCTTCCAGCTAAACAGGGGAGTCGCACCTTGGGGGGGGTGGTGTCCCCTTCTCAGAAGAATATGTGTGAAAGTCCAGGTAATAAATTTGTGTTTTCAGTCAAGGGAGGCGTAGGAAATGTCCTCAAGTTGCACCAGGGGAGGTTTAGATTGGACATGAGGAAATATTTCTTTACTGAAAGAGTGGTTAAACGTTGGAACAGGCTGCCCAGGGAAGTGGTTGAGTCACCATCCCTGGGAGTATTTAAAAGACGTGTAGATGAGGCGCTTAGGGACATGGTTTAGTGGGCATGGCGGTGTTGGGTTGATGGTTGGACTTGATGTTCTTAGAGGTCTTTTCCAACCTTAATGATTCTATGATTCTATGTTGGAGTTGTCAGTGTCATAATTGTGGAACTTTGCTGTTTGACTGTTTCCAAGAAGAAAGTAGACTTATCAAAGAGAAGTTCAGATGTGTGCTGGTAGTGTGGGTGCACAAACACATATTGTATGCAAAACCGTTCGGTGATTAGTGTCTAATAGGACTCAAAGTGGAGAAGAGTTATTTGCTATAAGTACACTTGTACAATACAATTATTCTTGCATTGTGTGCGGTAGCATCATCTTGTGACATAGACATACAGTAGAATCAGACCACATGCCCTTTTCATGGTAAATTTTTAATTTTCAACAATTGTAAATGGGTAACAAATATCATATGGCAATGAATTCCTCCTTCTTGCTTATTATTAGCAGCGTAAAGGCATCATGTGTTGCTTATTGCACTACTTTCTTGCTGCCCTTGTCGTTTTCAACAATGATGGTTGTAATTTGCCTGAACATACCAGTACATTTTTTCATGCTAAGAAGAACTATTTCAATTATCTGGCTTAATCTTCCTCATAGTCCAGAACAGGTCACCTGGTGGATGGTAGTAGCATTGGAGCGGAGCAGTCCAATCTCTGTTTAAAGAGTTCTCAAGAGTGAGGAGGCTGCTGTACTTCCCCCAGGCTAACTGTCCCAACAGCTACATCATCCTCAGCACCTTATACTTTTCTACATCCACCTTCCCACTTTTGGATAACATTGTGCATTTATTGATCTCTTCAAGATAGTAATCTTCAAGATAATTTTTGCAGGTAGGAATTTTGGCCTTTCTCTCCTGCCATGTTGCAGTCCATAGGTGAGAAATCTTTCGGTGTTGTTTCTCTTTCCTGTGTTTCTGTATGACTCTGACACAAAATTCCACTTTTTTCAAGATGGGCTGGAAGTGCACCAGAAACATGTCATACTGATTTCCATGAATACCATATTCTGTGCCTTGGAAAGAGCCATGACGACATCTCGGCATGCAGAACCTACTTAGGAATATTGCCTTGGGTTGTCAGGACTCAGCAGGAGGGACTGTGTAACCTTTTAGCTTACCCTGAAAAGCAGAAGGTCCAGTTTGTTCCTTCCCAGTAGTCTAGGGTCAAATGTTTGCTCAGTGGGGAGCAAGTCATTTTCTGTATAGTCTCTAGCTTCAAAGGAGAATTGGTGTGAGGCCAAATGCCAAGTGCTTTGGAAATTTCTCCCAATAGACTAAGGGCTACAGTTTATCTCAAATTATTGCGAAGGGAGGGCAGAGATTCATCACAGGGAGTCTTGATAAGAAGCTCAAATTTAGGAACTGCCTCAAATCCTTAGCAATAGGTGTTTGGAAACATATACTGAGAATAGGGGTGGAATTTCTCTGCATTTTTCTGTCTTCTAGACTTAGAGATGTGAGAATTTTCTGAAATGTATTTTGAAAGTGACAGAGCAAGTGTGACCTCGGCATATAATTTCCAGCAATATATGGGGCAAAATCAAAATATGTTCTTTGTGTTAGGTTGCAGGATTGTTTGGCATTAATTCATAATGTATTTAGGTGTTCTCAGACTGCATCTGTGTATGGATTGAAAGTTGAACATCTGACATAAAGAGAAGACTTATAAACAGATACGAAAAATAGTTGATTTGTGGGCATCGAAAAGAATATTGGGAAAATAGGCAAGTTGGACCATTCTGAGTGGTTTTCAAATTTTTACATGAACTAACTTCATCCTATGTGACTGTGTAAATAAGTTGTAGTTCCTAGAATAAGAGGGAAAATCTTTTATTGATATATTGATTATTGGATATTGCTGCTTCAATTTTTAATCTTCATTCGTTATAAAGTACGGACATCCTACACTTAAAGTTGCATGCTATTGTCAGTGATTGAAGGCAACAAGGACACAATGCCAAATTTTAACTATTCAGGTTTAATTTTTCTGTATTCACTGTCAGCTTCAGGCAGAGTCTTTTCTTTTTAACAATTTCAGCTGCAACAGTCATGCTGCTTCTGAGAACAGCGTCAAGGAAAACAACTTTACTTTGCTAATGTGGAAAAATTTAGACTTGAGAAACAGCGGTGCTCCCTGGGAGCAGGGACTAGATCTCAAGCAGGATTTATGCCCTTATCCAGAATTTGCCTTTTGCCAGAGCCCTGAACTTTGCCTAGTGTATAATTAAAAAAAAAAAAAAAAAGAAAGTCTGTGGTTAGAGAACGATTAGGCAGCTAAACTCTTGGAAAAGTCCACGGACCCTGAGAGCTCCCTCCTTTCCCACTGCCTGTGCTGTGCCCTTGCATGGACCCTGAGCCTCCCTCCCCAGGGCTGCCTGTCTGGGCAGAGCTGTGGTGGTGCGGGGCTGGCAGCCCCGGGACTGGGGACGTGTTCAGGTAGTCTCTTATCACAGCTGTGAAGCTCAGAGGAGGCTGAAGATGCTGGACAACCACAGAGGCAACATAGGAAGTTAGAGAGCTTCAGATGAGTTGCTGCTCCTCTCCATCAACTGAGACCTGGTCACTCCCTGTCTCAGCTGCCTTCCTCCCTTTCACCACAAATCACCCGAAGGCACAGCATTTCTTGCGATCATGTGTGTCTGTCATTTATGCATTATTATTTAGAGCTGAATTAACAGAAGCGCTCCTCTCAGTTTGGGCTGGTGAACTTAGCCTTTGTATTTGATAGCATGTGTTTCTTTTCTTGTTCTGAGCATAGGAAGGATGGAAGTCAGCTAATTCTCCAAGAAATAGTTCACCTTGACTAAAAGCAGCAAGATTAGGGAGTAGTAAGGAGAAGCTAGACCCAAGAGGTAGGAAAGAAGCAAATCACAAGAGAAAGAAGAGGATATAAGGGGTAAAATTCGGAAATAGACGTAGAGACTACTGATGGCTTTTGAGCATGGCAAGGCAAGTTTAGACACTGGCATAGGAAATCATCTGTCACAGTACTGGACAGAGTTTATAGACTCTTTCATGCCTCTGCTTAGATGCATAGCAAATAAGTGGTCCTCTGCATGTGAGTGGGATGCCTCACTGGAAATCAGGTCCTGAATTTTTTGTCAGGCTGAGAGGTTGGCCTCTGGCTTTTAAATCCAGTTTAGTTACAGAGAAGCTTGCTGTTGCAGTCACTCTCAGTTCAAACAAGAGAAAATTCAGGCTCTGTAAAGCAAAGCATTTGAGCACGTAAAAAGTTAAATGCAAAGCAGTTAAATCTGGGTTTGGCTTTAAGTCTAAGCCTATACTTAAGTATTTTGTCAGGTCGCATGTATGATGCCTGAGTCCTTTGCTTTGCCATAAGGAAATCTGCTGAATTACATTGTATTTTTTTTCCTCCCCTCCAACATAAATTTTGAAAGGAGCCAGTGTTTCTAATTATTGTCTGGTTACTTTACACAGGTATGTGTCTGATTTATAGAAAGCCCACTCAGCAGCATGACTGTCATTCAGGATTTGGCAGAAACAGCCTTCTATTATTTGGTAGTGGTTTGGTTTCTGGAGGGCAGGCTGTAGACACAAACAAGAGACGTAGCCCTCAGAAACATTCATGCAGCATCCTTCAGGAAGGGAGGGGAGGTTATCCAAGTCCCCATGCTGCTGTACTCATATAAATGCTCCCTCTTTTGTTGCTGCTGGACTCCAAAGAATAAAACCAAAACACAAAGCAGAGGCGGCACCACTGAGCGAATGCCACAGTGTTCCCTTAATCCATGTGGATCAAAAACACGAACGTTTTGATTCTGTAAAGACTCTTCCTCAGCATGCTGGATTAATCACATGGATTAATAAAACACTGTTGCACTCGCTCAGTGGTGCCTCCTCGGCTTTGTATTTTCTCTTATTATTCTATGGAGCCCCGCAGGAACAAAAGATGGAGCATTTATACGAGTACCATAGGCACTGGGTATTCTATAAACCTCTCCCTCTATAAGGTATGCTTCCTCAGTTTTTCCCCATGGATCATGCGCTGCAGATTTGTCTGCGTATACTAAGCCCTGTGCTAGTGTTCCTACCTACCTGAAATACACTGAGTTTAAAACCCGTGTTTTTTTCTTTTGCTGTGTTTCTATTTAGTTCTGCAACGAGTGCGGCAGGCAGCGCATATGGAACGCTCTCATCTAGCTGCTTTTGTGGAGCAAACACTTTTGTGTATCGTTTCAGTCACTGGCTGGAGGGTGGAGCTGGTGGGCAGGGGCCAACTTCAGAGAAAGCCTTAACTCTAACAACATTCATACGCAGGAGTAACTCAGGACATACAGACTCGCACTTTTCCTTAATGTATACTCACACATGAAAATAAATGCTAATGTTAGCCTTTGTGAAGCCATGTGATAAGCTGGCAGTGTCCGGCACCTGACTGTTCAACTCCCTCTCTGTTCACTGATTCCAACTCTCTGTATTTTTTACAATATCTGCTTTCCAAAAAGCATCTTTTTTGCCTCATGAATGTGAGGCTGACCCCTTCCTCTGCTCTAGGCCCCCACTTCTTTTCATTGGTGCAGGATGTGGGATGCATGGTGATCAATCTTATGTTATAGATAGGCTAAAGGTCTGAAATCTCAGGGTTTAGCAGAGCTAAAATTTGAGCTTTAAACCTTGCAAACAGGACACCTTGGGGTCACTGGATGACCCTAATGGAGTTAATTTCAAAGATGCCAAATCTCTTCTTTTTCATGAGTAGAATGTACTTGACTTTTTTCGATGCGTTTATCTTTATTTTTATCACCCCTAGGGTTGGGTATACAGTAATAAAAAAAGAATCCTAATCAAAAATAACTTGAAGGCTTTCTAAAATATTCTGCTTATGACTTTGCATATCCAGGTTTTATGTACATACAAGGAAACACTATATGTGTTCCTTTGTTTATTATTTGTCCACTGTAATTAGAGATTCTGGCCTTTATCTGTTAGTTCAGTCTCACAGCAGTTCCATCTTTCAGGACACCTGGGTTACAGTGAACCTTCCAAATTACAGTGTCGTGGTCCGTTATAGTAACTTCACATGCATATGAACGGATATCCTCTATCCTAGGCCTTCTGGACACCATGTTATCTACTCTATGGATGAAGATCTGTTATAAAGGATGTAGGTGCCATAAAAAATCAGTCCAGCATAGTAATTTTCTTAAACAGTGGGTTTCTGTACCCTTATGGAGATGGACGTTTTCTCACTTGACCAGGGGAATATCTTTCTTGTTATATTCCTCATTGTTTCTCAGGCTTCCTAAATTCTTTTACCTTCCTACCCACACTTCTGTCCTGGCACGCTACCACAGTGTCCCATTTAGGCACGCATTGCTACAGTGCTGGATGACTGTCATATTGCACCCACCGCTTACACAATGCTCCAGGTCCATCCCCACTGATTTCAGTCATCCAGCGTCCCCTGACCTTCATACGATACAGCTCTTTCACAGTCCTTTTCTCTCTGTGCCTCCATTTACTTCTGCTAAGACCAACTTACCTCCTCTCTGCCAGAGACTGATACTCGATTGACTGTAGCGTTACACCACCAGTGACCTGACTTTTCTTTTTCTTTTCAAATGATGCTCTGAAAATGAATGTCTTTTAGGCTGATAAGGCCAATTTCAAGTGCCAGGGTGTCCTGCAGTGAGCTCCTCCTTTACTTTCATAGTATATCTGCTTTGCCTAGGATTCTCTTTTTTATAGCCTGCTTTATTCTTTGAGTTTTAGAAATTCTCCTATGAATCATGTTGTGCAATTGATTCTTACTACATATTATTCATTTTTCTACCATGTATTGCAGAAATTGTGGCACTTTGTTCTGTGGTTTTATTGTGCTAAGCACCTTCTTTTGCTATCATATTTTGTAGCCAATATTGTTAAAATATTGTTTGGGATTATTATCTATTGGCAATAAATGATTCCAGGGTTGTGCAGCATAATTTGCCATAGAAATTTGGAAAGCAAAAAAAGTAACTACACGGGAAGACTTGCTCAATAAACAGAATTTTAAGCATACAGGTTATAAGCGCTTTCACTCTGTGGTAAGTGCCATTCATTAATGATGAATGTAGAAACATTTTCCCCTACAGACTGGTGTCATATAAGTATCCACTATAAAACTTCTTATATCTTCCTTTCATCTCTTAGGTGCTGACCAAAGTCCTGTGGTGAAAGGAGAAGCAATGTCCCTGATAATATGGTAAGGCTAGTGACATATGTGATATGTTGCAAGGGAATCACAGATGATGTCTGAATATGTATTACCACTGCCAACATGAGCAACAACTTCAGAGTTATTGTTGCCTGAAGTGGGAGCAATGACTGCTAGGCACTGCAAACCCTATCCATTTTCCTGTGATGTTTTGTTGTCCAAAGGTGTTTCTCATCCCCAAGACAAAAGAAAACACTTCCTTCCCCCAAATGTTTAGGTGAGAAACCAAATGTGTATATTCCTTTCTATTGTTAGACTTCATATGTTTTGGGCTTACTAAGGCTTTAGACAGTGCCTGGCATAACTCTCTCCTGACCAACTAGAGAATTATGCTCTAGGTTACTCTAGAATAGACGGGGTGCAAAACTGACTACATAGCTATTCAGCCAGGTGAAAAGCTACAGTTTGCAGCGGCTGAGATGATGACTTAAGAAATGTGGCGTACCCCGGCAGACACAGGGCAGAGCCTGTTTGTTCTGCTCAGCCCTGATCGCTGGATAGCAGACTGCAGGAAAGATGTGGTACCCACTTTGGAGCAGAAGGGATGATAAAAGTCTTGGCAAATCAGAGAAGAGTCTTCAAGAATATGAAAGGCTGTTGCAAAGAAGAAGGAAGTAATTTTTTTCTCCCTGTCCATGACTGATAGGGCAAGACGTAGTACTTTTAAACTACAGCCTCAGAATGTAGTTTGGACTTTTAACGGCAAGGATATATACTTTGAGTGCTCATCATTTCTCAGAATAGCTTTGACAGAAATCTGTCAGGACTAGGACAGGTAAAGCTGATTCTGCCTTGGAGCAGGGGATGGAATAAATGACATCTGACCTCCTGTGATCCTGTACAGATGCACTTAGAAATGTTTCTCTCGATACTGTCATCACATTTCCCACCAGCAATGGAGTAGGCATTCTACCTCTCATCAGGCAAAGCCTTATAAACCCAAGGTTTACTGTTTTGGAGAACTAGGGCTTCTTTTAAGTCCTGGGGTCTAAATAAAGTTATTTTTTTAACTGACTGCTTTGGGTTACATTCTAAATCCGTATTTCAGCATCTGACTAGAGACATGTTTCACAGCTGCTGAGTGTTTACCAGTTAGTAAGTTAGTTCATATAAAGAAGCCATAAAGGTTTTATTCTAACATATCAAAAACATTTCTGGGTGGGCTGGCAGGGGAGTGGTGAGATAATTTTTTTCCAATTTTTTAATACTAATGTGATGCGTCACTATAGCTGAAAGGGACAATAGCAAAATCATTGCCCCAGTGCATTCTTGCAGTGTTTTTCTTTGTTCTTGTTGCCTGAAGTTAAATGTTAATGTGCTCAAGCACAGAAGGAACATCATAAGCCAGCATTAGGTCAGTCTCATCTCCCAAAATTGAAAGGACAGTCAGTTTAAGCTGGTTCCACAGACTTCCAAATTATTTCCTTGGTCTCAGAGATATTACCTTCTGAATTTTAGATTTTGGGTTTTGTGTACTGCAGGGCTTTTGTCTGCTGTTCCAGGGCAGTTAACCTGAGGTTATTTGTGCATTTTTAGTGTATGTATGCTGTACAGTCTGCAGATTTTGCAGAATCAAGGTTTGCTCTGGCTATCCTGATTGCTTGTAAATGAAAGGATAAAATAATGTGTGTTTTTCACTGTGTTTAAAAGAACTATGGACAAATTCCTGGTATATATTTGGAAGCAAGTGATAGGAGAAACATAGCTTTCCTTTTATAAATGCAGGTTTAAAAAAGAGTTAACCTTTAGAAAACTTCTGCTAGGAAGTGATTTCCTAGCAGAACTAAACTTGAATATGCAGTCCAAATGCAAATTGAAAGCTCAGAAAGGAAACCAGCCCCCAACTTTTTATTATTAGGACTATTTGTTTAATGTCAGTTGCTTTTAAGCCTTCCTCATAAATCCTGGGAGCGTAACACATGATTTCTAGTATATGGGATGGATAAAATTGTGGTTTAAAGACTGCATACCAGCTGGGCTCAGGAGGAAGAGCTGGGATGGGAGGAGGAGAGAAGCAGATGCACCTTACAAGGCTGTTCCCATCATTCAACCAAAGGTCTGATACGTGGTGATTTTGGGCCCACCAGCAGAAGTTTTTGGAAGGACTGCTGGGTCCCATGTCTTCAGCTAATCAGGTAAGATTTGGGGTGAAGCACAAATCTCTATTCTACAAGCAGGAAGGAGAGAATAGGGTGACAGGTAGACCACTGACCATGTGGTGGGTCTGGAGAGGTCCCAAGTGTCCTGGTTATGAAAGAAAGGCTTCAGTAAAATCCCCCTAAGGAGACCCTCATGGTGGAATGAAGACAGCCAAAGTGACAGGAAAGGTAAGTAAGGAAAGGATAGAGAAAAATCTGCTTAGAGTGAGGGACTGAGGAGGATTTGTGCAACATTTCATGGCAGAGAGGGAGCAGCTCCAGAGCACGGGGCACTTGGTGGGTCAGCAGAGGGAGAGCCCTCGTGTACTCTGCAGCAGTCCTGCCACACAGCTCCACTTGGCAGAAGAGACACCAGAAACACCAGTCCAGCAAGGGGAGAAAAACCCAAGAAGCTGCATATCTGTAGAGATACCTCCAACAGCTGCAGGACACCTGTGTGGGTATGTGCCTATTCCTAGAAGTGCTCCCATATGTCCCTTCCCCAGACATATCCTCTTTGTCTGGGACCGTGGGAGTCCTGTATTCTCTGTGGAGCGCACAAACATGGTAGCCCTCCTCACTTCGTCACCTAAGGGTGCAGGTTTATCAGAAAAGTATGCGGACTTGGGGAGAAAGAGGAGTCCCACAAGAAAATAGGATAGCAGAAATCAGTAGTTGCTCTGTCTTGTTCCATTAATTTCTCTAGATTCATGTGTTATTTTTTCTCACTGGACTTCAGCTATCTTTTTATAGACAGGAGAGAAAGATAAGCATCTTTTCAGGTGATCCCTGCTCTCTGCTTTAGATATCTCCTGCTTAGAAGCAGGAGTACCTGTTTCTGCCCAGTGACCCTACATCGCTGCCCAAAATGAAGAAAGGTAGCAATGACTCTTGCAATGTAAAGCAAAATTTGTGTATCTGGTTAGGGCTGGATTAAAGCTATTGCAGATTGGGATAGGGAAAAAAGAGAAGAAGGGAGAGGGGAGTGAAGAGCCTTAATCTAAGTCACAGGTAAGATGAGTGTTCCTTTAATAAGGGAGAGGCCTCACACCCTCTGTAATACATGCCAAAAATTAAACAATTGACCGTACTGTAAATGGTTTCTCTTACTGGAGCAGCGATTGTATTCAGTGCAATAATGAGTACTGGAGAAGATAATTGCTAGAGCCAGGAAAGAAAGGGAAGAGCGCGATTTCACTGGGACTTTGTTCTGAGACAGTGTGTGTTACAAGAGTAAGGAACCAACCCATTCTCTTGAAGGGAGGTAGCAAGATCAAACTGACAATAAATAGAACTGGCTGATAATGCCATTTCTGGTTACTGAGAAGTGCAGCCAGTGTCCTTCTGCTCAGCATTTGAGACTGTCTTTGGGCATTTAACTTCTTGTGATGTACTTGTCTGCACGCATCAGTCAGTAAGCAGGTTTTTGTATTTCTGAGAGTCAACCCGACATTGTGTAGGATGAGGAGTATGATGAAAACCTAATGCAATATCTCTTTCCTCCATTGCAAGTCATAACAGTAGTACGTAAGTTATTAAATTGAGAAATTAAGCAAACACAGCCGTTAGACATCTTGTAGAAAACTTGACAATAACGTTAAGAGGTTATTTTATATGAAGGGCATGAAATACCGTCAGTATGGTGAAAATAATAACAACAACCTGATGCAATTTTTCAAGAGTTGTTCAGAGCAGACGTGCAAGCATCCTGTATCCAGCTTCAGTGATTCACGTGGTCCTGAGCCATATCACCATGTGTTGATGGTGACAACAAGGAATGACTAGGAGGAGTTTTTTGAGGCCCTGATTGAGGAATTTTTAAGTGCTTTTAAGGATGTGTCGAGTTGTAGTCTTTTCCAGGAGAGTATTTGAATGGGATTTAATCCTATGCTCAAGCACTTTTTCTGAAAGTGGTTGTCTTCTGGAATCAACTTTCATTTCCATTTGTGGTCTAGCGACAGCCCCCACCTGGATTTGAAATGAGGTCATTGCATCTGAAAGGTGGGGGTAAAGGTATCTAAGTAGCTTTCATTGAGACTTTGTTGCCTATAGCTACTTTCATCTTAAATAAGGAAGTGTGGCATGTTTGTATTCACAAATCCCGTTGTGCAATGCTCTGTCTCAATTGGGGCTGTCTGTGTCTCCATATTAATTCTGAGGGCAGCTGCAATTTCCTCCATTTCATGCAAATTAGCTTCAGCCTTAAAGCTCCTGGCAGGGTGCCAGCATAGCCCTCTTTGGCAAAATTTGGATTCATCTGGGCAAAGGTATTAGCCCTTTTGCTTCAAAGAAGGCCTTTATTTAGGCAAATATTTCAGTATTTTAAAGACAAATACTTAGGAAAATTCATATCTTTTAGATAGATGGATTCTTTAACTACTTGAATAGTCCTAAAGATAGATAAATAAACCAAAAATAATTAAAATAATGGTATACATTCTTGCTGCTTATCTTGAACATTACTATAAATGCCACTGCACCAGTGCCATTAAAATGCATGTCAGGAATTTTCCTTGGCTGCCTCTATGCAGCCTTTTAAGATCATTCAACTACATAATGACTTTTAAAGATATTCTTTTTGAAATTGAAGGACTTTTTTTCACAGCCTAGCTGAAAAAGGTATTCCACAGATTTTCAATGCAGGTTTTAAACATACCTTAATTCCATCTCTCTGATTTTTGGAAAACAGTTAAACTTTTTAGATTGCACAATTTTGTGTTTTGTGGTTCATACAATTATTCTGAGAATATTTTTAACTTTTACATCATTATAAAAACTCTAGCCGTTCTTTGTTTTATTCTGGGGATATGCTATTCTTTTTAAAAGTCAGATTTAATTTTTTTTTTCTGTAAAGATAATAAAAGTACTTAATTCTTCCTTATTCTATTCTTTTCACAAGGATCACATTCATAGATTTCCCAGGCACCCATTATTTAAATTCTAGTTCTACCTGAACAGTGACAACAAAATAGCACGAATGGAATGAAGCTGCATCAGGGGAAGTTAGATTGGACATTAGGAAAAGGTTCCTCACTGAGAAGGTGGTCAGTCACTGGAACAGGCTCCCCAGGGAAGTGGTCACGGCATCAAGCCTGTCAGAATTCAAAGAGCGTCTGGACAATGCTTTTAGTCATATGGTTTTGTTTTAGGTAGTCCTGCGAGGAGCAGGGAGTTGGACTTGATGATCCTTACGGGTCCCTTCCGACTTGAGATATTCTATGATTCTATGTTCATGGTGTCACACTGATTTTGAATTTAATTAGTTAGCAAATGAGATTTATCTGGCAGATACTGCTGCCATATAGTTTCTTGGCCTCTTAGAATCAAGATGTGTTCGTCCTGTATGGATTATCATCAATAGAAGTAAAAATCCTGCAGGAGAAAATTAGAGCTGTGGTTTCATTTGTGCAAACATGTTGTTTTTACCTGATATCTTCATGTCTACAAACCCTCTAAAGCACAATGGAGTTCCATGGGTGTTACCAAAACCACCATCTCAAGACACTGCTTGTCATTGAAATGACTGACTTTTCACTTTCCTATTACTGTTGCCATGCAAGATGATAAGATCCCAGGCTCTTTGTAGCATCTAAAGTGTTTTCCAAGGCTGGTATTTAGAAAAATGTCACTGTATTTGCACTATAGCAACTGGAGGCACTTTGCAACTGACTGTCCCCTTGTTCCTGTAGTTATTGAGCCAGCATTCATAAAAGCTCCCAATTTTTAGGCCGTCTACTGTTGTATGCACTTATATCATATCTGCTGTTATCTCCTCTCTAAGATAAACTGTGCCAATCATTTCAGTTTCTATTTAAGAGTTTTTCTGTGGCCTTCTCTGGGCCTCTGTAATTTCACACAGTACCTGGTCAGCCATGGAGAGCCCTCTCTGCACAGAGGGGTGAAGGCACCTGGTCTGCCTTGTGATTTTCCAGGGTGATAAAAAAATTATATAGATATTCGTTCTTCAGGAATGGATTGAAAAATTGAGAGTAATACAGGGAAACATGGTTTATTGTTCAGTAAAATATGGTTAGCTTTAGTAGCTGCTGTAGCTTGTCTCCTGGCTGGATGCTTTAGGTGGTTAGATTTTTAGAAACATTTCTATGATGGTGGGCAGATAGTATAGTCTACTGTTTCACTTGTGCTGGAAAATTGACTGTGTCACAAAGTGAAGAGATAAACGTACCAGCTTGTTAGGGACACTGAAATATGCATTGTGACCAGTCATGTCCAGTGGATGCGACATCCAGAAGGTGATAGGTATCTCTCCTTGAATGATTTAAAAAAGGCTAAAAACTTTCCTTGTGTTATTTAAAATCTTGTAACCCTGAGAAGCATACTTTTGCCTGACGAAGGGAAGAATTTGATTTGAAATACTAACTCAAACATGATCAGAGCTGGTGGATCATAAACTTCTTGAAGATTCACCTTCTTTTAATCATAATCTCTATTTTAAAATGGATATTTGTTTACCAGGCAAGTAATTTTACAGGGAATTTGGTAGTGGCTTGGGTACAAATGATATAAATTTGATCACAAAGAGTCAGAATTTCATTTAAATAAAATACAAAAGTTCTCAGACCTTAGAATACTGAAAGACAACTGTTGATGCATTTTCTCAATGTATTTTGTTTACGTAAAAATCCTACTGATGTAAAGAATTGAATAACTGCCTAATGCTTTGGCCAAACATGTTGTTATTAGGCATGCCTATTGGCACAGCTCACCTTTATTTTGAATGCTGGTAATTTCCATAACACAGCTCGTGCCCCAGCTAATTACTGGTTGGGTTGGAGTTCCAAGTTATTTTGTGTTTTTAAAGTTATTTTTTTAACACAGAACATTTCCCTGATCATGCACAGCTGAGAGTGTGGTGGAAGCAGTTTGAAGGCAGTAGCACAGATAAGCACAGAGGACAGGAATGTCTTAAACCAGCTTTGCCTGCAAGTTTGTGAGTCATGAAACTGCATCTTTGAATTACCAACCTCGATCTCAAGTTTGGCCTGGAAACTGGACCAGAGCTTCATACCTGAGAACTGGCACTCCACCTCTTGCTGTGTGGAGATAATTCTACTCTGCGTTCTTTGTATGTCATTGCTACCTGTTAATCAAAATTGAAATACTGTCCCCAGAAGGTCCAAACCACTCAGAAAGGTCCACTGAAAGAAGCTGGCCATATCCAAAATACGTGTTTGCTATAGTGGGGTGCTACCAAGGAACTTATGGAATCGGTTAAATCACCTTTATAATTCTGCGGTCCTGCTCGCCTGCAAACTTTAAACTCCTGCAGGTGGTGAAGAAAAGAGAACAAAAAGAATGATAGGAAAGGAATGGGTGCAGATGAAATCCACTTTTCCATAGGCAATATCACTATTTGAACTAAACAGGATGAACTCTTGCTTGTGCTAACAACTGTTATCAACAAGATTTAGTGGAGCATTCAGCTGTCAGATGATAATTTCTCCATTTGATACTCCCTCACAAATTAAATGGAACAGTCAGTGCCTGGGACTGCACCAAAATGAGCTAAACCTGCAACCGCTTTCTGTTCATAAAAATGTAAGAAAAATCAAAACCATCGGCACTGCCCATGCATGTTAGCTGTGTCCAAAATTTGGGATAGTCTTGGGAAAAAAACTGCCTGCCTAATGGACAGGCCTAACACATGATAAAATAAGAAGTGCAGATACAGTTTTCGAGACCTGCCTGCTAGTCAGATCTGGAAAGTGAGTTCAGACCCGTGCACAGCTAGCCTTTGTGGTCCAGTTGACTTCTGCTTGCTTCTGGGTTACTCATATGGCCAAGAAGATGCTTTGGGGAGGGAGGTGGGCACCATCGGTACCACGGTCCAGCTGGGCCATGTGATGCAGAGAGATTGAATGACTTGCCTGAGGTTTGGCAGTGACAGCAACAGGATCTGAACCGGGATCAGGCTGTGCACCTGGGTTTGCTCTGTGCCTTCCACCACTGAATCTATGTGAAGGAAACTGAGGTGCCTTGGCTGCCTGTACTATCCCCTATCTTCTGAAGAGTAGCTTTTGCCTGATATCTTATAATTGTGATGCATATTAAAACGTGCATTTCTGTACTACACACAATGTATACGCCAGAGTTGTAGTTGTTCCCAACAGCAGTAGTTAATTACTTACAGGTCTGTTTGTAAATAGTTGCTTTTATTTTAAAATGGCTTTGGGGTGCATTTGGGACTTTATTAATACCAGGCGATAGCCAGAACCATCAGCTTTCCTGAATGTGATCATCAGTTCAGGATGTCTGCACAATATGGGGATATTTCATCCTATAGAGGAATGTAGGTAAGATCTCTTTTTAATTAGAGGGCTAGGAAAAAAAGTCACTTCAGGGAGTGAAATGTGCTTAGAGGTCTTAGCTGAGCTTTTAAGTCCATTTGATGGAACCATCAGACATATTTACCAGCCTCAGTCCTTGGAGGTAAGTGTTTGCTCAGAGGTCTGGGACTGACTCTTCAAGGGGCTTGCACACTGCAGGTATTCAGTATAAATTCATATGCATCAAGCACTCAGACAAAGAGAAGTGTGGAGGAACCTGCGTCCTGGCTATTTACACAACGCACCTCAATTGCCCGAGAACAGAAGACATCTGTTTCAGAGCCCTACATTGCCAATCCTTTACGTGGGTCGAATTCATCATTTTAAGAAAGGGAGCGGCAAGATGAGAGGAGCAGGATGGTTTATTGCAAAATTGCTTTAGTGTTTGAGAAATGGAGAAATTTGGTTGAATTGCACTTTTCAGCCATGACTTGCCGCCGTCCATCACTCGGTGCCTTAAGAGTCATCGGGATTCTTGCGGTGAGCGCAGCTTGCTGCCAGAAAATCTCAACTTTTGTTAATGTATAGGCATTCATCATCTGCTGTTCATTAACACACATATTGCTAATGCCTGGCAATGGAGCGAACATTTTTCTAGAGTGGGGTCGAAAAACTAATTATTCACCATATGGTGGCCGGCTCAGCAACAATTGCTGAAGCCATGGAAGCAAAAGGAAGTTGGCTGGTTGATTTCTTTGGGCAGTTTGCACAGTGATGACTCTCTTGACACATGCCATTCATGTGGCCGCTGCATAACAGATGGGCTAAGGCTGGGAACTGTGGAAAAATCATGGCAGAGGTCTGGTGGCAGCCTCTGTCTTTTTATCCTTCAGAATGACTTTGGGTCACGTGGGCTGTGAAAATAACAAGTAGGGGATTGTGCTCTGAGGATTTCCCTGCTTCTTTCATAAAGCCAGAGCGTAATTTTGACTGCCTTTTCGTATTTTGTTTATTAAAGGGATCAGGGTTTTAGATGAAAGAGATTACTTGGTTTGTGGTAGGGGGCTGTGCTGTGCCCATGACACTCGGCTCATTGTTAGCAGGAAAAATGCTGGCAGTTTGATAAGGGATAAGAAAATGGAGGGGTTTTAAATTAAAATTTAAATTACTCCTTATTTGTTCTTTTTTCATTTGTAAATCTCACATAGGCAAGTTAAGATAAGAGCTGGTTTAGATTCAGAATACTCAAACCTGAAATGAGTTAGTGTTTTTTCCAGAGGAGCTTAGTAAGGGAGGGTAAGATTAATTTGAGCATGCTGCCTTTGCAACTTGTATGCTTTCTGGATTTCATATCGTCCTGACAGAGCCTGAATGGGGAAGGCACTGAAAGTTTCCAAGCAGAGATTTGCTGAGCTTTAGTGTCATTCAAAATGAAATCGGGTGGGTTCGAACTATCTGCAAATTAAATTTTAATTGATTATAGCAACTTGTGGCAGTTGAGAATTTTCTCATGTCTCCTTTCACAGGAGTTGGGAGGAAAACTTGACAAGAGATGAAGGTATTGTCAGATCCCTTCTGAAGCTGCACAGCCTTCCCAGACGGGTGCTGGTCAGACTGGTCGCAGCGGACGTAGGATGGGAAAGGAAAGGTGAAGTGAAAGCAGGACTGCACACGAGGTTGCCCTGCATAAGGGAAAGTTTGCAGGTGAATCAGTCACAATCATTTGGAATTTGGGTCTGTCTTGTCAGGAGCAAAACACGAAGTTTCTTAGGTGAAATGTGATATGTGAGGTCTTGATTCAGGATTCTCATTCTGTAAACGTTTCTTATCGTATTTTATCTAAACATATACAGGACCTCCCCCCCCCTGAAAAAAAGCAGAAGGAAATGTGAGTCTCTTACGTAGCAAACTTCAAGCAATATTTCACAATTCACTGTTTCTGAGATTTCTCTTTATCAGCAAATGGGCACGTGTGGCTTGTCGTTGTGGTGTTACACTGTTGGCTGTTCACAGGCAACCCTAATTTTTGTACCCGTGTGCTGCGGAAATGGCGTGGTGGCACTGAACAGGCCATCGCGTGAACACCACGTGGCTTTCAGTGTCCTCACATCAGCCCTCATGCAAACCCCATTTTCCATTCTTCTGTATCAAAACCAGACCTGTTGGTTTTGGAAGCAGGATCTGCTGCTCTTGTGGTGGTGCTCAGGGGGAGCCTCCTTGCAGGCTGACGTCGCTGTGTCGGTGCAAGTACACAGGAGAGACTGAGCGAAAAGAAAATAATGTGTTTTTATCTTGGATTCTCCTGTCGCTATTTACCACAAGCCAGGGGTAAGCAGCACTAGTTTTCATTAGGGCATGATACTTTCCCATAGGTGATCAGGGGAACACATTTTACCAGCTCTATCTCCTCTATGAGAAGGAAGTTCACTAGCCCACAATACTGCTGGCACTGAGTATTTCTTCTGGGCAAGGAGTAAACCAATGTGTTTTATTTGATGAACTTCCGCATCAGCTTTTTTTCCCTGCAGTGATCTGAGCAAGCACAATGTGGGGATACGCTCCATTTCCCTTAGCCCTGTCGTGGGTCACCTGCATTTCTGGGCTCTTGTAATCTCCTTGGTCTGTGATGGCTCTTTCGCTCAGCCAGTGCTTACCCCACCTTCCCTCAGTGGTTTCCCTATCCATGTTAAAGAGAGCGATACTCCTGTGTTTAGCAAGCAGCGGGTCCAGCAGAAGATTAGGACCATTATCCTCTAGCAGCTGCTGGAAAAAATTTCTGTGTCTCAGTGCGCTGCTAGGGTTAGACTGCTAGAGGGCTGGATTTTCACATCGCTGCTCCTCTTTAGCTTTTGGAGGTAACTCCAAACCCCCAGTGCCTAATCAGGTGTTCCTCCACGTGTGCTCCAACCCCTCATCTGAGCTTGCAGCTGACCTGGCTGGAAAAAGTCCCTTGGATTTTGCATAGAAATTTGCAAGGAATTCTTATGGTTGCAGTGTATAAATTTGAATGCCTGCCAAATGTGATGGCTAATAGTTTCTTTTCCCATGAGAAAAATCCAGACGAGGATAAATATTATTAGGCAAATTGAACACAATTCCTAAGGCCTCAGGTGAGGTATAAAGGCATTTTGCAGATTTAAAGAGAGGAGAAGATGGCATGAAAGTGTGTCCATATACACGTTTACACATAAACATACAATATACATACACTCTTCCATGCCATTTCTCATACATGCATATATGTGTACAAGCATATATTTAATAACAAAATCATTTATTTTAAAAATAAAAGGTGCATATTAACAACACTGGGTCACAAAGAACGAAGCCAAAGAACCTAAATGTAAGAGTGGTCCTTTTTTAGAGTGCCAGATATTGCCCTAAGACAGTGATGGAAAAATGTTGCAAACCAGTTTCTTCATAAAGTGCTTCTAATTCAAAAGATGATTCTGTAGTGATAACACCATACACAACTGCTCATCTCTCCTTATCTGAGTATTTTACTAAAAGGATGCGTGTTCTTATTTTTACAGTGCAACTAGGGAAGTGTAATTTGTGTTTCTACCCTGCTTATGAAATACATTAAACATACAGGGCATTCTTTAGACTTTAAAATCTAAAAAATGGTTTGCCATGAAGGAGGTGAACAGCCTAAGTATCTATGCCGGGGTCAATATCCCAGATTATGTTCCAGTTAGAGAAGACATAAATTAATTTGTCTCTGTGTTAATAGCTAATGAGACTTCAAATGATAACAGTTTTTCTTTTGTAATCAGCTGGAATGCCACACATCGTGGGAAACATAGGATTGAATATGTTGACCGTTTTGCTTGAAGTGCTCTGGAAGACTGAAATTTGGCAGAAATGTTTCTCAAATCAGAATTTGCTGTTGCTTGCTCAGGTTCCCACATGAACTGGAGATGGGGATGGGCTGTACAACAATTCCTTGTGTGAAAATCCATCTGTTGCTGTGCTTTGGTACTTCTGCTGCTCACTGAACAGTTTTGTTTTTAAAGTTTGCTTCACAAGAACCTTATCAAAGTGTCCAGGTTTTTAAAACAGATGATAGATGAGCATAAAGTTTTGTTTTATGAATGAAGATATGTTGTAGGAAAAAGTTGTTTTTTTAATTGAACTAAATACCAGACATCCAGACATTGAAGTTTAGGGTTTAAGTTTAGCTTTTGTTTAACCCCCTCTTATGCAACCAGCAAGAGAAGAGCTTTGAAGCCCAGATATAACAAAAAGCTTTCTTTTTGTGTCGAGGCACAAGATCTGCCATGACCTTCATCTAGGGAACTGGTGAATGCTTGCCTAGCAAAAAATCTCTATAAATTGCCATAAATTATGGGTACAGAGCAATGCAGCCATTTCTAGCTAAGCCCTGGAGCCCAGAGTTTGCTGCTTGATCCAGTCCTCCTAAATCATAGCACAGTCCTTTGCTGAGCTGATGGACTCACCCATTTGGATAGGATATGCTGTTTATTCTGTTGCTAGGATAAAATGCCTCTTACTTTAAGAACAGCTGAATTGTGCTTCTCTCATCCTTGTTTAATACACATCTTATGTAGATGATATGCACCAAATTGGTTTAAATGGGAGATTAAGTGAAGGATGTGCGGAGATTATATGTGCCTCTAAGTTTTAGGTTGGGTATTTAAAACTTCGCTGTGTATATTCTAAGTCCATTCACATAGAGAGTAATAAAAAATCCCCAATCAGAATATAGGGATGTTTCCAAGAAGAACATCTTAAATATTCCCTGAATTAGCTTCGTTTCACCTTTATCAGTTATTTGCTGAATCACCACAAATGTTTACTGGATATTTTGGCCTTGCTACCATCTTCATTGTGCTGAAGTGGGCCATTAACTCAATATAGTTTGGGAAATACTACACTGTCATTCTCCTGTCACACATTAGCAGTTTCAGAGCCATAAACAATGAAAAGAGAAAAAAAGAGGAAGAGAGACTGGATATTTTTTTCTGTATTTCCCTGTGTTTTATTTACACCATACATTTTTGTCCCCCATCAGCTGAGTTCAAGCAGATGGTTTAAATGGGAGATTAAGCATAGGCTGTACAACTCATTTTTTTGGGAATCTCAGCCAAAACTCTAGTGTCCATTTCCCAGGAAGCAATTCAACCTGAATTTGATTTTAATTAGACTAGGGTGAAGAGCAAACCTCGTTGCTGTTAGTTATAATTCTTCACAGAAGAAAATTTATCATAAAACTATCACTAACCACTGAACTTGATGGTCAGAGAGGACCTCAGGGTGTCTGGAAGCACCCAGTGAAGCAAAGATCAGCTACATTTGTGCTGCTCCTGACTAATTTGTCTCATGGGCTTGTGAAGGCCTCCATTGTTGGAGTCTCTGCAACCCCCTCAGGCAATGTAACTCAGTTGCACGTACCCTTCTTGCATGTGACTAGGTTTCATGGGTTTGCCGTTGCACTTGAAAGCAATTTAACTTAGAACCCTGGAAGACCTTTGCGTTGTGTCTGGCAGTCGGCGTTTAAAGCAGGTTGCTTCAGATTAGCTGCAAATGGCCTGGCACGTAGGGATGGTTTTTTTGGCACAAGCAAGGTTAATCCCATTACTGTGCTGTCAGTACTTCTGTGGCCTCGTAAACCTGTGCTCATCCTAATGCCACAAAATGCCTTGCTTGTTATTTGATCTGGCCACCTTTACACATATTTCATTTGATGTCTGTGTCAGCCTCAGCTTTTTGTATCGCCTGTCAAGGGTACCTAAAAAAGATCGACGATAAACAGGTCTTGCGGTTTTCTTCTATTTGCCAGAGAGTGTGTAATGTTATCCCATTTACGATAATGTTCTCTGCATTTTACAAAGACTGTACAATGACTTATCTACGGATAGGAGACCAGCTTACGCTGTGTGACTCTTTTTGGCGATGTGCTTCAATGTTGCTGAAAATTGGCAAAAACACAAGCAAGTGACTGGTAAGCAGATTGCTTTATGGTAAGAGTAAGGGATGTCAGAAAAGATGCCAGGCACTTGTACATGTTGCAGGAGTCTAAGTCTATACATATCCACATAATTAAATAGAATAAATGTTTGTGGTAGGTTGATTATATTTATTGCATTGGTAAACTTGCCAAACATGTGACACGGTGGACACTGGGATTGACAAAAATGACAAAAGTGTTAGCAATGACAAAGCCGGGGATGTATGAAGGGGTGATAGTTTCCTAGCGGCTTAAGTGATAGTGGTACCTTTATGGCACAGCAGAATGAGAATACAAGTATTTGTGGTCTGCACATTTTGCATACAAAAAGATGCAGTTTTAGTCCATCACAGTTTAGCCAAGAAGCGTATTTTTTTCTCCATGTAGCCTTAGTCTCATGCAAATTTATAACAGCCCTGTAAACTTACGTGTGGACACACGCAAGCATATAGACACTATTAGACCTTATAAACTCTGAGCTTATTGATATAGGTGTGTGATATGGCTGTAGCTGCAAGACAGGAATCTTATTTTCTCTGGTTGCTTAGTGATGACAGTTTTCCATAAGGCAAAAGTTGTTTCTGGCACCTACCATCTGCTAAGGAAATCCTCATGAACTGTACTGTAGAAAAAAAAGCAGAAGCTTAAAGACAAACAATGGTTGTGGAGGGAGGAAATATTTTTTTCCCATCCTGATAATGAAAACTTTACTAAGCCCATGGTTTTGATTGTTTGTTTATTTTTTTTTCAAAAGACAGGATTTGTTGGGGAGGGAGAAATTGATCTCTGAAAAAATTATGAAAAGGAGATATGTGTGTTGACAGCTGGGATGTGTTGATGTGGTGGCTCTTTTCTGTAGCTATCTAATTTTTGTTCTGAGAATGTTGCACAGACTCAGGCACTCACTAATTCAGCAAATAGGGACTCACTGCCAAAGCAAATTCCAGCTGTGAACATGCAATCAGTTCTGTGGCTCAAATAGGAAAGTACCCTATGCCTAAATTTAATTTCCATGCACATTTGTCTATTTGGCTGCTCTCTCAGTCTTTGAACAAGTGCAGTTTTGCAGTCAATGCAGAAGCTGACCCCGTCATTCTAATAATAATGAAAATCTTTGTTGCGTGGGATGTTTGGGTTTGCATCTGGGTTTTCGTTAATATGACCTGAATGAAAGCCAAATCCTCACGTACGGATGTGTGGGTGTAATTTGACTGGCAGGCGGGTGTCCACCTGAAGTGCAGGTGGGAGGTGTGTGCAGCCTTGGTAGGGGTGGCAGGGACCGACTGCTCGCTGGCAGGTCATTCCCACCCGATGTCCCCTGGGTGTGCGGATACACCTCCAGTGCAGGGAGCTCTCAGGGACTGCCTGCTTGTAAGATGACATTGGTCTGCAGTGCTGAAGCACTCGCGGGTTAGTGGGAGGTCCGCAGCAGGGGTCCTTTCCCACTCCGTGGCAGTATCGGTGACAGATATTGGCACAGCCACTGCTGTCGTGTGGCAGCGGGGTTGCTTCCCACACACCAGCCCTTCTCCTGGGCCCCTCTAGCGGGGCAGTGCCAGTGCCTGCTGACCTCTGCTCGCAGCCTCGGAGCATGGGACGAGCTGTCACTGATGGTGAAGAGAGAGGTTAGTGACCAAACCTGTCCTTTGCTTCCGGCAGGGACGCAGGGGGATAAGAACAGCAATGATCACGAACAACATACCTTCTGCAAGGTTTTAGGCTTGGGAGAGGGCTTTTGGGAGCAGGGAGCCATAAGAAAAGGCCTTGGGAAGCATTTCTGGGCTCAGGGAGCTCAGCCTTGCGTCCAGGCGTTTTGGCTAAGGTGGTAGGCACTTCTACACAGCATGGCTGTGCTAAGGCTGGGCCACACCAGTGCTGCTGGGGGGAGCCTCCAGGAGGGGTGTGCTGGCTGTGCCCACATACCCTGCAGCAGCCCTCTCGCTGGAGGTGCTCAGGGCATGAGCCACGTTCAGCCACACTCTCACAAAATCCTACTGAGGTCAGGAGCAGGACCTGCCTGGAGAGCAAACCAGTGTCTGCTAACCTCGCCTCCTGCTTTGCTTTGAACTCACATTTCTGGAGATTCCTGGTTTTGCCCCAAAGTTATCTGTGCAAAACAGGCATCATCAGCAGAACTTTTTGAGAGTTTGAACTGACCAATTTTTGTTTGTTTCTTTTTAAAGGGTGATGAAGATTGCATCGGATATATTACTATTTAGTGCTGAGATGCAAAACTGAATTTCACTGAGCACTCAGACAGGAGAAATACTTTCAGACACTTAGCTGAAACATACTGGATGAATTAGATTTAAGGTCTATATGCAGTTAATGTACATTACCTGTACCTGATGTTATCCTGGAGCCAGCCCTAGACCTTACACATACAGGGTAGAAGCTATAGGAATATGGTTGCAGCATTTTGTGCCCAAGTCCAGGGCTGAGGACACAGTGGGACTGAACCAGACTGTCTGCAGAGGCAGACCGTGCAGTTAAACAGGCACAGAAATGTTCTGCCGAGCTGAAGTCAGAGAGCTCCTCGTGTTTTGGGGAGTGGACCTTGAGAGTCAGCAGCTGAGTCCCCCTGAGCCATGCTCATCGTAGAGCTAAGGGGTGTATTTCTTAAGAATGTCTCAGGAAATTATTTCCCATTTTGTTCTGCTATGGCTGTCGCCATTCAATTTTGCTTTCCCGTGGAATGTGGTGGATTCCTTACCTCCACATTACAAGTATGGAAAAAAATTATCTTTCCAATAATCTTGTGCTTGGCGTGCTGTCTGTATTTCATTACAAAATTCACTAACACTTGCTGAAAGAATAAATTAACCAAAAATCTTGGAACATGATTATCAAGAGCGTATAGGCTTATAGTTGAGTTTGGTATGGCTTTTACTAAACCACAGACTTTGAATTCTGATTAAGCTGTGTTTCAGACTCTGAACTGAAGGTATTTAACACTTTCCTCTGTTCATATTCTTTCTGAATAAGCTGCATAAATTAGGCCAGAGCTATAACAGCCTTAATAAACTATTGATCTCTGAACACAAGGATTAATTCACCTTGGCTGTCACTGAATTTGAATCTCATGTTTGTCATGTTTTGCTTAGGGCTGCAGTTTGCCTTTTTTGGGAGCACCCTTCCCCCAGAGCATGTAGTGTTTATTAGAGCAGAGGGGAGCCGCTCGGAAGGAGCCTTGATTGAAAGTGAGTGTCCTCTGGTGCCTGGGAAGCCACAAGCTCCGGCTGAATCTTCTCCGTGGTGAGGACAGAAGCAGTTTCCATCCAGTCTTCAGCCTCTCCGTTGAGCAGCAAGCGGCACAGCCGTGTGCTTCGCTGGGTTTGAGGCTGGTGGAAATCTGTCCCTGTCGTTTTTGGTGCCTGCCCAGGAATCCTTCCTAGGCTGCTTGGTGTAAGGCTGTAAAACTGATCTGGAAGCAGAGTGTTCTCCTTCCTCTTCATTGCTCAACTGTTAAGTAAACAGTCTTCCCAAATTTAAAAAAGAAAAAAAAAAGGGGATTTTACAGAAATGTGTCATATTCAGATTTTCATTTTAAATATGTATCTGTACAATTCTGCTGTACATTGAGCAGCTGTTAGAACCAAAGTGACCAATAAATAATATTATCTTTCTGGCTTCTAACTGTTTAGTGGGGCAGAAGATGATTGGGAAGCCAGTATTTGTTCAGTGAACAAAGGAGTCAACTATTTAATTTAACTAAATGAATGAACACCGATAATGGAATTTTCCTGTCATCTATTAATTTTACTAAAGAGACCTCTAAAACGATTGTAACGGTTTTGTCCCTTCCATGCCATCTAAGGGCCAGACTGTGAATGTCATATACTGGGAGACAGTTGCTGATATAAGTAATACAACTGGCATTTAATTGGTGTAACCTCATTGACATTACTTTCATGACTACTGAAGGATCGGTCAAAGATTTTAGCCCTCTGCGCTATATCCTTTTTATTTCGATTTTCAAATGCTTTTACAAGTGAACAGTGTGTTACTGAGCCTCAAAACCAGAGCATCGTCGCTGACTACCCGTTACTAGTTAGCCAATACGAGAGCTATTGTGGCAGCTCTACCTTATGGGAAGAACTGCTGTTCAGCCTAATTATTACAGATTATTAGATTAATTTTTTAATTGAGTAGGCTAATTAAAGTAGCCCCCCTACTAGCAGTTAGGAAGAATATATCTATTATCTTGCGTTCTCTTTCTCCACTGCCACTGTGCATTCAGCCCCTTGCAGAATTGCCGCTGAGGAGGAGGAGGAGGAGGAGGAGGAGGAGAACCGTTCAAAGTGGTCACTGTGTTTGCATCAGTTGCCAACTTTCAGACGTATTCTGACAATAAAAGGTTTTGACAGAATTTTTAAAGTGTTTTGCCCCCCTGTTTTGGGGTGATGATGAATGTGCCATACAGATGACCTTTACACAAGGCCGCATGCTAATATTCAGAACCGTGCTTTTGTTTGTCTGGAACAATGGCTGTCATTAAGAAAGCTGAGGTTGCCAATATGCCCCCCTGTTTCAGCGCCGGACCCTTCCTGATTGGGCACCGGGAAGCATCATGTGCCTTTGACTGAAATGACATGGAAGATGTATGGTCCGAGTGCCGTCCTCAGCACCACTGCTGTGATGGGAAGAAAACCACGCTGACCCAAATAGACCTGCGCTCAAACAATGTCGCACCAAACGAAGACAACATATTGGGAAGAAAAATGCTTGTAAACTGTGTGTGCTGGAAGATGTATTGGCCAGACGGCCATAGGGCAATCTTTGAACTATTGAAATCTTTAGAAATATTGTTTAGTTCTTGAACAATACTTACAAACCTAATTAATCAAGCATAGATGGTTATTTTCACTCTTTACATACTGCATCATTTTGGGACAAGAATAGGGCTGTCACATTTATTTTGCTGACCATTTCCCAGGTGCTTGCTGGCAAAAACAGGGTTTGAACATACATTTCCACAGCAATCCTCAAATAACAGCCTTAAGAGAGCTCCTGGCCTTCTCCTAACCCTTAATGTGCTTCAAAACTTCTTGTGTGTTTCTATTTTTCTGTTTGTGCATGTCTTGGGCTATGACACTTCATTTTCTTTTTGGTTTAGTTCTTTTTATGTTTAAGTATTGCTAGGAAGAAATTTGACATCTCCTCCAGAACAGTATTTTAAGCCTGACATGAACTTAATAAGTGGTGGAGCAGCTAACGGCATAATTTTAACGTCAAATCAATTGTATACGTACCTCTCAAGAGATGTGCAGATAAAAAGTTCAGTGTAAGACCTGTTATTACTATTTTTTTTCCTACTGCTTCTACTACAATCTTATCTGTAGAAGCTCTTGGAAAATACTCATGCCATGAATTCCTCTTGAATTGGTCATAAACTAAGGACTTAAATCTCTTTCCAAAACTTAGATTCTTTTAATCCACAATCCTACTGATTTCCAAATTCTGGTATCTCTACATTTAGATTACTGTTATTACAATAAATGTTTACTGGTTTCAAATTTTTTTATGTACACCGTGTGGCCAAAGCCTTCTGGACTACTGAAAGTAAATAACTTGACATTTTTAGTTACTTTTAAAAGCCAACATCATGTTTACTAAGGCTTGAAACTAATTTGTACAGGCAGTAAACAGTTTATGAAAATGTTAAAAACTTTAAAATTCAGCTCAAGCTATAATGTACAGCAAGATCCATAAAATATTGTCTCGTGTTATGATTAAAATCACTGAAACAACATTTTAATAGTTTAATACCAATGATTTATACCAATTTAATACCAATTATTATTTTTATATGTATTATAGTACAGTAGTCACACTAATATGTTCAAGTGGTCTGCTAAAGTAAGCTATCATTCAGAAGAAAGTGTATTTTAAATCATTTCTGATCTTGGACTTGACTTTAAATGAACCATCAGGATTAAAAGCATGTGTGTGTGAACTGCCCTCAGAGGCAATGCTTTCCCAGTTCAGAGCTTACTTACTATAGGAATGGGCATCCTTAAGCACAGGCTTCATTGTATTTGAAGGCAATGCAGTGAGATATGCCCATAAAATATGGAACTGTTGAATGCACCCAGGAATGGTTTTGCAGTTCTAAGTGCGCATACTAATTAATATGATTTGCATGTTTGTTACTCTCTTTTTTTAAAGCACTGTTTTTAACCTACCCCCCAGTAACCTCATGTATGCGTATTTAATATAATAAACAGTCCATATAAAAGCATGGCCCTCCCAACCAGGCTCGAGGTGGTGTGGGAAAACGTTCAGGCGTTGCTTGTCAAGGTCTGTTGCACAGGAAACAGGAGTGTCCAGTGCTAGAAATCTTCCCATTTGCAGAAATGAATGGAAATCAGCCATACAAAATACTGTTTTGATCAGGCTAGAAACATTGAACTCATGTAAAATTAAAAGCAATCCAAGGTATGTGGATCTTTGGGGTTTGTGCACACAACCTGATTACAAAGTAAGGGTTACTCTGGCTGTTCAACGATGTAACATGTTCGGGTCCCCGATGACCTTACGAGTCAAATGACGTTTTGGTCACTGTCTCAGTATATCCATCCTCAGATGAGGAGGGAGGTGACTTTCTGGCCCTGCTATGGTAGGAAGATAGTCAGCCCCCGTGTCGGGTGGTCTGCAGGCACCGCTTCATCTTCCTCCATCATTCACAAACCTTCTGCGTGCACTAGTTACGCAGGTTTTATGTATCTCTGTATGCATGTGGTGAGAGCAATATAGAAGTCTTTCTGGGTCTTTTTGTGTGAATATCTATATGTCGGCTCAGTTGCTGAGCAAAATCCTCCGTTATGGTTTGCTTTCCAGAAATCTGCTCTGCTTTTTCCACGCCTGCCAGGGTCCCCTCGGCCGCGGGCATGGAAGGGGGCAGGGGCAGCATCCAAACCTGCCAACCTGCGCCGCATACAGGCTGCATCTGGGTGGTGGAGGGTGGCGGCGGTGCTGGCAGCCTCAGCAGCCCCAGTTACCATGGCACTGGAGACATTCTCCAGGCTTCTTCATATTCTGCAAAAAAAATGCTCCGGGCAAACACCTTCTTTCGCAGAAATTTGGCATGACCGTCTCCTTCGCTGCTGGTCTGTTCTTCCACCCATCTCCCAACAAAGAGGTTAATAAATGTTTACTTTTTTTCCTGTTTCCATATGGTTTGTTCACAGGCTTTTGCTTGTGTGTGTATGAATGCTCGCTTGCATTGACTGCTGTGAGGGAATTGTTCTACTAATGCTGGCCATCTTCAAATCAATGCCTGCACATAACAACAGAAAGTGCCTCAGATGTAGTGGTTTCCACAGGACTATTGTTAGGCCTTTGTTAAGCATTTTTGAACCTAATAAATAATGTCAAAAGTGTCTATCCTAGCCAAAAATGTTCCTTTTGAAACACTTCTAATAGTATTTTTGTTCTGCGATGTCTCCCAGTGTTGTGAAGAATTTGTGCCTCACAATAGGAATCTGGTATATCGCGTGCCGCTTTGCCATTTTTATTTATTTATTTATTTATTTAGAGATACGAACCCTTCTTTTCTGGGCAGGCATTCCCACTTCTTTGCGTAAATGTCAGTTTTTCTTGAGTAACCATATCACTTGGAACTTCAGTGCTGTAAATGCTACTAAATTTCACAAACTACAGGAGGATCGAATCTTAATAATGATGGAATGAAGAGAAGGAAAACCAATTGCTAAACTTAATTATAAGCTATTTCAGTGAATCTCCTTTGTGTTTTGTTGCATAACTCGTAATTAAATTAAGTCTAAAGCAAGGTTTTAACAATTGCTTTATGCACTGAAAAACAATGATAACAACGGTCAAAGATGATCACGGTAGTCCCCTCTGGCTGTAATATCTATTAATCTAGACCTTAATGACTATTTATTCTGGAAAAAACTCTAATTGGAGACTCACTGAGCTTCATTATATCTTACATAGTACCTATTAACGATAAACTTGAGCTGTCCTTAATCTGTAGTTTAATTTGTGGATAATATTCCCATTTCTGTGGTCCAATAGTGTGAGGCAAATCAAGCTAGGATGAAACATATTTGCTAGACATATTTTATTTCTGTGCATTTTACTTTGCTTATTTTAATTGGGCTCTGGGGAAAAATGTCAAACATCACATTTCTGTGCATTCATATTCTCTGTGGCACCAAAGCTGTTGGATGCTATCTGTATTAAACAACTGTTTATACTGTGGAGATTTTTTTTTAGTAATCTCATTTCAGCTTAGTGCTAAAAAAGACATTTTAGCTTGTTTTCTGGCTAGAGTAGAAATAAATATTAGAAGACCTACAGTCGGAACTGCTTACTTGTGGTGTTACATGGGAGCATCTAAAACAAATTTCAGCTCACTACCATTGTAGTGGAGAATGCAACTCCATTTGGGGCTTGATAAATCAAGCTTCTAATACTCCTGATGATAGTTCAGTGGACTTACGTCTGTGTTTGTTTTCTTTTACAGTTGATGCTTAAAGAAATGTCCTTGCACAGGGATGCAGCATTCTTGGCCCCTGAGCTATGGCAATGGTGTGGCAGCGGGAGGCAGGAGCGGTGATCGCTGGCTGTCATGCCTTCCCCAGGGAACAGAGGATGCCGCTGGCCCTGGCTGATGGAACACCGGGTGCAGGACAGCACATGATATCCCTTCGGAGTGGGACAAAAATGAGTGCTCTCAGTGCATTTTTTAAGTGCTGATAAATCCTGGAATATCTTCACTTCATCTGTTGATGTAGGAAAAAGGGATGAATTTGGAATGTAGAAAAAACACCTGAAGAAGCCCCTCTGAAAACAGAGGTGCATGTTACCTATGCAGGGAATAACAAATTTTAGCAGAAATTTTAGTAATAGAATTTTTGTAGATTTTTTTTATTGCTGTCTTTCAAATTTAACTTGTAATCTCCAACCAAATTAAAAGATCTCTCTGGAGAAGGTTTTAGCCAGTAATAATGGTTTGCTGCCAGAATTCAAATAACAGTATTATCAAAGTGTCTGCCAGAAAAGAAAAGAAAAAACCCACACCTTAAAAGCTGTGTGAAAGTTTAAAAAGAAGTATTAAGAATTTAGTTTTGCTATTGAAATTATGAAGAGGAATACTGGATAAAACACATCTATTGGATAAGATAGGTACAATAATAGTTTTTGAGTATAGTTGTGTTTTTCTTTTATGTTACAACATAAGAAAAAAACTGTGTTGAACTTTTTCCTAATATTTGAAAACTCAATGTAATTTTAAATAGCAGAAATCTCTCTGAGAGATATTCTACTTGTAAACTTAGGTGGATCCAAATGAGTTTTAGAGTGAGGTTAGGGTTAGCTTAGAATTGTTTTGTTTCACTAAAACAATAATTCTAATATCTTCAAGTTTTCATTGTATGTTAGGTTGAACAACACTGAAACACTGCTGCCAGGCATGACCGACCAAGACCCCAAAACCACGATATAAATGCTGCCATCGGTCTACTGTAATAAAGTGGAAAAATAATTTTGTTATAAATGAGTGGAAAAAAGCATTAGAGCCAAATAAAAGAGGCTGTGAACAGCACCATTCTCAACACTTTTATATACATCTACAGTCAGGTAGATCTATCAAAATAATAACACAAAAACCGTGGAATAGCAGTCAACTTCTTAAAACGTACCAATTATTAACCACTGTACCAAAGTACAAAGCCAGTGTTTTTAAAATGCAGGAGACTTCTGTCTTCTGAGGGTGAAGTTTGCTGCTCATCTTGCCGTTGTCTTTTTTTTTTTCTTAAGGACTTTCCTTCTCAGAAACCTGTCCCTGTCATTAGGTAGGACAGCGGGGGGAAGTAGCTGTTTTAGAGGCTTTGGAGGCTGGTGGCAGAGGCTGCCAATCTGTCATGTGTGGTGGCTTCTCTGTCAAAAGTGGGTGCCAGGCAGAGGCTGCGTTGCAGTGGGTAAATTGCTGGCTGGGCATGGGGACGCCCAGCTGTGTCCCCACGGAGCAGGCTGGCATGGACCTGGCCTTCAGAAAGGCTTTGGGAGGTCTTCCCCCTCCTCCTGCATCCTGGTGGCTAGTGCTCTGGGGTAGACTAATTCCTATCATTTGAACAGTGCTAAGGCAATGGGGCTGTCATCCCAGCTAGTGCCAGAGGGTGCTCCAGTTACTGAAAAATTGAATAATAATAGTAATAATCATCTAACGGCATTGTCCTTTTTTCCTCAGACAGACTACCTGTAGCCGTGCAAGGCTGAGACCCTTTCTGGCCATTGCTCTTGCCAGTGCCTTGGGCGAGGGGAAAGGGGTGATCCCCAGCCTCCTGATGTCAAACTGACCTGACCCAGCATCTCTGCCTTCCCCACAGAGCATGCAGGAGCTGCAGCCTGCTGAGGTTTCTGCTCTCAAGGAGAGGAAGACATTTAACCACGATTCACCTGGGGGGTGAAGAGGACGGTGGGTATGAGCTTGCTTTAATGTAGTTAGCTTCAGAAATGCACCGTCACTGGCGCAAAACGGGCCCCAGTAAGTGTTTTGGGCAGGTAGTCCATGCTGAAGCTGGTGTTTCATCGGTGTCTGAGGTGGCTGGCTTGACTCTAACATGAGTGTGTCTATGTGCACAGCCATTAATCCCCAAGGTATCTTAAGTCTCTGCTGCCTGCTTGCTCAGTTACACTGGTAACAGCTATTGTTTTCTGAGTTCACATTTAGTTACTGTAAGAGGTAGCCAAGAAGGTCAGAGTTTGAATGTTTTTTTTTCCTTAGAAAAATCTCACTCTTTTTTTCCCCCGTATGGGATTTTTGACAAGGTTTCATCTAATTTTTTAGAATAGCTGGAAAAGAAAAGGAAGGGTGATATCATCTGTACTGAGACTGTCTGTAATAAAAGATGTGTGGTCTTCTGAGAAATTAATCTCAGAATCCTAGGAAGGATTCAAAGACCTTCATAGTGTGGATTGTCTGATGCATCCCTAGTACTTTAATATACAGGACAGCTGTCCATATAAGTTACACTGGATAGTTTGATTTAGATGGTCCAAAGAAATAAAGTGATCTCTTGGACATCCTAGTTAGTTAGAATACATATGAGCTTTTTTTTTTTTTTTCCCACTTTCACAAATGATTGATGGAATCATTATATTGCTGGAAGAAACCCAAAGTATTTATCGTACCCATGAAACATCTTTCCTTTGACTTGAGAGGTCTGTAGATTTCTACCTCTCTATATCGCAAACAACATGCTTAACCTTATTGTTCACGCTCAAAGAAAAGCCCCTGTAACACAGATAGTAGATGCAGAACAGTCCTTCTGCAATGGGCAAGGCATAGATTGGACTACAACTGGGGTTTAGCTCAGTAATTAAAAACATGAAGGTTACCTGGTGGGCTGGAAAAGCGAGAGGACACATGGAGGGCAGGGAAAAAATCTGTTCATGGCTGTCAGGCTTTGGCAACAAGTGGAGAAGAGCAACAGATCTAAGCAACCTGATTAACTTCCAGCATGGTGAGTGTGGCAGAATCAGGTGTGCTAAGCAGTAGCTGTGAGCATTGCTGAGCTAGTGATAGGGCTGTGGGTGCCCTGAACGTCATATGCCAAAAATCCAGCTGTGACTACTGATATGTCTCTGTGTGTGCACAGTTTGAAACTATACAAGTTTGATTTGAACTGAGAGTCACAGCCTTTCAGATGCAAACATGATATTATATTTCCAAGGGCAAGATCATACATTTCACAGTATTTTTTCTTTATACGAAATACAGTTCCTGTGGGGAACATTCATTGGTTCTGGTGAGATATTTCTTCTTTCAGATTACATTTCATTAGTGCATAAACCGCAGAGAAAATAAACTAAATTTAAAAAAATTGCAACTGCTGATGATGGCAAGAGGATGAAAACCTTAATATTAAATTGACTGTGAGAGAGAATCTAAAGATAAAGATTTTTGGAGATCATAGTTCTTGGTGATTGATATTTGCTGTTTCTTTTGCTGTGCCTATTCCTGTAATTTGTATTTTCTATTTTCCTGGAGACTGTGGAACTTCTCAGAAGAAATCAAGAATTCAGCTTTTCTTGCCTCACCTTGCCTTGCTTGTCCCTTCATTCCTGTAGAATGAACACCTTTGAATGTTGCGTCAAGTAACAGGACTGTCATCTGTTGTTCATAGCTGCTCTCTTCCCTGCTCAGACTGTCTTACCAGTGACCTCTTCAGTTGCTCTGGTTTTGAGAGCCTTTGCCTTGCTGTGACGGCTATTAACATGGTTTGCTGGCAGAGCCCCGAGGAGGCGCAGCCGATGCTGTCAGGGCTCCTGTGACGTAGCTCGCTGGTCCTGGGCCGGCCGGGCAGGTGGCCAGAGCTCCCCTCTGACAGCGGGATGGGAGCCGCATGAAACTCAGCCAGACGTTTGGCTGGTGTTACGCATCAGCTCTCTGCTGTGTGCTTTTCATACCGCTGCTGCTGTGGCTCGGCTGGCAAAACTTTGCAGTGTGCACCTGGCCTTGCTGCCTTTTGGACCTCGCTCGTGAGGGGAATTATTTGGAAAGGCAAGGAGGAGACTCTATGTGGTTCCTTGTTCTCATTAGTGGACAGAAACAAATTTCTCATGAGGATAGTGGGGGAAATTCCCTAGCAAACTGAAGGGTTTGATAGAGGATTGAATGAAATAACTGGGATTCCCCAAAAGGATACATTTTAGCCATAGAGCCTTTCCACCTGGAGCCTCCTCCTGTCCACCACCAGGCTTTTCCAAGAAGGAGTCCATCTTCAGGTCAAATATCAAATGTTTATGAGCTTCTTGGAGCCTTAAGTTGGAGTAGGATTTTCCTTCTGCTCCTTGAAATGGTGTCATCCACTCAGCTGTTTCATGTTTAAGTAAATACCTCAAAGCAGCCTTAACCACAGCTTTTACAGTAGGAGCCGAGATGAGTGAGAATGTGTGACCCTCCAGACCCAGTTTGCTTGGACCCCTATTTCTTGTAGGCAACCTTGCAAAGAGCAAAGCTTACTCATCAAAAGTTACAAGAGCTCTGTCTTGTCTGGGGTCTTCACAGCACAGTTTAAATATTAAAAAAAAAAAAGAAATGTTTACCTAATCACCACCAGTACCATGTTTGATGGAAATTTGAAAATCAAGGCACAGTCTTTTTGCTGTTAGAACTTCACCTTTTCCTAAAAAATCCTGAAATATGAATGTAGCTAATGAATTTGATTTTGACACATGAAAGAGGACAAAGCTATATTTGTTCTACTAATGACAGAAGTGAATTGTGTTGTGTCAGTCAGGTGTACACTCCTAAGATCAGAGGAAACAGGCTTTTTTTTAGAGAGGAAAACCCCTAATATCTTACGAAAGCACTGGAAACAGCTATTTGAAGGTGATATTTCAATCTTTTTTTTTTTCCTACTTGTTATCCTCAGAAGTGTACCTGAAATGCACATGTGCACTAGCTGGCTAAAAGATTAATTGCAAATATATTATCAGGTGGATTTAGCACTTGTTCTTTAGTTATTAATTAAAAGACTTTGGATTTTTGAAGTTATTTACTACCTGCAACAATTTTAAGTTTGTTTCAGAAAACTTCCACCTGTATTTTATGTGAACTGTTCCTTCTGATCCACAGCTAGTCATTATTCATGGAGCATAATTGCTTTTCTGAGTCACATGTGACTGTCTCCTTCCCCTGATTTGAGGACTGGGTCTTTCTAAAAAGAAGAGTAATGAGCCGTGATTAAAGATTGTTCTTGGGCACATAATTCATACATGAATACAGGAGAATGGAGGATACTGAAGAATTTGTCTGCCTTAACACTCTACAGACATATATGAAAAGCACATGATTGTGGCCAAGTTAAAAAAAAAAAGAGCAAATTTGTTGTTTGTGCAACTCTGCCTTTCCCAGAGACACAGCAGCAGAAAATTTGACCCAGCATTTTCATGTTATCTACAGAGTGCTATCAATCACAGAGAAATTTAAATCCTAATTATGCTCTAATTAGAAAAAAGCACAATGAAATCAAACCCACATTTGTCATGAAAAGTCTTTGTACCTGATACTGCATTTTCAGTTTATTCAATTTATGGTGCTGTTAGTGATGTCTATACACATTTATCATCGCAAAATGTTTTTTCATGTGTGTCACTTAGCCAAGCTAATATTAAAGCTGAAATTTTTCTGCCAGGTGTCAACGCTAGGATAAAACTTTCTGAAAAATTTCAGCAGGTATTAGTTATTAATGTGTGACAATAGAAATAGATGTAGGCAGGATTTTGTTTTTCTTACAGTAAAAAAAAATGTACATGACTATGATAGTAAGTAGAAAAAGGGAAAAATATTTGTGTCTGTATTTTATAGCTGGAATATAGTGAGGAGAAAGATGTGGCATCTTACACAGAATGTGAATTTAGATTTATTCTTAGATCCTGAAAACAAGAATTCGCACATGTGCACTGTAGCTGTGTTAAGAGTTCGGCATCTCACTTCTCCTGAGATGCCACTGGCCCTGAGCACGCACAGATTTCGCATATCCTGAGAAGACAACTGTGTGTGTAGCATCCCCGTTTCATGATCTCCAATGCTGAATGTAGCTTTCCTCCTCTTTTGCCTCTGGCTGCAGCAGCCTACTCTCATCCTCAACATCAGAACCCAACAAGGGGACAATGGTTCCCTTATTCTCTGGACCCCCGTCTGCTGAGAGTGATGAGCCATGGAGGGGAAGAAGTCGCCTGAAGGAAATGCAGAGGGTGGGGAACACGGTGTTGTGGGGGATGGAGGAAGAATATGAGAGGGAATGGTGGATGGAGGAGGAAAACCAGAATAATGACATAGCCTGAGTTGCCTCACACTGCTGGTGGGGGGAGTTTTGTACTTTGACCCCTGCCAAGGCATTTCTTGTGAAGCTGGGTTAGTCACATATGTTTCAATTGCACAGGAGGCCAGCAATTGTGTAATGATCGTTTTCATCACTGTTTTGAATGGTCTAGTTTGAGACTGCTTTTGCAACAAGCCTAAAAATCACAGATGCTGCTGAAAATAGTTAATTCTGAAAGAGGCACTGATAATACTACTGTGACTCCCATTACTTTTTAGTACCGGGTAATCACTCACATAAGGCCATAAAAACCTCACGAAAAAACTAGTTCTGAATTCAGAGGCAAAGGACGTGCAGTAGCAAGGATTAGTCTATGGGGCTTTCAACTCAACTTATATTCATAGAAATGTTTGGTGCCTGATGAACACTGAGACATCAACATTTTTGAGTATTTAATTTTTTTGTTGGAATCCAGTGTATGACTGCGAAGTAAAGAAGCTGAGCAGATGAAATATGAATTTTGTCATATCTATAAAAACTGACCAGGGCTTCCTCCAAAGAACTTTCCAGTGCTATCTGAGGTGAAATAATTTGTCAAAAAGATGGTTGAAAAAGATTTTATACCTGAAAAATGATTTTGCAAGCTCTTGAAAATGTTGAGCTTCGATTAGCATTTTAGGAATAGCTGGCTTTGATTTAAAGAAAATACGAGGAAAATAAAGAAATTTTATAGAAGTTTTAAGTGATTGAAGTTGCTTTTTTAACGGGAGGCAAGATAGTGGTAAATAGTGTTTGTTACATTCATTATTTCTTACTCTTGTAGAAATGGGCTTCCATTACAAATCTTGATTTTGAAATTAGATGTGAATTTGAACTTCCTCAAGTCTCTCATAATTTCATTTCATGGCCTTCATGCATTTAGTGTCCAACACCATTGGTGACTAAAAGAGAACACCCCGGACCACGTTCTCAGCAGCTGAATGTTGGCCCGTTGATTTTCGGGAGGTAAAAAGTTACACCACATCAGAGGCCAGTTCTGCATCTTAGCAGATACAGGAAGATGTAAGAAAGTCCAGCCCTGGATGAAAGGATTTTCCAAAATTTGAGGACCCATTCAGTTCGGTTACACAGTTTTAAAGATGATTTTCTGTTCTCGTTGTCTTGCCTGAAGGTTTGAAAGAGCAAAAAGGGAGAAGCTGTCTAATTAAACAATGTATGCAAGACTATCACTGACCTAGTTCAGAAGTACAAGTGTGTGAAAACAGAGCTGACTTCTTGCCCCCAGCGATGGTACTGGAAGTTTTGCCATTGACTTCAGCAGAGTGGAAATTTCAGGCATTTTTCCTGTCTGAAGTTGCTCATAATGGAATGTCCCTTTCCTGCAAATGCAGATGCAAATGAATACACTTCATGACTAGTTCTGCTGAACTGAGGCTTTTTCAGGCTCGGTGTCTATAGTCCTATGCAATGCTGCATTTAAGAATCAAAACCAAGCCAAAATTAGATTAATAGAGAAATTAGACTTCTAATAATAAAAATAAGAATCGGGTTTAGATAAACAAATGGCTTTAGATAAATCTTTTATTTCATGGAAGATTTAACTTAGGAATTAAATTTGTGTACATTAAGTCTAGAAGCTTTTTTAAAAATGGTAACATCTATCTTTCATGTAAGTGTGAAGAGAACATGAACACACAAAGAGGTTTCAGTAGGCTGTATAAGTATTGATTTAGATAATCTGCATGTAAGCAAAAATATTTTTGTAATTTTCCATTTTTTCCTTTAAAACAGTTGGTATTGACAAATGAGCAAGTCCATTTCAGTACCTAAGATGCACCCGTTCCACCTAGCTGTGCTACACACAGTGATTCCCAGGGAATGTTGTGAAAGTTGGAAGCAGACAAATGAAAAAGTCATAGGAAAATTCCATTTATTTCTCTCAGGGTTGCTGTTGTTTTTCCCTTTGTTAGTTAACCTGTATCTCTTGTCTTTTCTGTGCTTTGGATGCATGTTGCTAAGAACTGCCATATCTAGACTGAAATTCACAGTTTGTCCACTTGTACTGCTAGGTTTTTCATCTCCATTTCACTATGAGATTACATCAGTATGTTGTGTTGCCCCCCCCCCATACTTCCCGAGCTTAAAGATGTGCTCTTTTAGATTTTTTTGTGTGTGACTTTAACAATGTTCTGTTCACATTTCCTTGGATAGACCCAACAATTGCTTGTTGACCCATTTTAACCCCTTTTGAGCATCATCTTCAAAGTGTAACTGTCCTTGACAATGAAAGAGACCTTCCTATTGTCTGGTCCTTCCAGGCAATCTTTAGCATTGAGTTAAATGGCTTTCAGATGGAGGAGTTGGCTGGAAGGAAGGAGACAAAGTGGTCTGTTGTTTCTGAGTGACTTTGCTAGAGTTTCCCTTTTTTCTTTTAGAATGGTGCATTTCTATAGAAGATGACAGACGTTTTGACAGGTGCAATATGCTTTGAACTGTTGTGCCAGATAATTCTTTTGTCTTGGTTTTTCCCAGCAGAGTGGTACGTCTCCTTAGGATGCTGATATGCATATTGTTTGCTTTTCATTTAGTGTGGTGAAGCCTTCCATCCTCCTTTTCTCTCTCCTTCTCTCACTTTTTTAACGGCCCTTTGCATATATGTAGCTAACCCAGATGGGAAGGCGGAGTGACCATGACTTAAACCTCTCTCTCCAACCTTTTGATCGTGATAACTGACAGTTATAACTCAGGAAATTATAATGGCAATAGAGAAAGAGCTGGCAAAGACACACAAAAGCGTGACCTCAACTAAAATTGTTATAATCTCATCTCTGGCTGCAATGAATGATGCTCGTATAAAAAAGACAGTTTCAGGTCTGTTACTTCAGAGCAGGAAAGATTTAGCTTTGCTCATCTACGGATCGGCCTAGGGGAAAACAAACCGCAGTCCCATTGCAGAATCAAAACGGATTTGAGGAGAAAAGAACTCCAAGCTAAAGTTTTAAAACTTAAAAAATGTTTTATCTTACTCCTAGTAGGGATGTTTTATTTCTTTCTTAATACTCCTAAAGTTACCACAGAGAGTATTTCTCAGTCAGGTAGCTTAATTTTTTTGGAGTGTGTAGAGCGTGTGTTCTACATTTGTGGTCAATGTTTTTGCAGTGTCAGCTCTGCGGGTTTTTAGTCCTGCTATGAATTATTGTATTGTAAATAGCAGCACTATTAAACTGGTCATGCAGAGAAGATGTCGGGATTTGTGCATGATAGTATCTTTCTATATCAGTCCCTGCTTCTGCCTGCCTGCCTGTTTTGGGCTTAAACAGACTTTCCCACTATTACCTTTGATGTTTTCTTTTTATTTTCAGAGTTAACATCCCTTCTTTTGGTTGCCTGGGTATGACTCTCATTCATTGTGTCATGAATGACATCCGTGTTACTGAAAGACAACCTGACCCTGAAAAATTGAAAACAAGATCTTCTTTTGCAGTTGCTTCACATGGCATAAACTCAATGGGGAAGAGAGATTTAAAGGCTGCCAATCAAATAGAGGAATGGACAACATAATTTACTGTAACAGGGAGAGGTGTCTTGGAAAGCTTTGCTTTATGAATCCTTCCAGAACATCTGAGAACTTTATTTAATAGCTCATGGCATACATGTTTAAAATATTTGTACCAAAATTTTCAAAAATCAGGGACTAGAAGCTAAATCTCTGTAATCCATAGTTGAGTGAGCTGGTGGCCTGATTTCCAAAAATGGCGAGAACCCATCAAGTTCTGTGGTTTCCACAGACATCTGCTTGGAATGCTTTAGAGTATCTTACTCTAGTGTTTTAGCCTACAGGGCAATTTAAAATTTGTGTATGTTATTGTGGTATATAGTGGGTAATCTTGCATTAAAAAAATATAACTACATCTTCTAAAATGACAAAATTTATGGGAAGCTTTTGACTGGTGCTAATGATACCCCAAACAGTGAATGGCTATATTTGTTTCTTTGCTAGTAGATGCCTCAGTGCTGCAAAGTGTTCTACAGCAGTGCTTAAGCATGTGAGATCAATGAGTCTGAAATAGATGGCTAAACCATTATCTGAAATGCATTAAAAAAATATAACTACATCTTCTAAAATGACAAAATTTATGGGAAGCTTTTGACTGGTGCTAATGATACCCCAAACAGTGAATGGCTATATTTGTTTCTTTGCTAGTAGATGCCTCAGTGCTGCAAAGTGTTCTGCTGTGAGATCAGTGAGTCTGAAATAGATGGCTAAACCATTGTCTGAAATGCTGTCTGCTGCCATAGAAGGGTCCTAATAATTGTTATACTTGATTGTAAAAGTGCTTCTTTGGAATCATTGAAATTTTCTGTCTCTTCAGTTACTTTTTTCAAATAATTCCTGTTTAGATTGTAACTCTTGCTTTTGTAAGTCAGTCATGCAAACAAGACAAAATCTCTCCATTTTAGTAGCTACTCTTCTGAGCTGAAAACACAGTATTTTTGCCATCCATGTTCTATTCTCACCTGTTACCACTAGTTCCTGGTTGCAGATTTATTCATGTATTGACTGGTAACTGGTTGAAACTCCTTATGTCACAACAGGAGAAAATGTATTTGCAACACTGGAAATTTCAAAACAGATTTTTGTAAGTATATGTTGTAGGCAGCTGAGAACAGGTTCTTATGAAGATTGTTGGATGGTCTTGACAAGAGGCCTATTTACTGACACCATCTCTAATTGTTATGCGTCATGGAATGTTCTCATCTTAAGAGATCTGACATCGTTCAGGGAAGAACCAAATGGAACCAATGTTAAATTGCTTCAGGCTCTTTTGCAAAGTAGAGTATTTCTGAAGCTGGGAGAATTTTGCCAAAGGACTCACAAGGCATGAATTTCTTGGGACGATGTGCATCACATTCGGTTTTATGGTTTCACTTTCACTGTTTGAGGACGTTGCATAGCTGAATAGGTTGAAGGGGAACCCACGCCTTTTTCACAGGAGTCCAGTGTAAGCATGGCAGAGTCCTTGTTATGGTCATCAGTGAGATGGTTATTTATTACTTGATTGGTATCTGAAATTTCTATAGGGTTCTCATCAACAAAATGAAGGTGGTTGCTCTTTTGATCAGTAGGAAAATATGCAAAGAGTTCTCACAGGCTGCTGATGTCTCAAAATATGCCCACTGTAACAATTCACAGGCTATACAAACTTCATGGTTGTCAAGTATTCTGCTTGCCCTTGCATATAGACTTCATGGTTGTCACTGGAGATAGAGCGCTGTACCTTCTGCTCCAAAAGCATAGGCTCCTACTGTCAAGATTGGTATCATGTTGCGAGCATGGGGAGACTATGCAAATTGGATAACATAATGCTGCTCATATGGGAGCTGACTGCTAATTCCCACGTTAATCCTGTGAGCGAATGCAGTGTGAACGAGACACTCACCCCAAGTCTGGTTGAGGCCAAGCCGCGTGTTCCTGCCGTTGAGAAGAGCTATGCCTGCTCTCCAGGTAATCAGTCTGACTCCTGAGTGTTCACTAAAAGGTGCACTTGCCACCTAATAGCATTTCCCGTTGCCATAGAAGTGTTAAGCATGGAACAATCTGTAAAGAATCCACTGATGAAAAGCCAATTAAAATCAACTGGGAATCTTTCCACCAATTTGGTAAAATTTGGATCGCACCATTAACCAGAAAGCCATGCTGGGCACATCCTTTCCCATGGGAATCATTTCACCTGCCTGGCAGAATAACACTGGATGATGTTATTAACACTCTTTTCTTAGAGTGACAGAACATGAGAAAACCCACTTTTTTGTCTGGTTGGTGTTCAAGAATCTTCCCAGGCCCATAGGGCAGGAAAGGGACTACTACTAAGTCTTTCCATGGATAGGAGTAATTTGTCAGACCCGCTCTAGAGCACTGAGTTAAGCAAGAGGCAACAGCATCAGTGTTATCACTGACAGCTGCTTTCTGGCCAAAACCTTTAACATTTTTTGCTTTACAAAACTTTGAATATCATCACCTGAATGTATTTTTGTTTGAACACAAACTTTAACCTAATGGGACTGTTTCATCTATTTTCGCATTCTTAGATCCCCGTGAGTGAGGTGGCAGCTTGAACTTCCAAATTCAGTGGGTCACAGGAGGCCTTTAATGAACTTGGAGAACTTCATCCATGCACAGGCTCCTCTTTGTCCCAACACAAAATGACTCATCTGACAAGACCGAGTCATAACTCTTAGGTATGTTTTGCTGCTGGTTCCTACTCACAGCCAGAGACTATAGCACTTTATGAGTGCATTCTTCACCAAGGTTTAAAATCAACCAACAAAAACTTAAAATTAGGTTTCTAAGTCCACATTTACTTATTCAAGTTTCTATTGTGTTTCAAAGAAAGTTAGCATGGTACAAAATTAACGATGATAATGAAATCCCCACTAAAAGGCATAAAAAGTTATGAATCCAAACCCACTATATTTAGTAGAGCTTCTTGCCAACAAAGTACACTTCTAGATTCAGACAAAAGGATGGACCCATAATTTTTCATCTTCATTATTATGTAGGTCAACATAAAATTCTCTTATCGATCACCTCAGTTCAGTACTGATTTGATGATGCTGAGATAAAACTGTTAAGATGTCCTTCTAGCCTTGTATCCAAACATGCTAGTCAAAAGTTAATCTGCTTTTCTAGGTAAGATTCATCTCAGATGTTGTGCACTGCAATGTTTTATTTGTTGTATTTAGAATGTTTAATCAAATTGAATGTGTAAATTAATAGCTACAATAAATAACTACAATCGTATGTTCCATAGCTATTAAAAAGTTCATCTATGCACTGACTTATATTGCCTATGTAATGAAGAAAATGCTGAGAATTAATTGCCTCTGGTCTCTTGTCTACATCATAAGGATGATGTTCAATCATTAAGATTTTTCATTTATGGATGGTTTTCCTCATGTAAGAATTTAAGGATGAACTGAAAAAAATGATGCACAGAGGCCAAAGTTCTCATGACTTCGAATCCTACTGAAATATTTTATATAGGAGTTAGATGATTTCTAAAATGGTTCTGAATGACTTTGCACTTTTTATTTGGGCTGATTGAAAATTTCCTGTTTCCATGTATTTTGCTTCTACAAAATGTTGCTTTTAGAAAAACAGTATGTTCCCCAGAGTCATACTGATTTTGTTATTATTTTAACCAAAAATTCCCAAGTGATTTTTTTCTTATAAGTTGAAATTATTTTGTTACAGCTTTTCTTATTCATCATTATTTTATAATTTACGTTATGATACAAGATAGAAAAAAAAATTGGAAGGATGAAATATCTCTGTGAAACATTTGATAACGTCAAAACAAAATCCATCATTGTATGGATCTCTGCAACTAAATTTTGTAATTCTTATTCCATGGGAAATATCAACATAATGTATTTTAGGTTAGAAGTATACTAGATGCTGCTCATCACTTTTCCTGTATGTTTTTCTTTTCAGGTTTCTCAGACTTGAACATGATATAGAAAATCAATAAACACACAATTGTTTCTTTGTCTTTGTTTCACTGAGTTTAGTTTATGTATAGGTTGCTGGTTCAGGATTTCTTGGTCTTTTTGCTTGACTGAGAATTGAAATCAATTGCTTGGCTAGGGTTTAATCTTCCTGTTTGCAGTCTTGAGGGTGACCACTAGCATTAGTAGGGTGACTGATAGGTAAATAGAAGGAATTAAGTTCTCGCTATTTCACTGAGACTTATATTAGTAATGTCATTCATTTCAATAAATGCTAGTCCAGATCACCTGATCCCGGAACATAACTTCGGCTGAAATAAATTTGCTGATGTTGACTGTAGAGAAAAGGAATCTTAGTACTATGTTGCAGGACAATTATTGTCTTAAAAAATAAAGATGAAGTGATTTGAAAACCCCTTTTTCTTTCTCCTTATATCAAAAACCTACCTGTGAAATGTACAGTGAAATGTAAACAATTCTTGGACACTGTCTCTTCCTTGTTACCTACCTTGAGTCAGCACTTAGCAACTCTGGAAGTCAAGGACAACCAATGCACTTACTTTGCATAGACTAAATGACTACACGTGCAGAAAGGCACTGGGGAATCTGGATACTATACTCATTCTTTAACCCCTGGTTTGCTGGAATTTAATTTTGTGGCATGTTTTCCTTCCTTCTCTATTAAGAAGCCAGGACAGAAGTGATATTGCTTAGGAATTTTCTTAACTATTCACAGCAAAATCAGCAAATCACTGCAAATGCATTTTTATCCTTTCAGAAAATTTCAGGGTAATTAATAGCATTTTTTTCCCTGTTTGAACTGAGCTTTGCAACAATGAATGAATGACTGGTATCAAACTTTCTTTGCTGGAGCACCAGAAATAGGAAAAGATGCATCACGAAAAGTATAATTAGAATGATTTGGGAACAAAGCAAAGTTTCAGAAGACATTTCAGGATATAAGAGTCAAAATATTGTTGGAACTACTACTGCCAACATAAACGGTAGGAAGACATTTACATCAATGGGGCTTTAGTTCAGAGTGACTGATCTTCACTTGGACAGCAATTAATATATTTGCAAACATGCTAATTCCAAACAACTGGCGAGGCAGTCTTGTTGATGAGAGCGCACATTGGCAGGACAGTGGAACCCAAGCCCTTGCCTATGAGGGTATGTGTGTCAGCTGTACCAACCTACAGAGGCCAAGGATGTTTTCACTGAGCTCAGATGTCTCTTCCTTTTAGAGCAGCTGTTACAAGGCCAGTCCTGAAGGCCGCCTTGTTATTCCCGTGTATATTCCCTGTGGTCAAGGATAACACCTCAGTGGCTGAGGATGCAAAATCATTAATACTATTTAGGAATACGTATTTGTTTTCATTCCAGCTATCATGAGATGTTATTGACAGGGCTCATAAATGGGAAATTCTGAGCCATCATGAAGATGTTTGAGCATAACTGAGAAGGGAATTTGATTATTAAGTAGCACTTGTGCCTCTCCTACGCTGATGAGTTACCTCCTTTATGGTACCATCACATTCAGTTCTCAGGCATCAGCTCATTACATTAACTTCAGGCACAGTCACATTTTTCCTCAGATTTTGCCACAGCATTACCCTCTGCCTTAGGGTACCTTCTCTAAAATGTGTCAAACTGGCTTGATATGTATTTTGAGAGTTTTTGAAATTATCTACACCATGTGAGAAACCAGACTGATCATGACATAGTCACATCTGCAAAGAGGAAATTTGCCTTTGGTAAGATAAACTGAGACACGGACAGACGCACTGCACGTGTATCAAGTAAATCTAGGACATCATCTGCATTTGCTAATGAATTGTTTCAGAGGGATGTACAACTTGAAAAATCAGCACCTAAATGGTGAGCTGTCTTTCTCTGTCCTGGCATTGCTTTGTCTTGGTGGTATGATGCATAGTTCTGGAGGAAATGCAGGTGAGATTAAATAGCACACAGCTTTTCAGGTTTCATTCTGAATGTCATGCACTTTTCTGGACATAATACAGATGAGAATATAGATCTTGTGCAAGCTTTAAAAAAATGTTTCTTAAATGATTTTCATCTTGATAGCTTTCAGGTAGCTTTCCTATATCAAGATGAAGATTTCAGAAGATGAAGTGCTTGACTTATGGCCCAATTTCAAAATATAAAGATTACTGTAAGTTATTGTGCTGTAGGAAGAGGAATGACATTGATCATCGGTTGTTCAATTTAGTTTTAATTTTACTGATGGATGAATGTTGAGAACAGCCCTAGTTGATTTTTGCACGTGTCAGCATTCCAGTAAAATGCTGATGTGGGTTTCCCTAGTACCTACTGATTTGGATACGATCGGGGTTGGATGCCCCAGAGTGATAACTCTATTTATATTTTAATTATATGGAGGGGAGGAAGGGAATCACAGATCTATATTTTCCATAGTTAACAAAACCCTGAATATTTTTAAAACAGGTGGTTTGAACAGAGCTTCTTGAACTGGCTCTATATAAGCAGGACTAGTTTTGTTCCTGAATGGTGGGGGACAATGTAGCATAGCATGTTTAGAGCGTGCTGAAGCCTGTTTCGCTACCAGAAGAGGGTTTCTGGTTATACATGCAGACTTGATCCTGCACCACTGCCGAGGCCAAATAAACCAGGGATCATTCCAAGGCCAAGTCTTCCAGTTATCTTCCAGAATACCTATGACCTGGCCCCCTAGGATAGAACAGACCAAAGCAGGTCTGCTTCAGACTGCAAGGACCATCCTTGTTCCCAGCAGAGTTTTGTTACAGGGAAGCAAAATGCCAGCAAAACACCACTGCCTGTCTCTTTGGCTATAGCTTGGCCTTAGCTGCCTCAGAAGTCAAAGTTTTTAACATCTGGAGAGTTTGCAAACTTACATTTTCCCCACATGTTCTATTGTACACACAAAGGAGAAATAAAATATGTATTTGTTTTGTTTTTATTTACTGGCTTAGGAAAGTGGAAAGTGTGTGTGTGTGTGTGCACACGTGTGTGTAACTTGGCCTTAGACTGATACTGATATGATGGCTGGATGATCTCATTTCTAATGCCAAACTATTAAGAACCCATTTTTCATGAAATATTTTCTTTATTTTTGGTCAACCTGAATGACAAGCTTCTCACTCAATTGGCGTTTTGTGCAGTATTTAACTCACATGTAGGTACCCAATTGCAAATTTGCTACAAGGCTTATCTTTGTTTCTCACATAAGCTAATGTCAATCATGTGGAATTCTTCTCCAAGTTGGCTCATATTAGTCCAAATTCAGTGCAGTAAGGGGTAAACAGTAGACAAGGAAACTTGGGACATTCTGGGCCCTTTGTCACTTCTGACTACACCGCGATCTAGTTACTGAATAAGCCAGTTCAGCCAGGCAGTAACACTTGCCAAAGTGGGTAAGGATTTCAAAATCCAGGCCATACTTCTTTGCAATTATTTTTCTGTGTAATTTTATTTGAACTTGTTAGCTTCAAGATTACTCCCCTACCAGAAAAGCAACTGGTATTATTACATAGTTCCATGTAAGTTCTTATAAGTCATAGAATGTTTTCCAAAACTATTTTACTTTGTTTGTAATGAGACAATGACAATGTTTTGTTTTAGATGTACTAGAAATTATAATGGATAAAGAAAATGGAGCCAATCTGTTTAATGGGGGATGAGAAGTTATTTTCTTCCTAGTTTCTTATTACTCTACTGCTTTAATTCCTGGCAGCATTGCATTAATGTTAAGCTGGTCCCCAGCACCGAGTAGCAATTTATCATCTTTCTTGGCAGGCTTCCTGCTTCATCCTGCACCTGCCTCCTTGAAAGAAAACAAGACATCAGATACTTATTCAAATAATGCAATAGCTGATCAGCAGAGTATCTACACAATGGTAACTTAGCCATGATAAAAGGACAACTTTTTCATGCATTGTATGTGACATATGTGTCCTTTCTCTTAAGATTTATGACATTCATGACGGTTAGTATTGTTACTATAATCAAATCTTTTACAGCCTAGCTGCAAAGGTTCAACTTATTGTCAATAGATTTCTATATAAGAGTCAATCAAGCAATTTCATAAATGCTTTGAAACACCTGCACTCTCCTTGGAAGTGTAGAAATAGCAATATTGTGGTCTCATCTTTCAAGTCATGAAGCTACTATGTCTTAGTAATTCCCTGTAGGCAAACAAAGTGGAAGAAGACTCAAAACTGTATGTTCATTTGCATTTGTTCCATATGATGCATACATCTGTTACATATATATGTGAGTGTGTATATTTATATATGTATTCACACCCACATATATATGTGTATATGTGTTTATGTGTATATATATAACCTTTCTGAAGAACAGATTATAGCCTTAACACACAAATAAAGAAGAAATCAAATGAAAGCTATATCTGTGAGTCAGGATGTGAAGAGAATGGTAGGAACTATTCATAAAAAGGATACGTAAAATCTTATTCACAAATATGAAAGGAAAGGTCATATGGTTTACCAGGAATTTGCATTTTACAAGCCTCGCTGGAAGCAAAATGCATAGCTGCCAGGAAGCAGGATGTCATGTTCTTGCTGGCATGGGAGGTGGGCCCTTTGGTTAAGGCATTAATTAGCCTGAGGTGTGGAACTGCAGTTCTCTGCAGTGCCACCCATGCCCTGGGACCGGCTTCTAGCTTCTCCGAGCCTCACTTCCCATCTGTGAAACGGTTAATCGTAGTCCTTCCCTGTGCATTGTACGTATGTGTAGTTATCAAAGACACATGCAGGCACCAGCCAGCTTCTTGTATTTGACCCAAAGCATTTAAAATATTAGAACAATACAGCTGCATATGGCAGCATGGTGATTGATAAAGCCAACTTATGTTCCATTGAGGAATACTGTATTATCTATGATTATTAAGAATCCAGATCAACAACGCACTGTGTTAGGAGCTGTAACTAAGGATAATTCTTGCTTGAGAGCTCTCAATCTAATGAGAAAAACAAAGAGGGAGTAGAAACACTCAGCGAGAATGGAGCAATTAAGAGAAAAGTGACAAGAGTATGAGCATATGTAGACAAGTGGTGCATGGATAGACGTTCCTGAGCTTTTAAAATATCTTAATACGAATGCTAAGAAGGAACTGAGGTAAAAATCTACCCTCAGAAAATTCTCTCTTTGCCATAAATTTGGCAGAAGGGGAGAGACACATGGATCCTGATGGAAAAAAAATCATAACTGTATGGAGGAGTGCAGGGGAAGAGGTACTGTGTAGAGGTACCTTGCACAGTGAAGAGGTACTGTGCAGAGCTGCTCAAATCATTAAAAGACAAAATGTTTCTTCCAGGTACCGACCTCAAAGCTGGAAATTGAACTCAGGAATCCCTGTGCCAGGCAAATACCCTGGGGTTGGGGAACGGCCTGTCTCTCTTTCTTGTCAGAGCTGTTGCAGTCGTGCATAAAACTTTTGAATGTGGCTACAGAGAAGGACTATCATCATGATGTAGTATTTTAAGGCAAGCTGTTTATTTAAAGCTCATGTTGTGAAAGATTTTAGCTCAGAATGTCACATTTGCCTACTGAAATACCATCTGCAAGAGCTGTTTGATCCAGAGGCTAAATCTGGTCTCTGTCTCCTCTGAAAGAATTCTTCATATTGATATTCTGATTAGGAATTTGCATTTTTTCATAGCCTGGTCTTCAGCTGAGGTCCTGTTTTATTTTCTACCCATGCAAAGGGAAGATTTACTAATTTTCTGCAAAACTAATTCTATAGCTATCACACAAAAGGGTTTCTAATTTGTCCTGGTGTGCTGAGCATTAGAAATATTTGCTACCTCCTGAAGACCTGCAGATCTGGTTCTGCATTTATCCCCAGGATTAGGAGAGGGTGTCTGTATATTTGGCAGGCTTCTTGGAAGACTTTCCCCTGTCGTAGTGCTTGCAGTAGTGCAAGCAGCAAACAGCGGTGCCAAAAGGCAGGTGGAGGGCTGTCTTGCTGTTGCAGTATGAGAGCTTTGCTGGTATATTGAATATGAGCCTTTTTGTTGCTACTCAGTTTTGACTAGCAGATTGGTTTTCATTCTGCCAGATCGGAAAGATGAATTTTGTTACATTCATGTGACTTTGATATTTGACAGAGGCCACCTTTCCTGCCAGGAGTGCAGAAAAGAGAGAGAAAAGTAAAGCATGCTAGTCACAGTGACAGTGCTCTTACCTTCAAGAGGAAGCAGTTAATGACCTGCTACACCACCTGGACTCTCACAAGTCTATGGGGCTGGATGGGATCCACCCAAGAGTGCTGAGGGAGCTGGCAGAGGAGCTTGTCAAGCCATTCTCCATCATTTATCAGCAGGCCTGGTTAACGGGGGAGGTCCCAGACGACTGGAGGCTTGCCAATGTGATGCCCTTCTACAGGAAGGGCCGGAAGGAGGATCCGGGGAACTACAGGCCTGTCAGCCTGACCTCAGTGCCGGGGAAGATTGTGGAGCGGCTCATCTTGAGGGCGCTCACAAGGCATGTG
>NW_008825614.1:16517855-16544677 GCF_000699105.1 Pygoscelis adeliae | reverse complement strand
AGGCCAACTGTATGAGATTCAACAAGGCCAAGTGCTGGGTCCTGCACTTTGGCCACAACAACCCCATGCAGTGCAACAGGCTTGGGGAAGAGTGGCTGGAAAGCTGCCTGGCGGAAAAGGACTTGGGGGTGCTGGTTGACAGCTGGCTGAACATGAGCCGGCAGTGTGCCCAGGTGGCCAAGAAGGCCAATGCCATCCTGACCTGTATCAGAAATAGTGTGGCCAGCAGGAGCAGGGAAGTGATCGTGCCCCTGTACTCGGCACTGGTGAGGCCGCACCTCAAATACTGTGTTCAATTTTGGGCCCCTCACTGCAAGAAGGACATCGAGGTGCTGGAGCGTGTCCAGAGAAGGGCAACGAGGCTGGTGAAGGGTCTGGAGAACAAGTCTTATGAGGAGCGGCTGAGGGAACTGGGACTGTTTAGCCTGGAGAAGAGAAGGCTGAGGGGAGACCTTATCATACTCTACAACTACCTGAAAGGAGGTTGTAGCGATGTGGGTGTCGGTCTCTTCTCCCAAGTAACAAGCGAAAGGACGAGAGGAAATGGCCTCAAGTTGTGCCAGGGGATGTTTAGACTGGACGTGAGGAAAAATTTCTTTACTGAAAGAGTGGTTAAACATTGGAACAGGCTGCCCAGAGAAGTGGTTGAGTCACCATCCCTGGAGGTATTTAAAAGACGTGTAGATGAGGCGCTTAGGGACATGATTTAGTAGGCATGGTGGTGTGGGGTTGATGGTTGGACTCAATGATCTTAGAGGTCTTTTCCAACCTTAATGATTCGAATGATTATGAAACCATCCTTTAAAAAGAGCCAGGGCCGAGTATTGTGGAATCCTGGAAGCTGACAGACCGTACTGATATAATACTTAAACAGCATTACCAAAGTTCATAGGTCTCCCAGGTGGTAACGATGTATTTTTTTTTATGTTCTCCTGTTCTTGCTATAGCGCTGGTGCAGCTCAGCAGCAATGGGCAGGCTTGGTAGCAAAAGCTTTCTGCAGCATATCATCCCCACACAAGCCAGAGTCCTCCGCTCCTCATAGCGTGACCTAGGTCAGTGCTGCTGGTGCTCAGCACCATACAGCGGGAGGTGGCCTGGGGAATTGGTCCTAGCTGTTGGACCTCATAATTTAGAAGAGCAAAACTACTGGAAATGCTCGTGGTTTTTTTTTGTCGTACTGTATATGTGGCTATTTGATTTGTCAGGTTTCCTTATATGTTTGGATACCCTAATTTTCCTAATGAGCCCTCGTGTGCAACTGCTTAGTAAATACCAGCCGTAATGCTTGTGACTTAGAAGCTTTGTTCAGTAGCAACAAAGGCAGAATAAATACGTAAGGCTTTGTGTATCTGGTTGCTTGGGCAAGTTGCCTTACTAAGCAAATGCAAAGATATTAAATTTCTATTGAGATGATTAAAAAAGAGCTTCTTCATGTTTTACTGCATGACTTGCTCTGTTTACGGTGCATTAGGTGTTTACTATAGTGATAGAAAAATGGCACCTTCTCCATCTCCCTCTCTTCTCCTTTGTAACAGATATTTCTTCAGAAGGACTTGCCGATCACCTGTGTCTCCAACAACATCTAACAAGATTTCATTTAAAAAAGAAAAATGTAATATGTATGCTTGCCTTTATTTTGTTAAGTTTTCATTTCTAAAGGTAACAGCTAGTGTCAAGTTTCTCACACTGCTCCTTCTATTTCGTGTTTTCAATTGAAACAGTGTGCTGTGTCAGCAAAACCCACAGCTCGCTGCCATGCTCTCTTTTGTGTGGCAGTCGTTTGACACATAAAACTAGCAGCTGCTCTTAAAGGACCCTGCAAATTAACCATATTAAAGATACAAAACCTGAAGGGGTTCTTTTTCATGACGGTGGGAAGCTTTCTTAACAACATTTAATTCGGGAGTAAACCTTTCCTGCCATAATTAAAAAGAGGAGCGAAATAGGAGCGTGTTTTACATACAACAGGATTGCTAACACCAAGAAGATGGGATGAGATGGGATTAGAATAGCCCGTGGAGGGTTTATAGGCTCAGTTCTTCCAACAATTACCCTGACACCTGAGCTGTAGCTGTGTGCACTTTTTGAGCGTAAGAGACAGTGTCCTCTGCCTGCTGTCACTGCAGATGTTTGTGTTGTGTTCAGCTTATACACGTGAGTGTCACCAGTGTAAGCACCTTTTGGAAGAGTTTGATGATGCTGAAAAGAGTCTTGCATCCCTTGGGCCACTCCTGTTTTTCAGTGAAGTTACACAGGACCTGTGGGGCTGCATGGTAAGCAGATACCATGTGGGGTAAGCATATACAATCTGTGCAATGCTCTAGATATGAAAGACTGAAATAGAGCCCAGCAATTACCACTTGAAAAATACGTTGTTGGGTTTTTTTTCTCCAAATTTTAGGCAAAACTGGAAAAGGTAACCTTCAATCATTTTGGTAATTTTGGGGTGGGAATTATGGTATTTATCTGAGGAGAAAGAAAAGACCCCAAAAGATGAGCCAGGTAGGATCTTTCTATTGGGATAATTTTTTTTTAACAAAAGATGCAGCTTTTTATGCCCAACTTTTCTGTAAGGAAAATTCACCCTGGTTTAAGTCACTGCCATCCAATCTGTGCTTTGAAGACTGTTATACACCATGGAGGAGATTACAACAATCTGTGGGCAGTGAGGCAAGAAAGCGTAGCCAGAGGAGGGGAAGCAACCTGGAGATAATTCTCCAGAGGAGAAAAGGCAAACCCAGAGCATAAGTACCAAGCAGTCAAACTACCACTAGGAAGTTATGGCTGCCCATTCCCACTGCAAAAGCTTCCCACTGTGACAGCATCCAGTCTTCTCCTCTGCACTTAGGCCTGAACCAAACTAACACAGATGGTGAGAAGAACTTCCTATACCCCAAAAAGGAAAAGAGCCACAGGCTCCTCAAAACTTACTAAGGACTTGACTATTGCAAATCTGTTTTATCCTGCAGATGCTCAGGTTTTGTTGCATTGGTGGGCGGTGGGGCAAAGCTTCAAAACAGGTAAGCTGTGTCATGTTGCTAGAACCACAGATGTGTCCACTCACAAGTGGTAAATGGGCTCAAGGTAAGTGTCATTCCTTGAGTAATTCCACATCAATGTGAAAGTTTTGAGAAATATTACAGATTTGAGTGAAAATGGAAGAATGCAGAGAATTCATAACTATATTGTGCATTATTTTTAGAAAGTGTCCCCCGCCCCAGCATTAAAGCTTGAGGAGGATGAAAACCTCATGCTGTGTTTCTTCAGGATTTTTAAAAATGTTGAAGATCCATAATAATTTTTTAAAAATATGTATGATAATTGGTTTGTCCCTGTGCTACTGCTGTTCTCCTGGAGAAGATATTCCGTTGTTTCAGCTACTTTACGAGCTGGACCTATAATTTTGATAAATATTTACTGATCCAGTCTTTTATCAGAAGCCAAAGAACTCGAGGGGTTTAGTTCCTCAGGCTCCCAGCAACCTCTCATTTTAACGTGTATGAAGCATTCATCTTTCATCAGGAGTGCATAAAGTAGTTTGTTAATTTGTAGTACGAATTTTTTGTCAACCTGACAGGTTTAATTTGTCTCTGTCATATAAATGATGCCAACCATACAGCATTCAACTGGAAAATGCCTACCAAAGGTCTGTTTCGTGAGTGGAGCTTGCAAGTATTGGGCAAAGCCAAAATGGTCTTATAAAAGAAGATACATTTGCAAAGGAAAGAGGAAAGATGGTAGTCCCCTCTTGAGATCCCAGCAAAACTTGTCTGCTGCTAGCATGAGCAGCACCAACCGAGGTAAGACAGGACGAATATGTATGTCTAGGCAGATACGAAAGGACTGACAGCCTTTATCCACTGGAAATGGAAAGAAGTGGGATTTAGGGTTACAGTAACTTCCACGCGAAGGTCCAAGTGTAGCCTGAAAAAAAACTGTGAGAAGTTTCAGGGACCATCAACCAGGCCCCATTGGCCTGGAAGGCACTGGAGGTCTGGAACAAGAAGAAACTGGGTTAAACTGTAAATAGGGCCAGATCCTCTAAATCAGCAGAGCTCCGTCGAATGTGTCAAGTGACCTGTTATCGTTAAGCAGGCTGAGGAGAGCTTGTGATTCAGTCTGAGTGTGATGTGCATACAGGTGAGGGCCAGTGATGTGAGAATGACACGTTTGATCTGGACCATGAAAATAACTACTTGTTTCTTTTCCACAAAGATCTGAGAGGATCCTGCCTTCCTATCCCAAACAGGCCTGCAAATGAGTATTTAAAGCTCAAACCGTCCCTGAAAACATCATTTCAGTTGTGTGTTGGGATATAAAAGTTGCAAATCCTGGCTGCTTTTTCTGGTTAAATACAGTGTAGTGATGTTTTTGTTTCTCACTGATGGAATTGCAGGAGGAACGAACAATATGCAGTCTTGGCCTCATCCAGAAGCAACACAAATCAGCAGGAGTTTTTCCTATGTCTTCAGTGGCCTTTTATCTGGCCATTTGTACTGTTTGGCAAATGATATACAAATGAAATGATTCATACAAATAAACTCACAATTAAAAGTTTAGATTGGCTTTGGTGCCCTAATAGCTGAAGCAACCATGCAAATCGTGAACTAGATATTCGACTGGAATGTCAACATTTGAACAATTTGCAAATCTGAAAATATTTGGTGAAAGCATTTGTGACTAGATTTGAATAATTTATAAGTTCAATACTTTCACAGTCTGTCCACAGTGATCCAAGTAGAAATGCAGGTGAAATTAATCAAATACATTGCTAGCTGTAGATTATTCTTACGGTAACTTTAAATGAGGCCAGCCACTGCTTAGTGCTTTTATTTAGTAAAAAATTTTATTTAGAAAAAAATGTAGGAGCCCTCCGGTGGTCAAAATACACCTCTCCAGCTAACTCATATTCCCTTTAATATGTCATCCTGCAACTATGGCTAAGCTAAGCCAATTGTTTTGAAAATTTCCACATCAAAATCAAGAAAAGCTATCAGCACCAAAACCAAATTAAGCAAAGGTCTTAGGTAGAAAAAGAGGTTCCCTGAATTCCCAATGTTGTGTGCTACATGTCCTACCTGAGCACAAAGGGAGTCTAAAATAAGCAGAACAAGCTCCAGGTTACATTCTCCACAGGCATATACGTCCCAGTGCAGTGAGGTCCTCATCCATGCCTGGAGACCTCAAATATTGCATAAAGCAAATAACTACTGATAACAGTACTTTGGCATATATTTGACACCGAAGCAAATGACTACCCCTGGGGCAGTGTGGTTATGAACTGGAACTCTGATGGTTCTCTGGGAATGAGTAAGTACTTAAGAATACATTTTTACACTTCTTCATTACTGAAGTGTTTTATAAGCCATAAAGAGAGAGAGGAAAAAAGAGACCACAGCAAATTGTGTGTATCATGGCTATAAAACGAGACTCAGTAAAAATTTTTTTCCTATTTGTGGTAACAAAATGTAGTTACAGCCAGCTTGGTTTCCGAATTCAGAGCTCCCGTGGTGAGGACTTATGGCAACACCATATTAGGGTTAGTACTTCCATTCTTACTGAAGCACTCCAGTAGCTAACACATGTGAGGTGACTGACTGGCACAGACCTTGCAGCCCAGAATCTGTATAAACCATCGTTTTGCTTAGCATTTGTGGGAAGAAGGGAAGAGGAAAAATTACGGCTTGGTGTCTTTGCTCTCCTGCTCATACATGACTATGAGTCCAAGGCTGATCCCCAAGGCGTGCTAATGCAGTCTCTTCTGGTGCTTGCCAGCACTGCACAGGCATAAGTCACCCCCAGTTTTGAGGCGCTTCTCCTTACTTCCTGCCTTTGACCATGGCTGGTCTGTTTGATGACCATCCCCTGGTTTGGGTGTTCCTGGAGCTGAGTCCTGACGTGTGCTCGCACCTTCGCCCTCCTCTTGCTGTCAGCAGAGTGTTTCAGCATGCGCAGACTGCTGGTTTATGGATCATTCTCAGTGTAACTGCTCACATGCTTAGTTCATGACCAGACCACTCAGCAACTTGTGCAATTAAATCTTCAATCTGAGTGTCCTTATACGTAGTGCAGACTGTCTTCACAGCACAGCCTTGTAACCATTAAGAAGGATGCTAATGTGCGCTATGTGTCTGATTTACCATACTGAAATCAGTGGAAAAGATCTTGGTTTTTACATTAGGGTCAGACTGGGTCTAACATAGCCTTGAGTATCTCTTCATTACTAGGAGATAATTGCAAGATGTAGTGTACTTCTGAAGGTAAATTACTTCTTGTTGTGTTTTTGTTTGCAGTCTGCTGGAATAAAATCACCAAGTACCCTCAGAAATGCGTTATCTACTCCTGAAATGCATTGCAACAAACAGTTAGGAATAAAAATATCTGAATCTTCTTTGGTTAAAGATTGCTGCTCACCCTACAGTTGCCAGATAGGTAGGATGTAGAAGCAGGTAAACTGTAGTGTTCAAAGTGTAACGTGCTGCCTACTTTTCTTTCCTTAAGAGAAGAGAGAGGGAAAGTCCTACAAAAAATAAATGGGATTGCTAGATACAGCACTTATCAAAATGATAAGATCCTATCTTCATGTTGAGTAGATCAGCTTCCTGGGGAAGTTCACCTGGACTATATGAACTGAATGAACTAACTATAACAGTCAATGAAAACCAACTCTGTAAGTTTATTAAACAAAGGGAAATTGATGGTATAGCTAATATAACACTCTGAAATGTCATTGTCAATCCAATATTACATTCTTGCCTAATGCAGGCAGGAGATTGCTGTGGTTTGTCCTAATGAAGTGCTACTCCTATCGCTAAATGTACAGTTTGTCTTACTGGTGTCTGGCATTAAAGAAGACAGAAAACCACTAGATGCTCAAACTGTTGCTGTTTTCTCAAGCCAGACCACAGTCTGGGCTTATGCTGCTCCTAGTGCTGACCACTCGCGACTCCTGCTTTCCTGGAAAGGAGCACTGAGCCTGTCAATTTGTAGGACTGAGCTCTCAGGAGGAACAGAAATTGCCTTTGATGAAGGCAATTCCTCAGCCCTCAAGAGGACAGTCGGGGAGGTGTTACATGCTGTCCTTAACTGTGAAGGCACTTCAGCTCCCTGGGTGAGGTCTCCACTCATATTCCTTTCATTGTAGAAACTAAGAGGGGAAATGGGGATAAAAGGGAAATTAAGATAATTTTTTAAATTCTTACCATTTTTACAAGTGTTGCTGAAAATTCACAAGTTCCCTGATTGATCCACATATATTTAGTTAAATGTGCTTCCTTTACAATTGGGGTTAGTCTGTATTGTATAAATGACTAATCCACTACCATTGAACACAAATATAGTGAGTGCTGTCTAACCTGGTAGCAGCAGGAAACCACATGTAAGCCAGAGAGTCTTCAGTGATAAAACCATTGAAAAAAATGAAAGAAAAAAGTTGTGACTAGATCTATCAGAAAGAAAATCGTGTATCATTGTTTTGAAACACAACCAACAAATGCACTGACTATTCTCAGAAAAGCTCCCAGGCAATAACAGTTGTTCTCTACCTCCAGCATTAAAGGCCAGCTCACGTCAAGCTCTCAGAAACCCACAGAGAGGAGCACTGAAATGTACTGAGTTCTCAGCTTGGTGTGCTAAGCAAGCATGGGTAAATCATTTCACCTCTCCGTGTTTTGGCTCACCACAGATCTCCCCTGTTTTGACCCTAAGTCCTCAGAGCAAGGGCCACCTCTCTTTGATGTGCCCACCACTACCAGGTCCTCAGACCAATTTCCTCTTAATACCTTAATGTAGATAAACAGTGTTGATGCCTCAAGAGTTATAAGCTCTTGGCTGGCTTTTCCCCACTTGGGAAAGCTGCTGTCACTGCTTCCCTACTGATGTTTACTGACAGTAAGTCCAGAGGTACTGCAGATCTACTTCTGCCGCCGTTCAGCCGACACTGAGCTGCTCTATCCCTCCTTTGTCTCGAGCCTGAAGGAGAATAGGGAGCTCCGGCTTCCCCTGCATAACACCTCTGTGGGGTTTGGTCCAGCAAGCGTCCTCAAAGCTTGCCCAACACAACCAGCAGGACTGAGCCAAAATGCAGTTCTGGCTGCATTTCCTAAAAAAGCCTCGCAGCAGCAAGGATGGAAAGAGCTGTGTCACGGAGGGAGCAGCACTCTTAGGGTCAGTTCCTGCCTTTGCCTGAGGGGATTCAACCCCACATCCTCCATGACAGGGTCCTGCATTGCAGCCACTGGCCCTTATAACCCACCTGCTGAAGCTGTACCTCTGTGCAAAACAGAAATAAAAATGTACTGGGCAAAAAAGAGAGAAAAGGAAGAGTGTGAGTGTGTCGTTCAACACTGAGGAGGAAGGAGATGTAAGTCTGGTTGCTGCCATTGGTCATTTTATCAACAGCTGATACAGGTACAATATACAAACAATCCCGGGACTCTGCCAGGGCTATTTTTCATAGTGGTAGCAAATTACTTGTGTTGGAATTACATGACAAATGGCCACGGAGCTCATCTGGAGGGAATGCACAGTGGCTCTGGGGTGATAGCTCTTGAATATAAACTCCTGCTCCTTTCCCACTTCTGACTGTGGAAATTAATTACCTGAATGACTTCATACTGAACAAGAGCTGAATTTTTCAATTGTATGGGAAAAGACATCAGAAACAACTTGTTTTCTGGACTGTATTTTTTTCCTTTCCAAAACAAAAAATAATTTTCATGTGATCCTATAAAATCTGCCCGTGACCTGTTCACAGGATTTTAACACTGGACATATTCCCTTCAGCAAGTGCTGTACTATTCGACATAATTTTGAATTATTATAAATTCAAAGTCCATTTCAATGTTAAATAGTTAATGGAATTATGGCAGTGGCATTTTCCCTCTCTGAGGAGATATTTGAATGGTTAACATAAGATGTTTGGATTAAGAAGAATCTGCAGTAAAAAGGCTAGCAGCTGGGACATCACAGACAAATAATTGCATGTCCTGAATTCACTATTAAGGATGTATACAGCAAAAAAAGCAGTATTTGAAGGCTCGGTCTCTCAGTAACGATGCAGGTGTACCCACAAATAGAGCATGTTTGGGACCAGCCCAGCAAGGTTAGCAACGAGGGCAGAATTGCTGGAGTCATGGTACTTTGCTGCTTAGTTAAAATGGTAAAGGAACAAAGGAAGCAGACAGTCCTGGAGCAGGATGGCTCTGTGCAGGGTCTATGGGTTGCTGAGTAGGCATCTGTGAGGAACACCTCCTCGGCCCCCAACAAGTCTTTCCACTTATGGTGAGTCTTATGGTTTCTTTCAAAGTGGTGAAGCAGTTCCTACCCCTCAACTGCAGTGAAAGACCCTGAAAATTTTAGAGAGCCACCAGTCAAATCTTTTTGCATCTGTTCAGCTGCTTTTGAACATTTATGCCTTAGTCAAGTGAAGATCTTGTATGTGCATTTCCTATCCCTAGTATGTCCTACTACACCCAAACACACAGAGCTGCTTTGTTGTCCACCTGCATGCAGCAGGGCTGAGTACCACCCAGCTTTGCTTCAGTCCATAACCAACACCAGGCTCTAGAGGGAACCAGACCTGTGCTGCTTTGGCAGGTAGTGCAGGAGAGGAAGCAAAGGAGAGTGGCAACCCTGTGCCTGTAGCTCATGATCTGCAAAATGTCACTGAAAATAACTTTTAATAACCAAATATGAGTGCTATTGCCAGAAGCAGTCTTCAGTCTTTACCCTTTCCTGCAGAGTTGCCCACCGCTGTCTGAACTTTTTTTCCTTATGTCATTTTTACTGAACTACATTTAAAGTCCTCTGCTAAAAGTCCTCAAATTCAGATACAGTTGGGGGGGGAGGGGAGGAATAAATTGTATTGACCCTTTTGAAGTGTATTAAAATTAGCTGCAGAAAGGAATCAACATGTTTAGGGTTTCTCCATAAATAAATCAGTAAACCTTGAGTAAGCACTGATCAGGTATATTAGACATTTGAAGCTGACTTACTAAAAGAAGAATCCTGCATAACAACGGTGATGTATATTGGATGGTTGCGCTTTCCTTGGAGAGAAGCAGGAGACTGAGCAGTGGATAAAGGACACTGAAGCTAAAGAAGAATAAAAAAGTCAGAATCTGGTGTGCATGGGTAAGAACAGACACTCCCTACCCCCATCACTACCTCATGCCTGTCCTGCATGGGGGAAGGTGCTCCACATGCACTCAGAGATGCTCTGATGACAGCACAGGTAGGCTCCTGGATGGGGATTGCCTCTGAAGACCAGGGGGCTGCACTGAGACCTGCCAGCTGTTAAACTGCCCTCTTCAAGGAATGACACAGCCATTATTTTTGTTAATTGCCTAGTGTTTTCCTTTTGTTTTGCTGAAGTTTTACAGTGAATTAGGCCACAAAAGAAACATTTAGCTGTGTAACAGTATAATACGTTGTTGTAAGGATGGGAGCAGAAATAAGAGCATGACAGCTTCCTCTGTGTAGTATCATGTGTTTTTTAATGTGAACCTGTTCAAATTACTCTTTTCGAACTGACTGCTTAGCAGGGCCTGTCTAGGTAGGAAATGTGATCCTGTTTGTCACAGGGTCTGTCAATGTGTGAATGGAACTGCTAAATTGATTTACAATGTTTTAGCACAGCTACTCCTGGACATGCAAGGGTAGAGTTACAGAACAATTAGTGTGAAGACATCAGTGGTATTTTATTTATGAAAGGTCTGTTCACGTTCTGTAATTAGGTCGATCTAACCACAATTATTTATGAACTGTAGTTGGCAAAAACTATTCTCAAAACATTAATTACAATAGACAGTGACCAAGGAAATCCTGATCTGTGAATGTTTTGCAGCTAAAACAGTTTTACTTATATAGATACTTTCATTAAGAAGTTTTTATATCATCCCTACTTCTTGCATAGGACATGGTCAGAGAACACATATAGAGGAGATGATGCTCTTTATACCAGATGCAGAAGTGGAACGTGTGCATGGTCTTAGCCCCGAACAGGCTTAAAGCCTCACTTAAGATGATTTAAGTTAACCCCTTTTCCTTTGCTTTGCCATGGAGCAAGGGGGTGTACATGTACTTCCAGCAAACATGCCGCTTGTGTTATCTTGATCTTTACAGATAAAGTCTTTACACCTTCTTCCTGATTCTTTGGGAAGTTTTGCCTGACTGAAGACCAAGCAGTCAACTGTGACCTGAACATGAGCTTTTTTAAGGTGCCCCAGCAGCAGACCAAGATGCAGATTATCATTTGTTCCCCTGAGATCCCTGGAGAGTTCCACATTCAGAAGTAAAGCGCTTTCAGTTCCTTGCGTTTTTACCTGAATAAAGTGCTTATTTTGCAGATGATGCTACTTGCTGCTCTTTATCAATATGGTATTTAATTAATTTTTAGATTTTTCAGAGTTGCCAAGTAAGCATAGGTATCTGTCCTCAACAGCTTGTACTGTGGGGAGGCAAAGACCCTTTCTCTCAGTCTCAGTTTTTTTAAAGGCAAAAAGATTCTGTGTAGGAGCCAAGACCCTTAACTGTAATATTTTCATTGTCTTTGGCAGTAGCAGGGCAAAACATACAGTGAAAGCAGATCAAACTTGGGGGAGAGAGCTAATGGAAGTAAGGTGACTGAAGTGATGTTGCCTGCAGGCTTGTGTTTTGTTTGAGGGATGTCATCATCTCATGCTTGGCTCAGGTCTGAACCTAAATTTATGCTGTAGCTTGTTGTCCATCTATCCAGCTACCCACCGCTGCAGCCAGGCTGTTGTGTCCCATAGCTTGGACTTGATGGCTTCGCGAGAGGGAGATTCTGAGGCAAACCTGCCTGAGCAGCTTGGCCTCCATCACCGGGGACGAAGCCACAGTGAGTCACACACAAATTTATACCAAGTGATGGCAACTGGCAGGAAAATCAGCTTTCTATCATGTGAGTGGAAGTGCCCCTTACTGCAAATTCAGGCAGATAGCCTTGAAGTGGCTTGCACAGCGTCGTTTGCCTTTGCAGTGGCTGGGGAGAGAAGTTTTCATGAAGCCTTGCAGGCAACACGCACTTGGTCCTTGCTTGGGAGACTTGTTGGGGCATGAGGCAGTCGAGGCTAAACTTGCACTGTGTCCATCGCCTTTGTTAGAGAAACTCTTGCTAACATGCAAAAAACTGGCAGAGAAAGCATCCAGATGAAAGTTCTTTTTTGGTACGGTTTCCTTTTGCTTTCTCAGGTATATAAAAAAGAAAACAAAACAAAAAAAAAAAAAATAGGCCTCTTAAAAGGCCTTTTAAATGTTAGAAATGGTTTCAAAACAAATCAATAATTCCATTGATCTTCAAATCTTCTAATGCTGTTATTGTCAAGTATTTCTTCAGGTATCTTTGAATGGAATAATATGGAAAACAAAGGCCAGTATGGTAAAATAAGAGGTTGGTGACTTGTGCTGATAAACTTGTTAATATTTCGAATATGATAAAAATCTCTTGGCCCTTGTTCAGTCTCATTTATTGCAACACTTTCTGACAGGTTTGCATGAAACTGAATCCACGGTTGAAAACTGAGACACTCGCTTTACTGGACAATTGTCTAAGACTTGGGATGGTACAGGTAAGCTGAGGATTGTTTCCTTAAGGCCTTCTTAACTTTTATGTTTACATTCTCATTAAAGTGCATCAGCCTGTATATCTAATAATAAACACTACTGATTCCCTTGATAAACTGCTGGTTTATCCCCCAGTTTCTAGTCCCTTTTCTTATCTGATCTCTGCTCATACATGGTGTTTTTTTTTCTCTGATCTCTCAGTTTTCCCTTATTACACATCTCGGGGGTTGCTGAATGAAGGCTGGTCTCAAATAGCACTTGCTTTTGCAGGTTTGATTGCTTCATCTGGGGATCTAAAACCTCTTGGCTGTTTTGTAATTCAATGATTGTTTTTTTTTCTCCAATATCACATGCATTTGTGTACGTTCTTTCTCTGGCCTTAAGTATAGTGATATATTTATATAGATTGTGTATTTCATAAACACTACAATTGGCAAATTTGGATGAATCTTATAAGATACTATATATGGATTTGTGTATCTGTGTGTATTATCACAATTTCCAGATCACTCCAATCTTTCTAAAAGTTCATGGTGTGTGAGTTTTATTTTTCTGTCAGTGAAAAGAGACACATGAATAGCTGCTGATGTATGAGCCTTCATATCACTACGTTATTACTACTGGTGAAAACCCCAAAACAAAGATCTAAAATAAAAAGCAACTGGAAACTTTACTAAGCTGTCATGTATATCAGATACTGCCAACAACTTCTTGTCCTAGCAGTTTTTGTCTGGGCTGTTTCCCACAGAAATTTGAATGAGAAGGATACATGGAGATAGCAGGCAGGAGTGGTTTGGTGCAGAGGAGGGTAGTGATTTGATAATTCAGGTTGGGACTGTCACTTCCTACATCAAGTAAATGTGGGAAGCCAAATGCAATGTTTGTCAGAGACGTGGACAAATAGGGGCCAGGTCAGGTATTGCTGGTGGTGCTTGGAGGATGGGAAGCAATGGCAGGTAAGAGAAAAAAACAGTCAGGACTGGTGAAGTCGCTTTGAAATGGATGACACAAACCTTGAACTTTATGTGGAAAGTTAAGATGGAGCAACAGGGTAAAAAGATGATCTTAGCTGCTGTGAGGATCATACGAAAACTTCCTGGCCCTGGCCTTGCTAATGAATAAGGTCATGTAAGTTGGTGCAATTTCAATGTCAAGGGACTTTAAACAAAATTCGTCTCCTCTTCTGTCCATTTTTATTTTCTTATGGCCTATTACATGTAAATCACATCAAATACTTTCCACTGTGCATGGGCTGGGCAGATGCAATCTTGATTTAAGAAAGCTTACCTGAGTCTAGAGAAGTCTACATTGCTTTAAGAGATGTGATCCTTATACGTCCCTTTGGAATTAGTCCAGTGTCCAATAATTCCCCTCTTTAATTCTGATCCATACATTTGCATGTTTGCCAACCAATTTTATATCATTTTTCTACTGAAAATATTTCCACAACTGTCAAGCTGCATAAACTGTTTCTGAATCCAGCACAACTGCTGTGCAAATGAGAGCAGAACTCACTCTTAGGCAAATATCTGAAGCTTAATTATTATCTTGATCTAATGAAGGTTACTGTGAATCTGATTATAATAATACTGAATTACTGGAATAGTACCTCTGAAAACACATGTTAACAATGCAGGTCCACGGTCACTGTCTCCTATTGTATCCCAGTTTTTTATGCTGAGACTGACAATGCGATTGTAAGACTATGTGGGTATAGTTTTTGTTGTGATTAAACAAACTCTTGCTGGATCTTTTTGACGTTCAGCTGTTACTGAAGATGTTAAAGCAAAAGTAAATGTACTAATCATTGGTAACAAAGCAGCCTAATCCATGCTGACCTACAATTTGTTTAGGATCCTTTGGAGCAACAAAGAGATTAAAGTATATAAAAAAGAAGAGGTAAACAGTGGGTCAGAGATTAGAAGTGAAAAAGGAAAAGGCTGGCTTCCCCCAGACCACACACTGATAGTGGACCTTTGGTCAGTGATTGTTAGAAAATGTTTCATGTTTCATTTTCCCCCAGAACCTTAGAAACAGAAGGTTTGATTGGCACTTGTCATGGCTGATAGAGAGACGAAGATGCTTTGGTAAAAAGGAGAGGGAGGCAGCCGTGTCAAAAGCAAAAGTAGTCAAAGGATGATTCCTCCTTTCTGTGGTTTTGTCTCTTTCTAAATTATTCAAATCTGGGTGGCATCTTAGGATAACTGGCATTTTGACACAGCTTAAAGGATTGTCTCACTAACTCTATTGAACTAAGGCTGCCATCCTTTTAAAAAAAATTTATAAAGAGGCAGATCTTCTATAATCTGATATGTATACAAACCAAAGGCAGCTTGATGCAGGCATCTTAAATAATTTGGAGGATGGGGGCAGCAATTTTATCCATTTTGTGACTGATTGTCTTCTGCATCCATCTGCAAGAATGATACTTATTGGTTTAAAAAAGCCTTTATTTGATTTTCTTTAGAATATCCATAGTTGTTTGCAATGCATCTGGTGGTTATAAATCCAAGGCAGGCCAGCTGGATTAGAATCAACAAACATAGGGAATTTTCTCAGTCGAAAGAAGGTACCTCACCAATGGGGAATCTCCTCTATTGATAGTCCTCCTGATTATGGATTTTTCTTTTAGGGGTAATTTTCTTTCTTTCTTTCTTTTCAGAAAGGGACCGTGTCCCTCCTTAGCGCTTTGTCTGAACCACGCTGGCTGGTGTAAATGGGCTCCCCAGGGTTAGGAGCTCCTCTGTCATTCTAAGCTGCCATTTTATGCTTTGGTGTCCTCTTCACTTATCCATAACCAAAGCCAAATCCTGCTTGCTTTATTCACAGGAATCACCCACTGAAATAAATAATTGCATAAATTTAGCAGGATTAGATGTCTAGTGGCATTCTGTGCTTAACTTATTAAAATCATTCAGCAAAGCCCATGCTTCCCACATAGCTACAACCATCCCAATTGGCTGCAGTTAGCAGGAAAAATAGCATCTTGGTCCTTGTATTGATGTATTTGATTTGAGCTCCTAGTAAGCCAACCATGGGCCTTCATTGTCTGGCTCAGTTTTTTAATGCCTAGTGAAGAAAGTCTTTGGTTTTCTGAAAGGGCCAGCTACACTGGGCATACTCCCTGTATATAGGGTGCCCAGGGGGTTTCAGAGGTCCTTCATCCCCACCCAACAATGGCTGGCAAGCTAAAGGCTTCCTAATGGACAGATTAAAGTGTCAAATAAAACTAACTGCTCAAGCAAAGCTTTCAATGACTGAACTCCAGACAGATTTGGCTGATTTTTATTCCTAGCAGCCAGTTTAGCCCATAAGATGAATCTTCCAGACTTTTATGAACAGGGCATGCACATTCATTATTCCAATAACACAGACTGAAGTAGTTGTGCAAAGTTTCTGAGGACACAAGTGAAAGTGCCAGTACTCCCAACACTAGGAACATGAGGTAAGCACCTTTTTACTTGGCAACAGAAGTAGGAACACTTGGTGCTTGTTCACCAGGGAAGGGCCAAAAGAGATGCACACCTAGTCCCTAATATTTTGTTTTCTGATTGGAACAATTCTTACTATTCATACCTTTATGTATGATTTACCATTTGTCATCTAGCGTTATAAGAACGAGTTGAAGATTCACATGAAAAGAAAGATAGCTTTTGCACTGTAGGTGGGATTTCTGAACTCTGCAAAAGGTCTGCATGAGACCCTTCACGTGGGCTTGGCTAGACCTCCCAACATGGATTACAGAAACCCCCAAGATGGAGAGCAGCGATAGGAAGAAGAGGAGGAGAAATCACGAGTCTTTCACGTTAATTCAAAACTCAGGAAGGCTCAGATCCCCTTTGCCAAGGTACTGAAGATATGACCATCTCCGGCTTCCAAGATGGTGAGTTTTTATGTCTAAACTTATGTTTGATTCCAGAGACCAAATGGGAAGAGGGTAGCTGCACCATTAGAAACAAACCCCTGCCCCCACTGTTTTCTATTATGTTGCCATACTTCAGACATGATCATGATTAAGATTATGTCCTCTGTAAAGTGATATCTTTCACGATAGCAGAAGAGAGACAGGGGGTTTATTTTCAAAACTACATACTACACTCAAAACCTGAGCAAGCCTTCCTTTTACGCAATTGAAGCAATTTGTGTGTATGAAATAATTGAATTGTCATGTGCTATCACCCAGAAGAAATTCTGAATCCGCACCAGTGACATGCATGAAAGTTAAAATTTTTTGCATCTGCAGTTCAAGCTGCTCTGCTATATAATCCTGACCCAGAGTTTTCAAATGCTCTGTTTCATCTGATTAGAACTAAAACCAACCTTGCTGATGTCACCGTGTGATTGGCAAATAAGACTTGCATCCTGTAATGTATAAGCCTTCACAGGCTCCAGTATTAGGTCCCAGATTTAAATTAGACAGCAACAAATAAAGCAAAATGCTGACCCACCAGAATATCCTAAACTGGAATTATTTGTCCAGATTGCTGAAATCAGTGGCCTTAAAGTGCTGACTGTATGATCTGTATTTCCCTCAAACTGTGAAATTAGGTTCCTTTTATGGATCCATCACGGTAGTATTGAGCCATTAGATACATCATACTACACTTGTCAGCCAGCCTTCCCTGTTCATCGGGACAGCATATTAAGCAGACAATAATAGTACCCTTCAGGATGATTAGGTTGTCACGTTTTCCAGTCGAATAATGTACTTTGCTCCTGTATCCCATAGGCAGCAGAGGGCTTCTTTGAAACCCAGGTCCTTCGTGCTCCATTTGCAGAGGGTTGTGCCAGGAACATTTCTTCCTCCTCTGCCATCAAGTTTCCTTCTCCGATTCTCCCAGTGTGGTACCTATGAAAGTCAGCAAAGATGCCAGGTCTTTAGCCAGCCACGCTTCATCCTGTGGTGCCAGTTCCTGGAAAGAGGCTGAAATGTGCTGGCAGACTGCAGAGTCACAACGCAGAGTGAAAAGAGAGTTGTTCAAACAACGTCTAATGGACTTAATCCCCACTTCCTGCCCTTTCAGGATAACAACCAAGTTTCAAAGGCAGTGCAAACTAATACACAACTCCTAGGAACAGTTTGAAAAAGTTAAAACATCCATCAGACTGAAACTGGTGGCAAATAAAAGTCCTTCAAGAGGCTAGAAAGGTGAAAGACAAATTTCTTTTGTGAGTGTTTCAATCTACCCAGCGACCCGCAGCCTGGCCATGGCCAGGCGTGAAAAACGCAGCCTGCCCAGAGCAGTCCTTGCCCTCCTGGCCTTGTGAACCCGATTTCCTCGCTGCACATGCCAAGGTCTGGGCGGCTCTAGAGCTGTTTTGGTGCCATGCAGGGAAAATTGAATCTGGGTCTTGTAGTTGTTAAATTTAACTTAAGTGGGGCCAAACTCGCATCCAACTGTGTTTCCTGTTTAGAGTCAAGAAGTATTTCAGTGGCCAGTTTCAGGTGTATCATCCTTATGTTTACCTCTTCCAGTAGTTGCTCCCTTTATTTGGTTGTATCTGTACAAGAAAAAAACCACAACCCAAAACCCCACTGAGATGTGTTCCCTGTTGCTTCTCAGGAAACTCCCTCCCAAGGTGGTGGATGAATGATACGGTATCACTGACTTTAGGCCTCCTCCAGCTGTGTCAGAAGTACCATGGCTGTGGTGCAAAGTCATGATCTGTTTTAATGGGTCAATTGTGTACTTGCCAGTTTTATGTCATGTAAGGTGATGATCACCTGGGCCACATTTTTTTCCTGTATCAGGTCTTTTTTATCCTCTTTCAGGTGGCATTAAGCCAGCATGGGGACATAAGTGTCTCATAACTCCATGTTGTACCTCTCTGGCTGTCTTGACAGAAATACAGCTGCGTGTTCATGCCTGGTTTGAATCCCATTTGTAGAGCTGGGGACCTGCTACAACATGTTCTGCTGTTAATGATCATAGCAGTGTCATGTAAGTCTTTCGAGGTGTCAGCATCAATTCAAGCTTTTCCACTACCACAGGGATACACATGTGTGCAAACGAGCCATGGGGTTTCTTGCCCCATTGTCAGCCATGCGCACCGTGCCAGTGCTCCTCTTCTGGGCTGGGGTATCATCCTCCTCCAAATCGCTGCTGACAGCTCATAACAGTGCAAGAGGTGGCCCCGCAGCCACTTTTCCCATCTACACTTGCTGTCAGCAAGATTCACGCTGAAAATGCCAACAAAGCAAATTATATGCTATTGTACAATCATCCTACAATCATTTCTGTAGAAAATGTGCCTTTAATAAGTGCATTGTGAGAAGTTCCCTTCTCTTTTGTGTTTAGCATAATGAACCTTCAGACAGCATTTTAAAGAAAGCATAGCAGTCACTAAACTCCTATTTCTGTGTTTATTTATCCAGCAATTTACATTAAGTGACAAGTATAATTAGCTTTTCTGGATAAACAGTAAGCAAACTGGGAGTATTTTAAAAACATAATAGGACATCCTACAGTGGTTATCTTTTTTTAATATTTTATTCAGAAAAGATATTCCCAGATGCCACAGATTCTCTTGTTTGGCATTGCTCAATGGCTGGTGTTTCAAGACCCTTGCTGAGCCTTGTCTGCAGGCTGCCCTCAGAAGTCATTAAGGGGCCTTATCTAGCAGAGGATTTAGAAGTGTGCTGCTAGATAGTTTGCCCAAATTAACACTTTCTAACGGGTTAATCAAATCAAAGCAACTGGGCCTTGACTCAGTCACATCATGAGGAGGCTTAACGAGGTGGAGCAAAGGCCAGAAAATGCCCCAGCCAGGACTATGCACAAACCACCACAGCAGAAGTGCGAATACCAAGGAAGGGCTTGATGCTGGTGTTCTGAGGTGTGCGTAGGTAGCACGGTGCAGGTCCTGGCTACAAGGGCCCAATGAACAGGTGCTCCTGGGGCCTTTCTGTCTCATCCTGGGGAATAAGCCTCAGGTGTTGAGCTGGTGTCTGGGATCATGGCACGCACTGCTCAGAGGAAAGAGGGACTGATGGGCTTTGTCCCTGCTCAGATTTTTATAGATAATTTTTATAATGATGTGCCTTTATTTTCACAAAGGTGATCATATGAATCCAGAACTGGCTCCTTGTGGTTTCTATGTGCTGTTCTGAGCTCCTAGATGTGAGTCAGATTGTATCTGTCCTCTCACCCTGACACATTTCCCTCCTCCTGGTAAAGCCCAGTCCTGGAAACCAGTGGTTCCCCTGTGATCTTCAGAACAATCTGCCCAGGAGTGTCCATCCCTTGAAACCATGCATAGCCTCTGCACTGCTGTTCCTGCCCAGGGGCACATAGAGAGAACTCAGCAGAGTGGAGACCTCATTTGCGCGTGAAATTGTAAGTTGGAAGTGAGTCTTTATAGGCTGTCTCTTTAGTCAGCAGAGGCACATAATTTCTGCTAGCCATCCAGAAAAGCCTACTTCTCTTCATTGACTACAGAGGAGCCTGATGTGGCCTAATTTAGGCTACCTACTAACATTAGCTAGTAAGCAGCGTTTTCCTCCTTCAGTGGTCTGCAAAGAAACTCTTACAAAGCCCTCTGGGCTGGCCTCTCAGGAGCTGTTAGCTACCGCTCTGCTCTGGCAGGGATGCCCATTGGAGCTGTGTGCCCTCTCTGGTAGAGCGACAGCACGAATGCCACAGCTTTGCAGGCTTGTAACAAGACAGCGGCAGTTCCTTTCACCAGAATAATAGCAAGGGGAAGTAGGAGGGAGAAACTGTGTTTATGCATCAGGCCTTTCCTCTTTCACACCTTCGTAGTGAACAGTTGGATGTTGCTTATTTTTGGAACAAACAAAATTCAGCAAACACCATCTGCTTCTGACAAAATGAGCAACACTCGCTAAAACAGGAACAACAATATACATAAAATACCTCTGAAAGAACAACAGGCCCCATAAAAATATAACAAAGGCTGAGTTTTTTTTCGATGCCAAAAATATGGATAGAAAGAAATGTTTGTGTTAAATCTAAAATAGAGCTGTACCTAACAGAATCTTAAAATAAACCACAAAATGACTTTGATTTTTTTCTGCATGAAGTCAAAGTCAGAAATTTAACAACTGCTTATTAATCTGTCTCATCACAAGGCATCTGGGACACCACACAGAAGTTGCAACAGCAGTTTGAGTGCATCTTGACTCCTGTGGTGTCATGAGCCTGGTTTTCCTTTTAATAAAACCAAAAGCAGTTCAATCTGATGGCCAAATTCCAAGTTGTCATCTCAGATGTTGTCACTTGTTCAGCTTTGTCTTTCTGGAAATGCTGCAAGCCAGTGAATGCCCAGTCCTAATCCTTGCCCTAGTGAAACAATTCCCTAAATGAAGACCCTTGGAGCAGCTTTATAACTTTATGTTGGGAGGGTGCCTGGATACTCCACTGCTTCTCAGAGTATGTCTGATATAATCATCACTCAGTGTCACAAAGAGAGACTCTTCAGTGATTATGTAGTTAAGAGCATTGCTCTGCTGACATTGCATGACATGGGTCTTCTCTGGTCCCCTCTTAAGTGGACTGTGAAGAGGGAATTGGACAGCTTTTCTGTGACATTGGCATCAATATCACATCAATGTTATGCGGACACTGCTCACTTCCAAGGGCTGCCTCTGTGAGCGTGTCATCACCTGAACTATCATCCACATAAAAGACCCTTAATGTGCCCTCAAACTACTCCAGGCCTCTAACACTGTTGGACCAGCCAGGTAACAAGCTGCTCATGCAGGTTCTGGTTTTGGAAGACCATGGCAAATGTGTAATGCCATCTACAGATGGTGTACATCAGCCATATGGAAAAAAGACCATGGGACTCCTCTTGGGAACAGGAGACAACCCAGGCCATGGGCTCATAGGATCTCAGTGACAGGGCTAACCACAGCAGGATTGTGTTCATGGAAAACTGCACAACCTGTGGAGCAATGTGGGTGGAGGTGACCTGGCCATGTTGTAGGCATTTTAGCCAACTTGGGCAGCTCCAGATGGAAGCAATGCTTGCTGAGTAGGTGTGCTGAATAGTGCAATAAGAAAGAGATACGATCCTTGTAGCCCTGCCTTTCATACCATCTGGGTACTGGCAGGACACTTAGAGATGGCGCCTGAGTCTGTTCAGTGTATGTGGTCAGGAAATCAGGCCTTGAGAGCATTTCCAGGGACTCTGTTTCCAGCCAGAAGTAATGTAACAAATCTAGGCCTCATTCATATTCTCCGATTTATTAATGTGAAATTGTACTAGAGCTGTTGGCCATGGTATTGAGCTGGAAGTTCATGTTCAGTGGACAATTCATTATGACCCTTGGATCTTTCTATGAGGAAGTCTTTACATCTGGTCACTTCAAAGCTCATATTGCTTTCCTGTTTTCAGCTAGCTAAACCATCCAGATTACTCTGGATCAGCAACAAAACTGCTTCATAATTTATCATTCTCCTGAGCAACCGGGCCTCTGTGGTCTTCTTTAGTGGCAAGTTTTTCTTATGCATCATTGACAAAGATGTTAAATAGGAGCGGGCCAAGATACAGCTCAATAAATGTTCTTCATTTGTAATTACCTTTTTAGACCCGTCAGCCAGTTTTTAACCCACTGAATAGGTAGCATGATAGTTTTCTGTCATTGTGGTGTCTTAATCAAAATTTCATGTGATACCAAGTGAAATACACAGTAGAAGTCCTAAGTCTATTACCTATATCAACCAAACCAGTAATCTTATCCAAAAAAGAAATCAAGTTAGTTTGACAAGATCTATTTTCATAAACCTGTGTTGACTGGCATTAATTATATTTCCCTCTTTCCATTCTTTATTAATCAAATCCCTTATCAGCTGCTGCACTGTTTTGCCTGGGTTTGATGTCAAGCTGACAGGTCTATAATTACCTGGGTCGTGCCATTTACCCTTTTTAAACAGTGGCACAATATTAGCTTTCTTCCCAGCTCTGGCACTTCCTCGGTGTTCGGTTAGTGAGGAGCCAAAGAACAGCTCCAATTTCTGTTAAAACTCTTGGAAACAATTTTCCAGGTTGGCTGATGTCTAACTTTTCTGTTTTCTTTTTAATATTCTTATAAACTGCTATTACAATGGAAGGCACTTCATGATCATCCTATGATTTCATTACATCTGTGAGCCCAGTATAGCAGTTTGGTGGTTTTTTAATTACACCAAAGGGCTATATATCGAGCACTTCTGCTTTTTCTTTATTGCTATTATTGGCATTTATATCCCTTCTTCTTACTGTCAGTAGACTAATGCCATTGTTAGGATTCCTTTTGTTTCTGATGTAATTTAAATCTTCCATTCTGCTCATTTACCTCAAAGCACTTTATGAGCTTTAGGTGAGCAGACTTCAAAAATTACCCACAGTGTGACTAAGGAGCTCAGCCCCATGGGATTCAGAAAATTTCCCAGGGTCCTTCACAGCACACCTAGACGTTGCTGCCATGCCTCATGTGATACTGTGTGACTCACCCAAAAGAGCCTGGGCAGTCAGGTCTTTGGAGGCTCAGCCCATGCTGGCTTCATGGTGCATCCTTTCCTCGGGGGAAACAGTGATAGTGGTGGGGTTGGTGGACTGTACTGCTTACTAACTGACCCGAGGACCAAACTGGTCTTTCCAGGCAGCCCCTTCAGGATACCCCTTAGAAATGTATTCATGATCTTCAGAAAAAAAGATAGAGAAGGAAGGTGTGAGTATACAATAATGGGGTGGAGGAAACTCTCAAATATTAAGAAGGGGGCAAGTGGTGTGGGTGGGAGATATGGGAAAACATGGCATACATCTCTGCTCACATTCCTCCCATTTTGTTGAGGAACACTTTGGTTTTGCTGCGTTTGAACATTAAAGATGGCATTTGGGGAAAGAGAGGAGAAGATAATGGTGTTTTAGACAGGTTCCTGCTGTAGATTACATTAGATTACATTAGATTTCATAGTACACTGCATAGAATAAAGAAACCTGTGTCCTTTAAAGGAAAGTGGGGGTGGGTGGGCAGGGTGCTGGTATCGGGGAAGGGGAGGCAAGCGCTCAGTATGTAATCAGGTAAAGCGAGCTGTTTGGTATTAGTGTGTTAGCTTTGTCCAAGCTCCTAGCATCTTCAATGGGCCAAAGCACACTCTTCATTTGTCACCCCAGCGCACCTTTTGTGTGAATAATTTCCCATTGGTATTACCCAGAGCTTGGAGTCGATAGCTGACTAGCCTCTTTGCTTGTACTATTATTTCCAGCAAGCTTCATACATCTGCAATAAATCCAGGAGGATTTGCAAGTGGGCTGAGGAAGTATGAGTGACAGAATGAGCTGATAAGGCCCGAGTCCCACAGAAACAAAAGGCTTCCCATTCTGTCCTGACAAGACAGGTGCTGCCTCAGAATTGATTTGATTTGATCAAGTTTTTGCCAGCTGACCCAGAAGTTCATGCACGTGAAGAAATAAGCCAAGCCCCCAAGCTCCCTCATGCTCATTAGTAAACCTTCACATCAGTGCCAAGGATGAGAGTATCTGTTGTGAGTTGGGTTGCCTGTTTGTTTTCATAAAGCAGGATCACTGAGGCTTTTTCTGCTGATGCTTTTTTGATGGTAAGAAACTGAAAAGTGTCCAATGACCCACAGCTCTACGGACAGAGCATCTTGGAAGAAAACTTAGTTGCAAAGCCAAGTATCAAGCTACAATGCTATCAAACTTTAATATACTCTGAAAGGTTAAAACCTAGTGAGGTAAAGCATAATAACTTTCTGTAAACCCTTATTCTTATGCTTGTGCCTAACCAGGGAAGCACGAGACAGAAGCAGCATGAATTGGAAGGTCTGCCTGATATTATAGAGCCAGACCATGTTCAAAAGTCAGCGGAAAATCTTTAGGAGGGTGTAGGAAGGTGCGGGTCTACTTCTGCTTTAGTAAAAGTGAAGACAAACTTGGCATGTTGGCTTGCACAAAGAATGGCAGGAAGGCATGACTGGACTGGGCAGCTGGGCTGGCAAAGGAAAAACTGGTGTCAGAAAATTAAACCTTTCCAAAAAGAATGGGGGCTTGAGAGAAATGGATTTTTTCATAACAGATGTCATTATTTGAGCTACACAATATGGTAATGTGTAAGTTTTATCAAGGGCTACAGGTGCTGTGAAATAAGTTGTCCTGCCCATCTATTGGGCGTGTGTGAGGGGTACACATAGACCTTCTTCAGTTTCATCCCACTTTATTGAGAATCTTCTCTTACCTGCACACTCTTTATCTAATTGGTTGCATTTATATATTTATGCCTAGGGAGGCTGAGTTTGGTGATATACAGGTGAATTTTTTCCTCTTGGCCTTTCCTACTACACGGCAGAGCTTTAGGAATGGCATACTGGCTGTTCCTTGCCATTACAATGGCAGTCACACGCTTATTTGCAAATAATAGGTAACATTTGCATAACCTAGGGAGAGGTATCCAAAATATAAGGATTTCTGTGTTTATGTGTATGTGTCTGAGAGAGAAGAAAGGCGCAGAAGCAAGGAAAACTGGTTTCAGACCAAAGTCTGAATCTTAAATTTATAAGGTGTATTTCTTTTTAAGGGGGAATAAAGTGAGTTATTTACAATGCCTCATGGATGCCACACCTGGGAGTTGCAGGAGTGTCTGTTGGGCAGGCCTGTAAAAGGAGATGCCCTTTGGATCCCCTTACCCTAGAAAAAAGGTCTCCTGTTTCATATGAAACAGTGTTGCTCTGTGCCTCAATTTGCTTTTACTTGTGTAGCATGGGAGTACGGACTTTACAGACTCTTGAACATATTCTGTGCTTTTATCTAGCAGTGATGATGTGTTAAATCTAGCTCTGCACACAGGTCACGGCAAACATTGAAAACCTGTAAAAAAGTGTTGGAAAGCCCCATTTAGGAAGCATTTTTGGTTGAATATTTTGTCATATTTTTGTCATATTTTTCTTGTAACAAGCTACATAAAAATAATTTATTTTGGTTAAAAATACTAACACGAGATTTTGAAGCCAGTCAAATGCAAATAAGAATTCCCTTGCATTTGCAAAATATTGATGGACTTCCTTTAAAGTGGTTTGATTTTTGGGAAGAGGTGTGTGTGCTTGTGCATATACTTTTGTCATTCAATTTATGTCTTTACACAATATTATTCTGCCCCCTCGTTCCATATGAAATGCTTGGATCTGAAGAGCTAGTGTGTTAACTGCATGGGCAAATGCAATGAATTGCATACTGATATTTCAGAACTATTGCTGGGAACCTGAAGGCTTGGGTTCCCAGCCCTGATGTTTGAACGGTCAAGTCCCAACATAAGGTAGTTTCCATTCCAGCAAAGCTTCTTCAGCTCCTTTTAAGTGGTATACTGGTTTTAGTATTTAATTGAGCCCCTGATTATTCTTTCCCTTGTAGTTTCCTTTCTATCTGTCTCATAAACATCTATGATTGCCCAGTCAACAGCATTACTTAATTGGCTGAAGATCTTAATCCAGCTTTCCTGAAAGGAAAAACATCGTAGACACAGTTGCCAATTATTCCATTATCTGTATTGACAGCCTGGTGGAGTTTGATGTCCTTCAAAGCTCTGACACAGATATCCCATGGGACACCATTGTCTCCAGTTAAAGCACGGTGCTGAAGAGCAGTGATTTTCTGTGTCTGCTAGCACCGTGTTTGCTGGCTTTGGAAATGTTACCTAATCTCTTGATTTCCCTATCTGTAAAAGGGAAATAATGTGTTGTTCAGGGAAGGTTAAGAGGGTTAATCCTTTGATGTTCATAAAATGTTACAAGATCTTCTTTATAGTTTTAAGAACATACAACAAATGTAATAAAAAACTAAGTGGAAGTTATGGAGCTGGGCAGGAATAGAGGATGCTACTGACTTCATGTTACAGTTGCCGCAGTTTTTTCGCTTGTTTTGAAACATTTTGAAATGCCAGAGCTAAAGTTTCCAGTATAGTCTGACTTCTACCCTCCTTCTTGCATCATGACGTGGCCTTTCAGAATGCAGCACTGTAGTATTTTCCATAATTTCCTAGCCTTTAAGTACTTGACTTTTCAATTTTAATATTCTTTTAATATAAGAAGCTTACTGTGAGTATGAGATTTTTAGTTTACAAAAGCAAAGTAAGCCACCTTCCCCTCTTCAGGAGTGGGGCATGCTGCCAAAGCTGACATGGCCCATGAGCTCTGCATGGCCGCAAGGTCCCCATGCAAGTCTCCCCCAGCCTGGGCGCTCCCCCTGGGTGTGTCCTGAATCCTCTTTTATTTCCCTGGCA
>NW_008825614.1:16503424-16517206 GCF_000699105.1 Pygoscelis adeliae | reverse complement strand
ACCCTTGTTCATACTCACTTGCTGGGCCCTTTCCTTCTGCAAACTTATGCCTGTTTTCATGGGACATCTCCTGTGTACTCTATGAAGCACACAGTAGGAGTGCAGAAAGCAGTCATACAGGCATGAGTGTGTTTATGGAGTAAATGCTACAGGTAGTGCACAACTTGTGAACAATGGAGCAAAGACTAATTTTCCTGTTCTCCACTGCAGTAATAGATCTTATTTTTCTCTTAAGTGCCTTTTTGAGGTAGGATCTTACAAATACTGGACTAGAAAAGTGTTCCAGTCCTGGCTACTGTATATATTTTTTCTATTAAGAGATTAAATTTTAGTTTTACAATCCTCTCTGAAATATTTGGTTAGATTTCTGATTTCAGTAAAAACAGTCTTTTTATTCCTCATCATTAGGGAAAAGTACATTATTCTACCTGTACCTAAGAAAGCAATAGCCTTGCAACTGTGCTGCTGCAAAGCTAGAATACTTCTGTGCTTTGGAGTCAAGACTTGACATTTGGCACAGGGTGACTAACCAGTCCAGCATGAAGGATGCACCCTCTCACCATCCCATAAAGCTGGCCAGTTCATGACACTGACTGTTTCTGTACAGACATGCTTGGTACAGATTTGTTTTGAGTTAGACAGCTTTCCTCAGCTCTGTGCAAACTGAATAGCTACGGAGAGAGGGCCTGAGGATGTCTTTGGATGCAATCACTTCTGCCACCAGCTCTGGGCTCTCTGGTAAAGACAGGGAGTGGAGAAAGAGCCTGATGGCGGTAAAGCAGAAGAGTATCCCTGGCTGTAAAGTACTGAGCAACAGCGGGACAAATATGGCAGACCCACATTTGGGTCTGCCTGAGCCCAAAGACCTTTAGGAGCCTTTCAGGGGTATGTATTATGAGAGGTACAATGCACGTGGGGCCCAGTTTCCCCTGACCTCAGCCTCCATGACTCCTACTGGGGGCACTGCAAGCAAGCTTATATTGAAAGCTATGGAGCTGTTTTTAAACGGTTCTTTACGGCAGAGAATAATTAATTAAACAGGTGGTTCCATGAGCAGTGCTACTAATGATGGCTGCTTTCCAGGGTCTCTCTCTCGTGTGGATTTCCAGGCTGTAACAAAGGTTGAGCTCATGCTGAGGTCTTTCCCTCAATGAGGGAATTAATAGGGCCTCCCTCCCTCCCTCTACTCTGCTGCCTATTTTCATGAAGCTTGTAGATACTTAATTCCTGTCAAACCTCTATGCCTCCATTGCACTTGGTCAAAATTGGTTGACAATTTCAAAACTTCCTGGGAACGGGGGGAATAAACAAAGAGAGAGAAACAGATGCATGGAGAAAACCTATTCCCTAAGTCAAAATTATTGCCCAAGGTTTGAATGGCAAACTGCAGTCCCTTTGGCCATACCAGAGGGAAATAATAAGAGGAGATCTATGCTACTGGTAAGGCTGTTCATATAGTTTTGGTGTCCATGTTTTAAAGAGACATCAACCTTTGGGGGGGGACGGGGGACGACACAAGAATCACCGAAAAATCCTTTAAGGATTGGTAAAAATGTCTGACAGAAATACTGACAGAGCTCCACTTAATTTCTTTTGAGTGTGAACTTTACTACAGCGTATAAGTAATTTTACAGGGAGGATACACTGGATATTAAAGGGTTCTTTAACCTTGCGAAGACTGCTGTTGTTGAGACTAAACACAGGTTCAAGTGACATGTAAGCCAAACATTGATCTTAGAAATAATGTACCATACATCTGTATGGGATTCTCCATATACTGACAGCTTCAGGTCAATGCAGGACACTTCCCAAAAATTGTGCTCTAGCTAGGTACAAATAATTGGACCGATTACACAGGGATATGTGACATCCTTTGGCCTTTGTTATGCACCAAATCAGAGTAGATGATCTAAAAGCTTAATCTGACCTTAAAAACTGATTAAATAAAAACTAAAGCTTGCCTTCCTGATCCTCCGTTTCTGGGAGAGAGAAGACCCTCCCTTTTCCCCCTCCCAAAATTGTTAGAGGGCTATTTCGTTAGCAACTCAGTTGAAAGTGAAGTTGCAGTATTACGAAATACTTGGTGAGAAGAAACGTCAAGATTTTATTGAGAGCAAACATGACACATTTTCTTTTATGGTTTGGTATTTTCCAGAATCACCAGATGGCGCCAATGCAGATCATCCTATAAGTGATACTTCACAGGGGGTTGGAACATCTACATCTCCCAAGCCCATGTCAGTGTGCAAACAAAAGAGGGCAACTTCTGAAAATTTCTTGTGGGGAGAATAGGTATTAGATCCTGGGGAAGTGCTCAGTACTAAGTGTGGTGTAATTCTTTTCCAGAAGCTATGCCACTAGTGCTGTTGGTCATCTTTGACTTAAATCTTTCTTAGATGCTGCCCATAAGATAGATATGTGCAAAACCAATTTTGTCAGAAATTAGTTTTCTCATTCCTTGCAGTATCGTAGTTTAGTTTGGAATACAGAAGCCCATCATGTGATAACGACAATCTTGGAGCATCTGTCAATTTGTTCTTGAAATAGAAACCTCTGTTGCTGTTTTGCCATGGAAAGATATTTTTGCTGTTGTTGTTATCGTACAGATTTGGTTCATCTGGAGTGTATAGGATAAGAAACAATGGCATTTAGGCATCTTTATTTGTTCTTTTGTACTGTTTAGGACACAGCTATAAACAAACAATGAGCCTTCCCTCCCAATAGGAACCTTTCTTGCACATGCCTCAAAACACAACCAGAAGACAAATGTACTCTTTTAAAAAGAAGCAGGAGATTTATGTTGCGAGCTTGTTTAGATACCAGTCAGAATACTGCATTGCCACAACCCTGTGAATCACTCCCTTTCTCTTTACAGTGCAATAACGTTACTGATAATGATGATGATAATAATAATTCAGATTTTTTTCTGGCACCCTTTTGCAAATCATTACCTCTATTTTCCAGTTCTCACTCTAAATGAACAGGAAATCAGAAGAGCTGATTCCCAACACTTTTTCCCCATCAGGTCCTGAATTTTCTGGCAGTTTCCCTTGAAGTGAAAATGGAGTTTCTTTCATATGAAGGTGATGATGAAGTGATAGAAACAGCAGCCTAGGGACATGGAGAAAGAAATTAGAAGGGAACAAATAAGTGTTAGGAGGAGTTTGAACGCAGAGGTGACGTAGTCGGTACCATCCACAGAACTCATGAGCTCAGCCTGTTTGTGGCATGACCTGACATTTCCCTCCAATTTTCTCATCCCACTTCCAGCAGTTTTTCATGCTGTGTTAGGTATGAGGAAGCAAGGCCAACTTCATACAGCCCAATAACTCAAAGTCTTTGTCTTCTTGGATGATAGGCCTGGAAACAAGCGAAAAAAACTTGAGGAGAGGGAATCACATATGATATTTTTAATGGTCCAATGTGTCCTACTTGCTCTCAATCAAGAGAGAGAAATAGAAAAAGGTGTGTCATTTCTGTGATACAGCTACTTAACACTGGAAGATAAAAGTTTATGTTGGTATACCCGTCTCTTCTGACTGGAACAAACCAAAGGAATTTGGTTTCTATTGGTACCTCTGAACTTGGGAATGGAGGACGCTGCTCTGCAGAACTCGAGTCTGAAGAGGTTCGTTTCTGGGACAATTAAAACAAACAACAACAAGCCCTCGCCACGCTCCCAGACTACCGCCTGACCAGGATGGAGCTCTTATGCGTTATACATGTTAAGCATCTCCTATTCAGAGTTAACTTGACTTTGTGCCCTGGGCCAGGTGAAAAGACTTTTCCAAATAAGAAACAGTAAGAGAAAAAACCCCAAAACACAAGAAGCAAACCATAAATTGAAATTTCTACAGGAGGAGGTTTCTGTGGCCAGCATTGTTGTGCATTTTAAAAAATAGTTTTCTTTATGGCAATTTACAAAAATGCTGAAGGAAAAGTGGGGAAAAGAGTTCTTTTATGGGCTATTTTATCCTTTTTTTGTCTGCTCTTGGAGTCGACTTTTTGGCAAAATACTGCATCTTCAGCCAGGAGAAGTTGGCGAAGCACAAAAGGGCTTTTGAAGCGGTAAGTGTAAATTCAGACTTCTTTTCTTTCTTCCTTTTTTTTCCTCTCCCTCTCCCCTCTCCTCCTGTGTCTGTAGACAGTTAAGCAGAAATAATAAGCACCATTGCTTGCAGTACACGTCCCATGAATTACGCTGACATCAAATGTAACTTTAGAATGGAGGCACGCTTTATTCTTTTCGACGAACTGTTCCCCTATCCATTCTTTATTTACATGTCGTGAGCCTAAGCGCTGCACAGCCAGTCAGAACACACACACAAGAGGGGAGAGAAAAAAGGAGGCCATTAAACAAATTAAAAGGGATGGGGATGACTAATACAGTACTCTTGGAATCTGCAATTTGATTAGTCTGAGTTTAATACACAAAAGCAGCGCCGAAGCAGGAGGGGAGTCGAAGTGCTCTTTAATAACCTTCTACAATTAAATTATGGTGATGAATTTAACTATTCTGTGCTTCTAAAGGGGTCTTATTATCTGATTGACTCTGAAAGAAAGTCAGTATTTAACCAGGGTTCTTGAGTCCAGCTATTGGAAGACATACAGTAGTTTTATGCATTAACAACTATTTTTTTTTGTTGTTGCGTGCCGCTTCCCATTTGAATTCATCTGTGATTTGAGAAAGATGGCTCTTAGGGTTATTCCCACTGCTTTTGATGGGAGTGTATGCTAGCCCTTTTACTGTGCTGCCCAGAGAGTTAAAATGAAAATTGCATGGTTGGGTTTGTCTCCTGTTCTGTATTTTCACTGGTAATTTGTAATTTTCATTTATAATTTTAGACTGCTTCCCTCTGCTGGCCCTCTCCATTGTCTAACAATGCATCATTCAAATGTAGACAGTGTGTAAAGCATGCTGGGATCTTTGAAAAAGACTTTTGCCATTAAATGGGAGTAATATCGTTCCACAGTTTATCCTGACTTCTGGTTTTCTCTCTACCCTTCCCCTTACATGCTTTTACATATGCTGAAGTTGGAGTAAGATGTTTCACGTACAAAATATTAGTAGAGAGGGGAATTGAATGCATTCCTTAAAATAGTATATTTCTTTTCTTTTTTACTAGCAAGTATGTCTCTTTCAACTCTTTGATCTTTGACAGAGAGAGAGAGAGAGAAAAGGAAGAGACTTCATGATTAGCCTGATGTTGAAATAAGAGAGCTGATTTTATTCAAAATAGAGGGATATGATAGAGGCAGAATCCAAATGTTCCAGCTCTTACTTTTAATGGCCAAAATGCTGGAGCTCCTTTGCAGAGTTTGATCTGAATATTTGGAGAGGATCTAGGCTGAGGGGATGAAAAGAGAGAATTATGCAGAGTACTGACTATTCAGCTAGGGCCTTATTCTGATACCTATTTTCATGCTAAGTTGTATCTTTCTCTGCCAGTAGTTTCACTGAAAAAAAAAAAAAGATACTATTTCTGGTGCTAAAATACTGTGCTATTTGAATGAGGGTGCTATATGCAGCCCTCGTTTTGTTCCTGCGCGTGGTGCCCAAGCAGGAGGCTTGGTGCCTCTGCTCCACCATGCCAGCCAATGGCCCGGGAGACGGTCCCCTGGCTTGGCCGAGGGGCAGCGGTGGCCCTGGCTGCCTGCACAACACCCTCTGCAGATACGGAGGTCTTCATTCAGCTTTTGCGCAGCTGGCTGGCTCCAGTGAATGAGGCCAGAGTGTAATTTAGACCTCTGCCACTGCACAGAGGAGGGAAGAGGCTCTCACCCTCTCGCTCCTTGTTCCCCACAGAGTCCCCTGCTCCCTGGCAGGTGAGAGAGAGTGGGCCCGAGGGGTTGCTTGCTCTGCTTTTGTGGTATTTTGCAGTGCTGTTGTTTCACAAAAATGTCTGAGGACAAAGTATAGTGGTATGTAGCTATGGGATAGCTTGCCATGGATAGCAAAGGAGCAGCTAATGCAGCTAAGGAGTGCATAGCTTAAGCCAGCAGTGAGCGCAAAGTGCAGGCTACATCTCTGGCAGCCTGACGTTGAGTGCCCTGAATGGCTTAGAGGGGATTGAAAATTGCTCTAATTTATGTTGACTGCCCCTGGGAAATGTGAAAGCATGTGAAGGTAGCCACTGCAGCAAAGTAAAGACAAGCCCATATCCCTTCCTTCCTGCCAGGACTGCCTGCACACCCTGCGGAGAGGACATGGGTGCCTGCTCTGTGCTGCTGGCAAGACAGTTCCCTCCATCCCCTATGCCAAGGGAGTTTGTTCACCCTGAGGGCTCCTCTGGCCCCTGTCAGGTAATGGGGGTCTCAGCATGGTGAGTCTGTGAGCTGCAGGTGCCCCCTCCTTGCTCCTGCTCACAGCTCTTGGGCTGCTGAACTGCTGTTGGCCAAGTTTCTGGACACTGGTGGTCTCTATAGCTCTGTTAACCAGGATGGAGCTATGGACAGTTTATGTGCATTCAGAGGCTCTGCTCTTCATTTTTTGGCCATGGTTTTTACTCACGATGATCTATTTTTACCTCTCTGAAGGGTCAGTTAAGACCAACTACTTTAGACCAAGGGCATCGGAGGAAAAATTGTGTCAGTATTTTGATATTGCAGTTTATTGTTTTGTCTTAACAACAAAATCCTTCCTCTTGCTTATTAAATCATGGCAGAAACTTCCTCGTGAGCCTTGTGAGCCAATGATGACAGGCAAACATGATGTCAGTTTTTAACAAGATGCCAATCAGAGGTTTAAGAGAGCTGATTTTTATCAGAAGCTTTTATACTACTTGTAGTAAAAAAATACATCGTGAGTAGCATCCTTGGATCACGCTTGGTGAAAAGGGCGGCACGCTGCATGAAACCTAGGGATGCTGGGCTGAGCAATGCTTCCTTTTAAGAAGATTGTGCTTCCAAATTAACTTGTTCCAAAACAGTGCTGCTGCTAAGCAGAACAATTGCTTTTCCTTTGTAGTCTGCCTGCTGGTTTGTTCAGGCCTGCTTTGTGTTCAGCCTTGGCTGGGTCTGGGACAGTGGTTCAATAACTGTGAAGCTCTGTGTTTAGATCCTAGCCAAATCAGTGACACACAAAATCAGGGCAGGCAGTGAATCCCCGATGTGCCAGGTTTGGGAAATCAGCCTTCTGAATAGATAAGCCAATATCCTGTATTTATTTTGCTGTTTTCTGTACCCATTTCTCTTGCATCTGGGTATTTAATACACATTTCCAACCAGCAACACATCAGCCTTAAATTAAATTCCCTACTATGGACAGCAAAAACCAGGCCCTTCTTTCCCTGTGCTATTCCAGCTCCGTAGCAGTCACCAAATACAAGACCACACTCCCCCCAGGACCCCTCCCCCTTCTCTCCCTCCCCAAAAGCAATTTTAAACTGCTTGACTGAAAGCAGTATTTGAATGAGGATTTCAGATATGGACTCAGGCTTTCTCTTTAGCTCACTGTGAGAGAACAGCACAGAGTAAATTGTCGATTGCAGTGAGCATGCGGACTAATTAGCTTCAGTATTTGCTAGGTAAAGAAGTGAGAAATGAATCAGGCACATCTAAAATGAGCATGGTAGCACTAAATATTAAAAAAAGGCTTTAAAACAAGGGGGAATCTTACCAAAAAGATAAATGGGGACTTCTACCTCCTTCCACTTATTCAACCGTGATGGAGTCACAATGCCAGGAATATGCAGTGTGAAGAAGGAAGCAGGGAAGCAAGGCACAAATGTTGTGGTGAAAAGGCAAGTGAGAAGAAAGAGTTTGGTCTTCACAGGTATCCCCCTTTAACAGCCTGCTGCCAGCCTCAGGGCTGCGCTGAGCATTGCTGTGCTCCCGTAGGCATTGCACAAAGGAGACCTTGGATCTGGCCCTCGCTCTCCATGTTGTATAATCTTTTCCGTGAGCTGCTTGAGCTCCATCTGAAAGCTCTCGTGCCTGCTCCCTCTGCACTGATTAGCAGGCTTTTCAAGACCCGGGCTGCTTTGGTGGTAAGAAATCTGCCTCTAATTTCCAGATTACATTTGTTTTCATGCTAACATTGCCCGCTCATTTAGCTTGTTCCTCTTTCCGTCTGCTTACCTTGGAGATATTTATTGAGGCAGTTGTGCTCCAGCTCGGCTGTGGTATTGCAAGGCTGACCAAAGCAAGCCGCCCTTCAAGCCTTTTCAGTATCCCTCGTGCTCCTCTCATCACCCTGAACCTGCTCCAGGTTGACTACCTCTTCCTGTATCGGGGCACAGCAAGGGCAGGGGAGCCGGGAGTCGAGGGTGAGGGGCAGGGCGGGCAGGGCAGTGGACTTGCTGGCAAGGTCCCTGTCCCACGACACTGAAGAGAGGTGAGCAGGGCACGTCCATTGGCAGTCACCAGGGTCAGAGGCAGCCCAGTGATTGCAGACACACCCATAGCAATGAGGCAGGTCTGAGGTCAAGCCAAGAAGTCAGTCCACAGATCAGGATCAACAATGTGGCTCGGGCGGGGACCAAGGGCAAGTGTCGGAGCTTAAACACCGCCCTGAGCTGACCGGTTGAGGCCCCAATGAGGCTCCTCACAGCCCTTTCCATGGCAGTCCGATCAGCAAGGTTAGCCAACGGTGCCGTGTCAGGACTGACCCTGCATTGGAGCAGCCCAGCCCCCAGGAGCAGGAGAGCAGTGGCAGAGCCCATTGGGGTGATCAGGGAGGGCTCTGACAGTCTGGAAGGGGGGTAACCAGACCTCGAGCCATCAGCACAAATAAAGTCTTTCCACTGCTACTCATTAGTGATTCTCTACTGGAAATATCCCCCCTGACATCACATTTTTCATATCTGCATCATATTTCTGGCTCACAGTTCTCTCTTGCTTGGCTGATCTCACATGAACTTCCACCTCCTCTGTCACCTGCATTTGGCATGTCTCTGTCTAACAGCAGAAAATCCTATTATTAATCCTGAAATATGTGCCTCTGGACATTCACCTGAACTTTGCCCCTCCCGTCCTCAATAACTTCTAGTTCTATGAGAGACTCTGATCCTTCTCCTTTTTAACCTTTTGCTAATTGAATGACTGCTTCTCCTGCTAGGTATTTGCTCACCTGAGTCTGGTGCTGCTGGCCAGGAAGAGGAAAGGGACTACAGGATTCTTTCATCCTGTGAATATTTCTGACTTTGACAAATCTGTGACTCACTGTGACACAGATGTCCTTCTTTCTTCTGTTTCTATTTCCTTCCATGCCCTTCTTTTCTCTTGTCCTCTCAATCTACTTTTTTAAAGATGGAATAATTATAATTGTGGGAGTAACTTTTCATTCAGAATGTTTAGTCTGGAATTGCATTTAGATGCTGATTCATATCATTTGGGCTGTGCTTTTAAGAAACTGTGCTGATTAGCGAGAGTTCTCTCTTTTACATTATGGTGGGGACACTTTGTTGAGTTGTATTTTGAGTAATGAAGGTGTTTTTGCCCTGCTGCAGAGATGAAAGACCCTTTGGCAGAAGTACAAGAATATCACAATTCGGTTTAAGAAAATAAGCTTGTCCTTTCAAGAAAGCAAGCTTGGTCCTAAAATTTCAATTGTTCATGGCATGGATCATTGCTTATGGAAGACTTTCATCTGGCAGGTTGGCAGCGTTGAATCCAATGAAGTTCTTTAGGTGTGAACATTTACTCCCATGTTTCCGATCTTTTGAAAGCTTTGGGTGAGATGAATTTGGTCAGTGATGTTTTTCTCAGGTGAGGTGCCACTGCAGATCTTCTGGGACCTTCTGCTTGTTGGGAGCGCTTGAAAGAAGTAGAAATATTGGGTTTCCCAGGATAAATGTTTGTGAAACCTGACAAAACTCATGTTGTTGTATATCACATAAGTTGTGAAAGGTACATATTTGTGTGTGTCTAAGAGAGAGAGAGAAGTTGAATACATAAAACTAAATACAGCAATACACAAACCCTTCTACCTCTCCCCCCCAAACCATGACATGTTCACAAGACTTCTGGTTTTGGAGGGTCTGCTTTAAGACATTTGAGTGTTAGGAGTTGGCAAGATGATCCTAGTGGTTTCCTAAGTCCCCCTGCAGTTACTCTCTTTCTATGATATTTTGCTGAAAAGACAGTCGTCTCCAAGACGGTGAAAGGCAGTGTGGTGACTGGATATGAAGACAGGACTATGTTTTCCAGTCACACAGTTACATCAGTTTCCACACTGACAACTGAGCTTGCTCAAACACACTTCCAAACAATGAGATCTTTGTGGCAGAGTCTAACAAAAGCCTTAGTCCCTAATGTGCTGCCAGGCCCAGATCATCTGTGTGCAAATGACCCCGTGGTGCTGCCAGTGACAGTAAGACCTGTGTCAACCTGTGGCCTGAGGGCTGTTTGCACAAATTTGTCTAGCTGGGGAAGGCAGCTCTGTGCAGTTTGCTTCTCTTTCAAAGATTGTAAGACGAATGTCCTTGTGCTGACGGCAACAGCTCCCCTCTTTTATGGAGCCCTGTTCACTGCATGTCTTGCTGGTGCATGGAGAGCAGGCATAGTCCCATGGGAGCACTGCGTGGTCCCCCAAGCATCCGCTGGTGTAGGGTACCCCTGCTTTGCTTGCCTTAAGTTTTGCTGACTAGAAAACTGTGGAGAATTTTGACTTCTCACCTTTTTAGAGTGAAAACTTATCGGAGCAGAGGGTGACCTGTGCAACAGTGCCAGAGCTATTAATCAGATTGGCTGTGTAAAGTGTGCTTTCCCCTGTGCTACTCAACACTTACTACATAACAAATTCATTAGCAGTGGGGAGGGATGTAAATGTATAGTGAGAACCTGAGCTCATTACCTGTGGGTAATTATGGCATCTTTTGCTGTCTGCTGCTGTACTTTCTCTGTTGAGTGTTTGTGAAATGCACTGGTAGTCAACCATCAAAATATTTATTGGCTGGAGCAGAAAGGGATACTGGCTATGCATGCAGGTTCTCAAGGCAGTGAATGAAGGAACTGGTGTGACGGGATGTGACAGCTTCTCCGTTGTTGATTTTCAGTACTGAACCTAAAGTGCAAACTGCTGCCTGGGGACAGAGATCAATAGTCCCGTTATGCTCCAAAAGGACAAGAAGATACAAATCCCCAGTTTGTATGATGGCGGAGCAGTTATTTGCTACTTGCATATATGACTTCCTTTTTTTACCTAATTTTATCTCATATATTACACTATTCTGCACTCAAATTAAAGTGAGCTTTAGTAGTCAGAGATAATCCTCAAAATAGGAAGTCAACTCCATTAAGGAAACTTCATTAACATCTTCTTTAAAACTGACAACAGGCTCTTAACATTGTTTGTTGGTAAAATTGAATGGGGGCAACTTCACCCTAGATGGGATCTGGAAGGTCCTTTCCATTTCCTGACGATCTCACTCTTGTGTGTGAAGAAAAGTCCTATGTTGCCAGAGAGGGGTATCCCTGTGTATCTCTGCTGCAAATCACGGTTCCCTGGTGATTCTCCCCCGACGCCTTGACACATCTGTACTCTGACATGCCTGATGCTGCTTCTTCTGTGTCTATAAAACAAATGAAAAAAATCCTTGTTGCTAAGCTACCAACCTCTGGAAGATAAACTTTAACTGAAGGTTACAACCCGCTGCTTAGCAAAGCCCTGGTTTTGAAACTCCATCACTCCATCACTTTCTTCCAGCTCCCTCTGAACATTTCCCCCGTGAATATCTGTCACTGCCGGCACAGGACTGCTCACCCTGCCAGGAAGGCCACAGCGTGCTGCCTTTGGGACTGCCTGCCGAGGGCGGGCTATGGAGCAGGCAGCAGGGAGTGCCGATAGTGCAAGGCGGTCACCTCCCTCCCTCCTGCCTCCCTTCTTGCCGCCTTTCACTTTCCCTGGAGGGGAGGCACAAAAGGAAACTCCACTTTTCAAGACTGTTCAGTTTGCATTGGGCCGAAATGTGTTTTCAACTGAACAATCACTTTCTGTGCAGACAGTGACAGCTCAATTGGTCCAAGGAGGGGGGCGGAGGGGGTGCTAAGGTTTTCTTTCACCTCTTGTAATGGTAGACCATGTCAAATGAGACAGTTGAAACAACACCCGGTTTGTTTGTCTTGCGGCCTGGACTGGGGTGTGAAATATTAGGACAGCAGCAAAGTGTTTGCACCTCTCTGCAGCTGGAGAACACCTCCCACACAGCTTCTGCGCCTCTTCTCATTCAGTGGGGACCTGCAGAGCACCTTTCTCTTGATAAAGGCTCCCTTGGGTACCAGGTTTCTGGCCCTGGACTCTCCCTTGACCATCTGAACAGATCAAAGGCATATTTGAAGGGCTTTGCTAAGCTCTCACCCTTACAAGTTCCTTACTTGGGATATAAAGTTGATTGAAATAGGGTGCTCAAGTTTCAGGTTATCCCCGAGTCTATTCTTTCACTCTAGGCTTCCTTTCCATGCTTCTTTCCCTTAGTGCTATTGCTACATTATAGTCTTGATTGAACCACAAGCATAAACCAGTGCAGCTGGTGAACTTGAGAGCAGTGGAGGGAATCCACAACTTTGTGGTTATAAGAAGCATGGAATACCTTCATATTTCCTTCTCAATCTCTCTCATTCTCCATAAACTACAAACTATTCTATTTTTGCCCAATCTCTGCATTACAGCAGCAGTGTTACAGCCTTTTCCTACAAAAGATTTTCCTAGTTTGTGAACAAGACCTGCTTTAACATGGAGTGAGTTTTAATTTTTTTTTAAATTGCCATTTCTAATTATTTTGGGAGGTTCTAAGCACCAGCAGAGGCTGATAAAAGTCTCTAAGAGGTCAGTCCTGCCCCTACTTAAGCTCTTCTCCAGGAAAGCCTTTCCGTCTATCCCTGCAACGACAGAGCACTGATCTTACTTCTGCTCTAACTCCCAGAGAACCAGTAAACAGAGGAGTGAACACAAACTTTTAAGAAAGCTCACAATCCCAAACCATGTCCTACTCGAACTGTTGAATCTGAACAGGGGATGTTTTATATTGATCTTATAAGGAGTGTATATATGTCAGTATGTCAGTCTGACTAAGACAGATGAGACTGGTAAAGCTTCAAATGTAATAAGAGCCGTCAATGTGAACAGATTTTCTCCACTGGGCACATTTACTTACCTTAATTCATGCAAACCTCTAAATAGGACGTGTAAGGATCTGTGGTCCAGAGGGAGCTAATGCAGCTGGGTGTGAAGAAAAGCAGGCCCAGAAACTCAACAGCTTTGTTAAAAGGTGCACAGCCTGATGTGTCCTGTTGGGGGTGAGGTGTGTGGATTCAAGCGCAGCACTGCCCTGACTGTGGGTAAGATGCTCCCAGACCTATGCTGGTTGGCGTAGGCTGTGGCATGCTGGAACATGTCGGTATAGCCGCTCAGGTCTCTGCCAGCTGTGGGATCTCTGCACTGTCCTCCAGTTTGTGACGCAGACATGACTGTCATCTCCTGTATGACTTAGATCTTTCAGATCTAGTAAGAATGCCGTAGGTTATCACAATGTCTTTTCCAGTCAAAAGCTGGGTGCTCCTTATAATTAGGCAGGTAAGCACTGAAGCTCTATGACAGGAGTTATGCTGTTTATTTCAGGATGCCCTGAGTTATTCTAGACTATCAGGTACCAGGGAGATGCACAGAGTTTCTTCCTCTGCTAGGTGCTGTGGCCAGGCCCATTAGATTTAGAGTAGACTTCGAAAGTTTTGTTGAAGAGGCGGGGATGGCACTTTTTGAAGGCTAAGGAAGGCTATTTAGGCTGTAGGAAGAGAAGGGACGAGAGGAGAGAGGAGGGAGGAGAGGAGAGGAGAGGAGAGGAG
>NW_008825614.1:16495331-16503206 GCF_000699105.1 Pygoscelis adeliae | reverse complement strand
AGAGAAGAGAAGAGAAGAGAAGAGGAGAAGAGAAGAGAAGAGAAGAGAAGAGAAGAGAAGAGAAGAGAAGAGAAGAGAAGAGAAGAGAAGAGAAGAGAAGAGAAGAGAAGAGAAGAGAAGAGAAGAGAAGAGAAGAGAAGAGAAGAGAAGAGAAGAGAAGAGAAGAGAAGAGAAGAGAAGAGAAGAGGAGAAGAGAAGAGAAGAGAAGAGAAGAGAAGAGAAGAGAAGAGAAGAGAAGAGAAGAGAAGAGAAGAGAAGAGAAGAGAAGAGAAGAGAAGAGAAGAGAAGAGGAGGAGAGGAGAGAAGAGAAGAGAAGAGAAGAGAAGAGAAGAGAAGAGAAGAGAAGAGAAGAGAAGAGAAGAGAAGAGAAGAGAAGAGAAGAGAAGAGAAGAGAAGAGAAGAGGTCTCAGACAGGGAAATGTCAGAGGGTGCACAGGAGACCTCTCTGACTTGTTGGTTTGAGGGAGTGCACTGTGAGAGACAGACGAGGTGACAAAAAAAGAAAAAGGTAACAGTCTTATATGTGGGCGGCTTTGAAGTAAAAAGGATTGGTTTGGGTAAAAGAGGCTGAAAAACACACCAGTTCTTGCTTGTTCAAATCTTTTTTTCTCTGTCTACATGTCTTCTCCAGAAGATCATAAAGCCGTTTAGGCTCTGCAGTGCCTAGACATATCTGATGCATCGTCTCACTGAGAAACTTAATGAACATTAGTGTCTCTGTAGAAAGACTGTAGAGTTTATGGTGTTAGCTCAGTATAATGGCAAGTCATAGACAGATGTCAACTCCCTCCTTTCTTTCAGCAGTTCTTTATATTCACATAATTTTTGAATTTTCAAAGTTATTCTTCTGCTGCTACTCTGTTGTATTACGTATTGGGAAATGACTAATTGGTGAAGAAGGTGGTGTGGAGCCAAAAAAAGCTAAACTAACTGTGATTTTGTGCTCAGTGGAGGTAAAGAGTGAGAGGTTTTGAGGGTTTCCCTCAGCTTGAAAAATGAAAGCAGAGCTTAACTATGCATTGTCAAAGCCACGCTTCTGAGACACTGGAGTTCTGCCCAGAGGCAACTGGCTAATTTTCTGAAATCTAATATTGTGAGTGTCTTTCCAGGCTGATACTGATGAAGATGGGTACTTGAACTACTGGGAAGTTTTGATGGCCTTGAAAGAAGTTGCCCCTTCAGAAGCACTGACTTTCAGAGTAAGTAAAGCCAACAGATCCATTTCTGGAAAGGTCTGAGAGGGGGTGGCAAACACTTCCAGTATTCATACCTTCATCATTTATTTGTGATATTTGATTGGTCAAAACTCCCCTTAAATAAAGGAAAGCAACCTGACTAGTAGCAGCACTGGCACATGTGTGAGCTATTTCTTTATTAAACAATTCCATACATAACCCAACTAATAAATGAAATAGCACAACTTTCTTTTTCTTCAGTTTTGGGAGTAACAGTAGTGTTAACAATCTGAGAGGCCTGGGGAGAAATCAAAGCTCTGAAAGAAGGGGAAGGCCAGAGGTCAGCAGTGGAAAAGGGGATTTTGCCTTGGTTCTTATACAGGCAATTTTGGCCAAGTGGTTGGAACAGGACCAAGACACAATACTAAGGATGCAGTCTACTCATGCTACTCAATGTTATGTCTTTGCACAGACTTTTTTCTTTTTTCAATTGATAGCTACATTTTGAAAAGTGACAGGGAATTTGGGATCTGTCTCGTTTTGGCCAGCCAACTTGGCATAACGTAGAGGAGTCTAAATATAGCTGTAGATGTTACTCATTAGGCAACTGAAGCCACTGGACAAGATAAAAATATGTCAAATGCACTGTGGATTTAATTTCAGACCAAGCTAGTCTCCCTGTATAGCAACTCCACCTCTGTTAGTTGCTCTTATTTACTTTCTACAACACAGATATTTGATTGTAACTACATGTTTTGTACATGCTTAAGTATTAGCAAATTTTCCAAGTTTCACAGTAGTGCTTGAAAGATTTTCATGTCCAGCATTAAAACATTTGGCTCTTCAAACGATTCTGGTTTGTAGCTGATGTACATCAGTGGAGCTGTGCCAGCTTCCTCCAGCTGAGACTTCGGCCCTTCACTGCTGGCCTTTTTGCAGTTCTCTTATCATGATCCTGTTTGAACCATCCAGACATACAGCACGAACTCTGTTAATACAGAAAACCGGTACTAGGAAATACAGACATCAAGAAAAAGAAGTATAAAAACCTCTGTGATTTAATCCAAACCTTACAAAGGCGTTGTTTCTTTGGGCACTTTCTTTGAAAAGACTACCATTTCAAACAAAACAGAAGGAAATTAGTAGGAAGTGATTATGGAGACAGGAAATCTGAAAGCCATGAAACTGTAAATAAAGTGTTATTTGTACTACTGTACTTGGTGCCCTGCTTTGCATTCCCAGCACGAAATGTTAGACAAGGCTTTAGCACTAAAGCTAGTTATTTGGATGTTTAAAAAAAGAAAAAAGGCTCCAACCACGTATTTCATATGATTAAAAGAAGAAAGTCTTTTGAACAAATTATTTTGCATGGACTTCATCTGGGCAGATTTTTATCTGAAACTTGGAGCCCCACAGCTAGTCTCCATTGCAATTTGTTCCTCTCTGCAAAGGATGTGACTTGTTTAGACATCAAACATGTATCAAGTGGCTTGATGGTAGTGTTCTGAAGCATCAGCTCTACGGCAGGCGCCAGTGCTAACACCATTACACAACTCATGTTGCATGATGACAATCCAGTTCAGCAGTGCCTGCATTTATTGTTGATTTTTATCAGACCTATAAAGCTCATCTTTTCCATCTGTCAGCATTATCTTATGTGATCCATTAATACAGCTAAGAGGGATGCATTACGCTATACACTTGGATCTCAGTTAATGAACCACCTTTCCCTATAGTAACAACGATGAATGAATGAGTGCAGATTTTAATTACTTCCATTATGGTGTATTTGCTTTGGCAGTGGTTACTGCCGTATGAAAAGTTAACCAGCAAAGTTATCCCTACATCTTTAGCTGTTTGTATATGTGCATTCAGAAAACATCCCTCTCCTCTCCCTTCCTCAGCAGCCATGTATTGTGTTTTCTGCTATAGTTTAAAAATGATTTGCAAAGCTCAGAGGGATAATAAAGTAAAGCACCTGAGTGAAAGAGCACATACGACCCCAATTTGGCCTGAAGAGATGCTCTGAAGCATATGAACTTTACAGGAGTTAAGATCATGTGTTTTCATGTTGTGAGAGGCCACAGAAGTCCTGTGGGTAGCAGTCAGCCCCAGAAAGACAAAGATGGCTGACAAAACCGAAACCGAAAGCCTGATCATTGTTTCACATTGTTCAAGCAGAAACAACGGCTTGAAACTGCTGTAATGCCTTCGATATTCCTAGTGGTCTTTCACTTTCATGGTAAGAGAGTCTGGGGGTAAAATTTGGACCTTGATGTTGAACGGACATCCATTTGGAGGGAATTCCAAGGAGTCTGGTGGTGAGACCTGCAGTGCACCTAGACTGGCACATCCCCATATGCCAAGAAAATCAAGATGACAGCAGTGTTATGCTTGTTGCTGGTAGAGTAAGCTCTGCAAGCATTAGCAAGTGGAGCAAGTATAAGACAGGACAGAGCTGGACAGAGCAGAGAAGTCGGCTCATGTTGGGAAAGTTTTAATAAAGCTGGGTGGCTCGCCCAGCCAGTATTATTGCTGGTACTATTTCAATGGCTGCAGAGGCAGTTAAATGGATAATACGTCTCCTGAAAGCATTTTGCACTGGATATAGTTAGTCCTGTTTAAAATGTGGACGTGTGGCAAGACAAATATAAGGTAGCCCTCACCATTCTGATGCCTTAAAAATCAGCAAACACCTCCTTTGCAAAGGGAGGGGGAAAGGAGGAAAGGACAAGGAATGGAAGAAAAAAATTACACTTACTTTCTTGTGGTACACCAGAGTACGTGTGGTATAATACCAAGAGACAGAAAGATTTGGGGTGGGTTTCTTTACTGTTTTAGGGGGTGTTCTCAAAGGCTCTTCAGTGCCTAGTTGTGAATGGCAATGCCTAAATTATAGCTGTAATATTTCGGGGCCCCCTTCAGCTTTCCTGCCCCAAAGCGTTTTTTTTCCCCACCTGTCTGGTGTCCCTGACAACTTCCTTGGTGACTAGCATTAATATTTTGAGGGGTTGTTTTGCTGGCTGTGCTAATCGGGCTTCTCTCTGCTTCCATCAGGGCTTATTATCTGGCCTTCCCCCCTTCCCCCTTCCCGCTGCCTCCCTCCCCTCCAAGCAAGGCAGCAATCTGTTCTTTTTAAACCCTTCATCATCTTTGCTCTCTCCATCTCTGTTTCCCCAGATTTTAGAGATTGTTGACTATTATGTAACAGATGGCCTGACAGACCTCCGACTCTTTGCGGTGATGGCTAGCTTGGCGCAGAAAATAGCAGCACTGGAGTAAGTATTCAGCGCCATAGACGCTCATGAATTTTAACTCCTTGGTGACAAAGGAATTCAAGGGGGTAAGAGCCAATCTATCAGTAGCCGAAGTAATTAGAAGACTTAGATGGCTCTCTAGTGCAGAGTATCCCTTCGCCGCTACAGGCTGTTCATAGTAGATTAGGATAGTCAATGTCCCATTGATCTCTAAACCATAACTATGCTTCAAAACAATGGGACAGCTTAATCCAGAAATTGAGACATTCAAGTAAGCATCAGCGAGGACTGTTCTTTTGGCTTGTAATGAAAAGTACTTTGCAGCATCAAGCTGGGACAATGTATATCGAGCAGTTAAATTTTGATTTTTGTTTCTATTGCATTCCTGGTTAGCAGGGGAAATCACATGCACTAAATGACCAATATTCTGTCTCTAAACATTTAATACTTGGGGAATTCATTTTTCCTGCCCTCTTTACCTCTTCTCTTTTCTTTGTTCTTTGTCATTCTTGTTTCTGTATATATATATTAAAAGAGTTCTTATAAGTGACCACAGTTTTGGCACCCTCATATAGTTTTTTGTCATCTCTAAGAAGTTTCTAGATATACTGTACCCTTTCCCAGAAATCTAGCTGCTTGCCTTTCTGAAATATTTCTGTGTCTGACCAGTCAATGGAAGATTTTTCTGGTAAAGTAGGGGAAACGGAGAGAAAACACAGTCAGCTCAGAAGGGCATCTTCAAAACAAATCAGTCAGGTATTCAAACCAGAGCTAGTTTATATTATTTTTAAGATTAGGTTAAATTAAAATAAAATATAATGCCTGGACTAATGTACTGCAGGGGCAGAAGAGCGTGAAAGTAAAGATGAGGTCAAATGAGCTTTCACTGAACTGAAAATAAAGGGAGAGTTGAGTTTGAAGCTTGGCTTCTCATAGCTTCCTATTCAGACTATGCCATATTTATATGCCAGTCTGTGTAACCTGGCTAAAACCTTGTCAAGGAGCGTAAAAGAGCTGGGCATGTATCTGAGCAGGCAGCGTATGGCTGAGGTAGGTGCTGTGTCTCCCCCACGCCAGGGCCACCAACTCTACTGGAGCACGGCCAGAGGTACCATGTCCTCACACCCGTGCTCACAGCAGGGACTCTGGGAGCTTCTTTTAGCCCAGAAGCATTTGAATTACCTTGAATAACCTTCCTTTTCAGTAGGAGACTTACCAAATTATCGGCAGAGGGGAAAGTCCAGGAGCGGAAAACCAACAGAAATCTCCCCTTTCCCTTCTTAGATGTGCTCCGACACCCCTACAGATGAGGGATGGGCTTTCCATATGTGCTCCTGCAGTTTAGGAATACTTGTCCCATTGGAAGCCAATTGTGGAAAAGTTTAATTCCAGCCCATAAAGTCTGCAAAGAATAATTACAGTATATATTTCTCAGCAAAATGTGTGCTCACCCATAGTTTGCACTGGATCCTAACCCAGAGCTAGCCCACAGCCCTAAACACTGGTAAATGGTATAGACTATCCTGGAGGGACAAAATTGTCTTTGAAGGACTCAATTACCCCTTGTCCACTGCCCCTGCCCATAGATAGATGCACACATACACACAGACACACACCCCTTCCCTCAGCACATCTCCAACCTGCAGTCAGTGCTGTAACACAGGGAGACCCCAGACACCCTCCATTGCACCTTTGGGACATAGAAAATCATCCCTCTCCCTGCCAGATCTCCTTGGCTCTATGCAAGTGTTGAGTTTCCCAAGGATGGTGTATCAAGGAGAGGATGCAACATAGAGGTCAGCCAGCGGCTCCAAGCTCAGCAAGAGGTAACGATCTGCCTAGGCTCTGTGAGCACTAATAATGTCATTTAGCAGCAATAAATCTCTCTGTTTTAATTTGAGTGACAGTGTCCCAAATGGCCATTTTAATAAGGTTTGGAGATTCTGGACACAAAGTGCAGCCCATAATAACTAGTTAGTTGTTCTTAAGGTCAAACAGCAATGGCTGGTCAGCAAAATCTTCCTTTTACAAAATAGCTTAGAATGGGATGAGCAAATGGCATCATTGTTGTAAAATTGGCTTCTCCATCTCTGCCTATTGTTTATCCAATTGTCACAACTATGAGCTCCCCCAAAAGGAACTCCAGCATTTAGTCCTGGGCAAAAGAAACCTTGGTAAACATTCCAGCTGGCTGGAGATACCAAGCAGTGACACGATCATTTTGTTCATTCTTATTTTGTGTAGAAAAAGAGACTTGAAACATGATCTTTTTCAGCCATTGAAAATAAATGTTTCATTCTTAGGTCACAACTGTTTCTGGGTGCACAGCATAGCGGGGCTGGGATGGAGGGAGGGAGAGAGGGATGCTCTTCCCTCCCCAGTGCCAACACGTGGGCTAAACGAACGTGTGGCCCTGCAAAAGGAGCACTGTGGGTGGCTGCCGATGGCTGGTACTGGCTTCCCCAAACGGGAAAGGGCAAACTTTCTCCATCATCTCTGGCCAGCAGATGAAAGTGGGCAGGGGACATGTTTCAGTCGCTCGTATTTTCAGTAGGGGCCTATGAGAGGGCAAAAAGGAACAGGTTAGGGAGCTGTTGCTTGGGCAACGTGCCATGGCCTGTGCCTCTGCAGTTGCAGTTTCCCTCTGTGTGTTACCTGTTCGCCGCAGTGCCTCAGAGGACAGGGACAGTTCAGGGTGTTTTTCACCTCCACGTAACTAATCTGAGGCTGCCAAGGTCACTCCTCACCAAAAGTCGTGACTGTCTGGCAGCTGTTGGACAGTCTGTATGAAGTGAGTTTGGTGTCAGCCCAGTTGCTGAAGGAGAGCTGGGCACTTCATGAAGCCCGCTGCTCCTTTGGGCATGCTGGGTGTCTCGCAGAGCCATCCAAAACCCACTGTTGCAAGGACAGGGGGACCTGACTCTAGTAAGAGCATCGGTCCCTCACGGTCATGGCTGAGGTCCCTCTTTCAGCAGTGGGAACAAAGGTGGTTTTGTGATTTGGGGGGCTGCTGCCAGGATCCAGGAGGCCAGGAGCTCTGCACCACAGGGCAGGCGCTGAGCTCTCCTCTGCTGTGGTCTCCTAGATGCAAAGTTGAGAATAGTGGTACTTACTCCTTCAGGTGGGCATCAGCTGGGCATTATAAGGTGCTTGAGAGGAAGAACCATAAAATTCAACACAGAAACGTCTACTCACAAGTGAAACCTGCAGTGTAACTACCCTTAATGGGTCCATTCTGCAGCTCTGGTGAAATATTTAGCATCTTTGAATCACAACCAGAAATAGCTGATTTCTGTCTGCAACTTTGCTATGCAAGTATTTTTCATGCAATTTTGTACCTTTTTTTCTTAGTAGTAATACCCCCAAAACTCTTTCTGTGTAATGTTTAGGTAACTATACCACAATTTAATAGTTTGGGGAACTTTTCTTATTGCTAATACAAG
>NW_008825614.1:16490172-16495273 GCF_000699105.1 Pygoscelis adeliae | reverse complement strand
ACAGGATTTCTCTGACAGGAACCATGCTGTTCTGTTTTATTTTTGCTGGGCTGACGTTTATACTGCCATGTAACAGCAATAACAATAATTTAAAAAAAAAATCTTTTTGCATTATTTGTTGCTGAATTTATCTTGTTTAGACAAGCCACTTTCTGAACTTTAGGCAAGTAAACAGATAGGAATAACCTGCATCTAAAATCAGTAAGAGACAAGTGCAGTGCAGCCCGCTGCTTCTTTGTGATTCAAATGTTCCAGCCCCAAAATAAACATCTGCAAAAAAAAAAAAAAAAGATCACTTTGATGAGGCGTCACATGTGAGAACTACCTGAGGGCAAATAAATGTGAGGATCACATTCTTATCAGCTCTTTCTGATAATAATAGCCCGGTCACTGGGGACAGTCTGTTAGTGTTGGCCCACTGGGTCAGATAACAATCCCGAGTCTCTCCCTCTCTTCCCCCGCTGTGACCCGGCCCATCTGCTTCTCTCTGGCCATATGGTACAGAAGTATCTGGGGCTGGAGACATTATAGTTTTATGCATCTGAATGCTCCTTGCTTTCATTGAAACTTTGCTGACATGACATTCCTTTGAATATTCCCCAACAAAAGTGGTGGGTTTTTTTGCCTTTGCTTTGGTTTTCATTTCAGACAAAGTATAAACGAACACCGGGGTTTATATCAACAGAGGAGATATCTAACAGATACATGGGTGGGTAAGAAGACTGGCAACACATTGCCTCCCCAACTTAACTTAAATGCAGTGATGTTATTTATTCTGCCTCTTAACAACTAAAACAGACCCCAGCATATGCAAAAGAGCGGGGTTTGTTTGGATTTATTATAAATAAGCCCAGCCTGACAGAGTGCCTGTGTGTCATGGATGAAACGCAGTCCAACCTGAAAGCTGTAACATTGCTTTACAAAAAGTGAAGGAAGTAAGCCTGCTGGAACAAACTGTGCTCGGACGAGGCATGCCTCCACTGCTCCAGACCAGGCAAGGGGGGGTCCTGGGATGCTGCAGTGCTCTGCCCTGCTGCGACTGAGGTCTCAACCCTCATGCAGCCTGGCCACTGCTCCTGGGGGCTGAGTTGGCCATGCTCCGGTGGCGCTGGCCCTTGGAGGTCTTCAGTCGGCCAGCACAGTGCGGCCCCAAAACCTCCCCTAAGGGGACATCCTGTTCCCCAGGCAGTCCTCGGGCATGGCGAACACACAGGTATATCCTCCACTGAGGGCATGTTGCAAACGTCCAATTAGGCCTAATGAGAGTTCAACCCAGGCATCAAAGGAGGGAGAAACAATAGCAAATGCACAATACTCCTCTTCAATGGTCCCTTTACCAAGAAGAGGATGTAATTATTGTGTGGGCTTTAACATAACAAAGCTTATATGTTCATACTGGGCCTGGCATCCTGGGGCCCCTCTCAGCTGGGACCTCTGGACATCACAGCAACCACCTGCGTGATGGAGGCCTGAACTGGAAAAGTAAAATAGGAATTATTACACAAATATTACCACAACAAGCTGATTTACAAATTCTCTGAGGAAAGTGTCCAGCGGCACAGTTGTCTTTCAGTTTCTGTAACAATTTTAAATAGCAATAAAAACCCAAGCAGCTGAAACCATATCTATGACACTCCCTCCGCTCTTATTTCTTACAGAGTTCCCTCATGTTTTCATCTGCCTTGTGGAAAGCCCCACACAATATGTCATGGAAAGCTCCAGGGAATTATAAAATCAGCGAGTCTCTCTAGAAGAATGCAAGGGTGTTGGCTACATTTTCACTTTGTCAATCAATCCTGTTATTTCACAGTTCCAGGGAGGTGCCTAAAATTAGTTCATTTTTTTAAAAAATAGTGTTTTTAGTTATGGCAGGCTCAACAAATCTTGAGATTTACTATCTGAGGCTATTTTTAATGCCTAGAAGTCAGAAACTAATTAACAGACTTTCTTGGGACATCTGAAAATTCAGGCTTGATTGAGAGTCTCAGTGCTGGAATTTGATGTAGATAGGCTGCCTTTCCTGCCAGACAAAGAGCCTGACCACCTGCTGCGCGTGTAAAATAGACCCCCAACCTCATGATGTCAGAGTGAGTTTTGCCATGCCCTGGGACAGCATTTAATGGATCAAAATGTGTAAGTCCATCACCCTCTACAGCCAAGTCTGGGTGTGCTGGAAGGGATGCTGGCAGCATTGTTGGGGACAGAAGGGGAGGTAAAGAGGGAGGTAGGGAGAGAGTCTGCTTCATCCTCCTCTCCCTCCATCCTGTTGGTCAGTGAAACATGATGAGACTCACATTCCCTGAAAGGTAATGTTGTCCTTTTGCTTTAGCACCTTTCTGGTTCCTCTTTACCTTGGAAAATTCTATACTTACAAAGCAAGATTTGGAACCCATTAAGCAATATGCCATTTCACAAGTAGTTTTGCACCTCAGCAGTGATTGTGGAGTAATGCTGCTGCCCCACTGCCAAAGGGAAAACCAGCTTTCTCCCATAATCCCAGGCCTGACTGTCATTTACCGCCTTTCCCTTCAGAGAAATTGATGCTCTGAATCTGGATTGCGTGTGCTGGGGGAGGCAGGAAGGGCTGAAAAACCAACACGATTATTGTGCCCATATTAAGAGTTTGAAAGGAATAGAGCTTTTTGATGAAACTAAATATTTAAGTTTTCCATGTTTTTTTTCTTCTTTTCCTGTTATTACCCTTTACTGACATATCCCTCCTAACAATAAGGCTTACAAAGATGTATGTGCCTGTGCATGCACGTGTGCACACACACACACGCGTACATGCAGAGCCTGCATGTGAAGCAGCTAGTGGTTGTATGGCGCTAGCACTGGCAGTCTATAATTGGTACAACTCTAGTCACTGATATAGCCCACATCACAAGATCATTCATTTAGAGCAAAGGATCCTTTTCTCTTTACTTAAGCTTTCACTGCCTAATTTGCAAAGGAAAAGAAGAAAAAAACCAACAGAGAAAACCTGCCACAAAAAAATTGAAAGCAGATAAGAATGATGACATATTTCTTAGATGATATGATAGCACCTACCATGACATTGTTATTTCCTTTAAAAAGGCTACCTCCCTGAAGAGGGATGAGGAGGGAAAAGATGAAAGCAAAAATTTCTTTACTTGGTAATTGCATTCAGCGATGACTCGGAAACCCTCTAGACCAGGGCCTTCTTGTATTAGATGCTATATGGAAATGTTTTAAGAGTCATATAATATAATCATGTTACATTGTATGCATCATATTGCAGAATTTAATATAAAATATGACTAATTGCCAAAGTGAGTTTCTCAACAATCTGCAACAGTCTCTCTCATCGTAGCCATGATCTACCTCCCTCTCTACAATATCTTTGTTCCTTAAAATGTGCAAAAAGATTTACAAGAATTTTAAAATAATGTACTATGAAGAGTTTATGTAATCTTATGTTTTATTCAGGAAACTTATTCTTAGTTCACTGTGTCACGTATATACATACACTCCTACATAACTTATTGTGGAACTAAAGTGGTTATTGCAGTATACTTTCCACAGTTTAAGAACACATACTAACAAAAACCTCAATGCCAAATAAAAATACACTGCCAAATACTTTGATCTTCACTATTCTAGTCACAAATACACATTATCTGTTTCACCACTTCAATCCCTGGTGGGAGAACTTGCACAAGTACCCTGGGCCTGTAAGCCTTTAGGAACTGTACTGTGTATTTATGAAGCATTTATACTGCGCCGTAAGAATATATAGTCAACAATAGTCTTCAGCGAACAGGATTTCTTACAGGAAATCAGGCTCATGCTAATCCAATATCCTGTTGCAAGAAGGGGCCGTACGTGTTGTTTCACAGAATGATGCAACCAGCCCAGAAGCTGGTGATTAGGAGATAATGTGCTCTTGGGGAAAGGCTCTTCCCAAGCTAGCGGATGGGGATGATGCCCTCAAGCCAGAGTTCATTTCTTGTTCTGACTTTTTGCTTCTAATGTTTGATACTTTGATGCTGCGTTTTCTTATTTTCCTAGATAAGTATTCAGTGATTGATCAAGCAAACCAGGGGTTCAAGTAGTAAGGTTGGATGAATAGAGCGTGTTAAGTACTGGGGACAGAGGCTGATGAAAGAACACATAAAAAGGCTGAGTGGTGGCTTCCTTATGGATTCGTTTCCAAACATGTTGATAGATGAGTGATTCTTTTTACTGTTCTCTCTTCCTTTTTCTAATGTGAGCTTTTCTGCATAAAATCTATTTATTTTTAACACAGGGTTATTTTCATATTTGCATTTAAAAATCTCCAGTACTGCCTCAACATACAGTCAGGATTTCTTATGGTTTGTGAATATATGAATGAAACCAAAATCAATTTGACACCCATCTGTACAGTACAAAGACCAAGATGGGGTGCAAGCTTGAACTTGCTCAAAGCTGAGTAATGCTAGACTGTTATCTTGTCATTAAGAATTGCTTTGAGTCCCTATCTGTTCAGCAACTCTTATTAATGATCATTTAACTGTACTGTCAGCCCCGTTTAAATCTGAGTGTTGCCAGTTGCTTCCTTCATGCAGGCAGCCAATAGGTGCTGGGGGAGTCATTCATGCATAGCATTGCCCCAGTGGCGCTGGGCCTATAGCATCCCAGTTTAATAGGGCATTCAGGGCTCATTAGCAAGGAAACACATCAGGAGTGACCGCTCCACTGCCACACGTTGCAACTAATAGCCTCGACGAACAGAATCGTTTCTGTTTCTGCTCACTTTTTTTTGAATCCTTTCAATGTCAACAAGTGGTCATGTCGGCAGAAGCCCGCCATTCTCCCCAACAGTTTTATCCGTTGCTCTCCTGAGCCAGACTTGTGTCCTCCTCCATTGTTCCAGCCACAATGGAGCCTGAGCAATCACAAAGGCTTCACAGCCATTCATCATCAGCTCACGAATTCTGGGGTTGAGATTACCCGCCAAACTTTTGGGCCATCACTTTGGCATAATGTGTGAATGCCCATGAAATACAAATAGTTTCTGAAGTTTACACTTTTGTTGCAAATGCACAGAATGGTGGTTGGGGGGATTGTGGTGAGGGGGCTGGACGGAGGCACAGAG
>NW_008825614.1:16479258-16490158 GCF_000699105.1 Pygoscelis adeliae | reverse complement strand
CTCTGGCTAAAACAAGAAAAGATCCTGTGGAGGGGAGATAAGAGACAATGAGACTGCCACTGGAACGAGAAGTGTGGAAAGGAGCAACTGGGGAAATGGAGGTGTGTCCAAAAAAGTGTAATCACACTTTTGGCTCACAGATTTGGAAATGGTCCCTTGGCTTTGTGAGGAGACACAGGCAGCTCTTATGTCGCTGGGCTCTGGGAGGCACAGGAACAGGGTGCCCCTGCCTGAGCTCCCCAGACCCTGTCTCCTCCTTCCATTCGTGGGAAAAACCAACATTTCTTCCTGGTTACTGGAAACGGGACTGGCAAAAGGCTTGCTGGAAGCATACACCTGCTGCTTGTTATTTGTATTAGGTTAGCATTTAGCCCCTGTTGTGCTAAATGGAGAGTGAATGGATGTTTTACACCTGGAAACCCGAGATCTGAAGATGTAGTGACTTTACCAGTGTCACACGGTAAAGGTCAGAGATGAGAATCAAAGCTAGAGCATGTGTGTTCCAGTTTATTTTGGTGTATTACTTTTACAGTGCCATTCTCTTTCCTGCATCTGAAGTGATGGGGCTGAATCCCGCCTGCTTGAATGCCAGGCAAAAGAGACATTCGTTTATTGTGTACGGGCTACTGTCTGGACACGCTCAATACACCCAAAGCATCCTCCAAATGCTCCACTTTGGGTGATGCAGAAAGAGTGCACTGTGACCACAGTGCATAATGGTGCCATCAGATGTTTGCTCAGCACACGGCAGAGAGCTTGCTGGACACTTCCACCTCTTCCTTACCATGTACTGTTTCATGGAGTTTACATTGTGTTGATTTTGCCTGAGTAAGGACTGATGGCTGAATCCTAGTCAAAAGGATTTGATTTAAGGATCATTTGGAAATCCCTGTGGGTATCCTACAGTCTCTTCCTGGTCATTTTAGCAGCCAGGAAGTTACAAGGGGACAAAAAGTGTTCATAAGAAAAGTAAAGGTGATTTTTTTTGTCTGTCACTGGAAGATTAAGTTTGTCATAAACCACAATCATAGCAAAAGATGCTTTTCAGTACAAGCACCTAGAAATGATCTCCTATTCCACTGTCCACTGTATATCAATTAGAGTTCTCTTTTTGCTTGTTACAATAATCAGAATGAAAAAAAATTCCAGACTAACTCTGGAAAGAGGGCTGTGTGTAATTCCTAGTTATCTATTGTTTGTTTCTCTCTTGATTTCAATATAGTTACACCCAACCGATACTGCAGCAGGGCAGGTGTTTCTTCTTGCCTCCCGTGGTGTAAAGCAGGAATACTCAAAGCAAAACAACTGCCTGCAGTATGCTTCAGTGCTGTTTATAGTTTGGGTATAAATTAATGAGCCTGATCTGGTCTTACTTTGAAACTAGGCTGGAATAATCCCACTGATTTCATTCATGTGTGGTATATACAACTGTGAGGAGTCAAACTCTTGCGTGAAAACCTCTAGTTCTAGTTGTCCTGGTAATTACCATGTATAACTGTTGGGTGAGTCATCACCAGCGGTAAAATCTTTATGAAGCACAGTAAAATAAATACTGTGAAGTCAAAGTCCCAGCTACAGTGGGCCCCCATGCAGGGACTTGTTGAGTGAAGGACTCACAGCTGTGTCCATAAACTGAACCTTGCACCTTCAAGGGCCCAGGGTATTCATCATCCAGGGGCATCCACAGCCCAAAGTTAGGTGCGGAAGCTATGTAAGTAAGATTGAGGAAACAGAGGCAGGCAGGAATGGAAATCACAAAAGCTAAGCGGGGAACCATATAGGCTAGAAATACCCCCTTGCCGCATTTTGCATGTGGCTGATCTAGTAGACGGGCACAGGGAACACTGATTGTCACGTCTTGCAGACAAGATAAGCAGGAGAACATCACAACAAGGAATCTCAGCAGGTTTAGTTGTAATCTAAGTGCATTTCAGCCACCAGGACTTAAATGGGCATGCCCAACAAAACATCTTTAGGGATCCTTAGAAATATTAGCACAGGGACCCCGCCTGTCCCTGGGGTTAGGCAGCGGCTTTGCAGAACTTACGTGCAGATGTGTCTTGTGGAGCAACGGAGCAATATCCTGACTGGTAAATCAGATGGGGTTTTGGCCTCAATGTGTTTTCAGGTACTTGCCCCAGTCACTCCTACCAGAGCCATAATGGTATGCATCTATTCAAGCTTTTCAAGGACAGAATTTTTCTTTTTCTTTTCTTCTTCCCCCCCTGGCAGCTTATGAAAGAGGTAACTGCTCCTTTTCACAGTCAAAGCAGGATATTCTGAACTGAATGCTAACTAGACTTGGGGCCAGACTGAAGAACATTTGAGCAGTTGTTCAGATGTGGGGTTTTGGCTTCAGCATCATAAGTAATAATATAGAGGGAAAACTATCTGGAAAAAGTATAGATAGCAGCCTCTGAAATGTCTTTAGATTTTCTAAAAGTTGGAAGTTTTCCCTAAGAGAAGGGGAATCATGGTATGTAAAAATGTCTCTCTTTTTGTTGTTGAATTTTGCAGCAGTTTTATGAGATCGTTGATTAGCTGCATGGACTTGAAGTCCTTGGAATTGAAAATGTGGCAGGCTGGGTAGGTAAAGCATTCTGGTGCTCTTCACAAAGCTCCCCTCTGAGTTTCATGTAGCCCTCGACAGCTGGGTACCAGATCTCCTTTCAAGTCCAGGCCCTGCAAAGACTTAACTGTATGCATCTGCCTAAACGTAAACTGCTCATTTGCTTATAATTCCGCACATTGAGATGAGTTTTGGTTATTCTGAAAAAGAAATACAGTGAAAGTTACGTGAATGCCTAAATTTGTGGATTTGGGGCATGCATGTGGATAGAGCAGTAAACTGAGAGGTGTGCTTGCCCCCCAAAGTGGGGGTTCCTTATTAAAAAATGTTTTTTCTTCACAGCTCCCAAAATCACATCTGAATGTATAATATTTCACTATATAGAGGCGACGACTGAAAGTTGGTTTTTTAATATAATTTAGAATGAAAGTATAGAAGACATCAAAAATAGCATGTAGGGAAGTAGTCCGAACTATATTGAGCAACTGGCTGGGAGCAGGCTTTGTCCCTGATACTGATGACATCAGTACATGATACTGATTTCTAGTATCAGATACCACGCTGGTATTTCAAAATGCCACATCTGCGCTGTGGCTTCTTTTCTTGTCATCACCACATACATTATTCAGTGGTAAGTAAACTGAGCACCCGAGGTGCAACGTAGGTATGTAAGAACCTAGGTCCTGTATTGCTCAACGTCTTGCTTTGCATTCCACATTTGGCCGCAAGTGTTACTTTTAGGCCCAAAGAGTATATCTAGGTTGAGTCAAATAAAAATCTTCCTTACCTCTATCATGATGCAGAAGTTCATTCTACCTTCTTTGTTGATAACTCTTCCATGTCTCACATCTGGAGCTCCTCGGTTTAAATAGCAATATTTATGAAGTAGGGGTAACCTTAGGTATAACAACAACGTAAGACAGCTAGAGAGTGATGGTAAGAGGGAAAGCTTAGGCTTCAATACCAGTCCCAGGGAACTGATAAAAGGGTTAATATGTTGATCAAGCATAAGCCAACCCAGTTTTCACTGCTGCATGCTCCTCTGAACATGGGGGATTGCCTTGGGTGCAGAGCTTTCATGGCCTCAAAAGTGCAGTTCCCCTCACACTTTCTAGGGATGTGATCTTGCTTTTTCTGACTTGGGAGTAATTCTGATTATCCAGTGAAAAACTAAGTGAGCAAACCCAAACCCTATGTTTCTAGTGCAAAGTTTGTTGCATAGCTGTTAGTTGCTTTTTTTTTTTTTTTTAGGGCAAGTAACTTAAAGAATAGCCTTTCCTTGTTGATTGCTCTACCATTCATCGGACAGCATATGGTTTTTGTCTTGGGAATCATCCAACATGTCACAAAGGAAGTGATACTGGACAGTTACTAGGCAGCTTTTGTATACTTTGGGGATAGGGGAAGATGGTATTTTAATAGATTTCCTTGGGGATCTCTTAGAAGGGTAATTTAATTGTTGAAATCAAATTTTGGACCCCTGTCACAAATCATTACCTTATCTTTCATCCAACTGTTCCCTTGTTGTTCAAACTAATAAAACATGCACACTGCCCTCCATTCATGTGATTCCCCTCATTCGTTTTTAACTGGTAACCCCCGCTAATAACGGGTAGGTGGCCTGTTCCTGGTTGAGGATTTTTTTGAAGGAATGGATAGTTTCTCTAGCTACCACTTCAACAAAGATGGCAACACTCAAAATGAAAAGCCACAGAACCACGAGTGCTGGTGAAATTCAAGCAGGAAAATGACTGAAAGAGGAGGATGCAACCTGGAGCATCTCCTTAAATATTCACATTCTGATCACTTGCAGGTGAATTCTGGGCGAGTGAGCCGTCGGTGAAGTGATCTTGAGACCCTTCTCGGTGGAGCTGTTTGTCACCATTTCTGTGGTAGTGTTTTATCAGTTCTGGCTTTCTCTCAGTAATGCTTTCAGAAGTTAGTTTGCTGAATTTTGTTGCAGCTGTTTGACTGAAGCATCTGAGGTGAGGTGCACCCTTTTCTTTCTCCTTTTCTGTCATCTTCTCTCACCCCGGGGTTCTCTGCCTGCCCTGCGTTGGGGAAACAGCTTGTGGTCCCACTGCCTCAGCTGCTCCTCACCAGGTCCAAGCAATGTGCCACCTGCAGAAATACAGTCAAGCAGCACCTGCGTCCATCCTGCCCCAGTCTCCCCAGCCTCTGTAACCTCTCTTGTTCCCTCAGGAGCTTGCAGCCCCCCGCTGTCAGTCTGAGTGCTGCAACTCTCCTGAGGACAGCTTGAAGGAGTGAGGATCTTCATTCCAGCGACTCAGACAGTAAGGAGATGGGGGCGGTGGGGAGAGCTCTGAGCTGGCAGAAGCAAGTTAAGGCAAGAAAAAGTGAGTAGGCAGCAGAGTCAGGGCAGCGCGTGCTGTGAGGTTAGTGGTATGGTCTCAGAGCATCCTTAACCTTTTGCAAAAGACCAGGTGACCTTCAAGCTGCTTGAATTTGATCCGAAGGCTGCTTCAGCCTTCTGGTCACCCCCTGAATTTAGGAGTAGAGACTGGAAATGTGTGTAGGCTGCTTATTTCTCACTGTTCAACCACATTGTTCAGATATCTGATCGTGTGGGTACTGAGGGATTTTGGCTTAGTGATTGTGATTATTTATAGGCAGGATTTCTGAAAGTGCTCAGGCTTGGCCCAGCTCTACTCGCATGGAGATCACTGGAGTTTTAAAAAAAAGGAATCACTGCATCATTAAAGAACCCAAAGTCCTCTTTAAGGCACAGTGCTCCCTTTGCAGGCACTGAACAAGCAGCATCCATCCCTACTGTTCAGTATTTATCATCTGAAAAAGTAGAAAACAGAATATTGAGGAGCATCAGGTCCAAAAATAAAAATGTATGTGTTCAGACCGAGGAGGTGATAGGTAGCAGCTGCACACTGTTTGCTCACTCATTTACTGGCCACAATTCTATGGTCACTTCTTGTTTTTCACTACAACATCCTTTCAAATTCTGTTCCCTTTCACCTTAAGAAATATTCTTTGAGCTGTTGTGAGCTCAGAAAAAATATGTTTAGAAACACAATGAATGGCTTAAATAATAATGACATTTAGGGCTGTTTCTACCAAAGTGTAGCTACAATTCCTATCGTCTTAGAGTGGGAATCATTATGCAAGTTAATAGGTGAGTGTCTAAATAAAAGGATTTTTTTCTAGTTACTTCAGTGAAAACAGGATCAAATCTAGTGCTTCATGCGCTCAGGAGCTGACGCCCGCTAAGTGCAGTTCTTACATGTTTCTTTATTCCCAATGCTAAGAAAACCCTAGCTTTTTTTTATGTTTCATCAAAAATGTTTTTCTGGAACAAACCAAAACAAACAGAACCTAACCGGTCTTTTGTTGGTCGCGCCACTTCCCAAAGGGTCCCGGGCACTTAGTGACACAGCATCTGTCTCAGATGCTATTGAAGGCATTCAGCCCCTAAATGCTCTTCCACTGACATTCTTTTATACTGTGGTATTTGACAAACTCATACAACTGGGGTAGAGGAAAGGGGAAAGGCATCTTTTGAATAGGGCGGAAAATATTTAATCTTCTCTCCATCTGATTATCAGTTAAAATTCTCAGAAACCCATGTGCGCTGTTTCTACTTGTTTTCTACCTTGGGGGAAGCCAAGTCTCTATGTGCCTTTTCATTATTATTAAAATTATTGTTGTTCTTGCTATTAACAACAGCAATTGGAATAATCCCTGTAGGATTTAAAATTGAAAGCCGGCTGAGGTCTCCAAGCCTCAGTGTCCTTTTACTAAATATGTGTTCAGGATTAGACCCTAGATTTGTGCTGCTTAGTTTGAATTATATTTTCACTAATTTTAAAGGAGAAAATGACTGACTACGGTTTCTTCAGTAGTAGTGCTTGTAGACGGAGCCTAATGTTGGTCTTTTGAAGACTGTCCCTTTAAACCATCTGAGGTGTTTATTTTGTATGTGAAGAAAGACTTTACTGCTCTGAGTAACATAATCCTGGCTGTGTGTAGAAATGGTGCGTGTATGTGTGGAAGGAGGAAGGACAATTGTTCTTTTTGTTCTTAAAAACCAATGTTCCTTTTTATAAAGAGATTTTAGTGTAGCCCTCTGTATTCTTCCTCACTATAGAGAAATCCAGTGAAATAGTATCTATTTCCTCAGATTGCTGCCCTAGATACCGTAACACCACATGGGTAGTAGATGTGCTAAATTGGAGGGGATTTTTTATCACCTTTGTGGAAGTGTTTGTTCTTGTATCTTTTCTTTTTCCTCATAAAAAGGAAAAAAAAGAAAGAAAAAGAAAAACTTCACAGAATAGTAAACCTGAGACACGGATTCGAGTGCCAGACAGTTGAATGAACAGGATAATCGGGGTATTTTTTTTGACAGGTGCGACAGCCTGCCTATGACTGGCATTATAATCATTACCATTTTAATAAGGCTCTAATAGGGGGGCTGATAATTCAATGGGGTGTGAGGATCCTAATTCAACTCCCAATCCCACATGAATGTGCTAGAATTTGTGGGCTTTGTTTTCCTCTTTTGTACCCCTGAATGCAAATAATTACTGGCTATAGATTCAAAAATTCTTAGAACTGGAAGCTAAATTAGCTCTCCTAATACTGCACAAGAATGTCAATACTCAGGGGGGGAAAAAAGGAAGTAAGTGGTTTTTGGTTGTTTTTTGTATTACACTTGTGGTACTGCAAAGGTTCTGTAGCTTAAGTGGTTTGGTTGGCAGCGTGAATAATACCAGCACTGTTTCTAAAGAACGTGCAGCTCCCTTCCCCCCCCCCGCCCCGAAAGGAAAAGTAAATGTATTTGTCTGAAAATCATTTCTGAAAAATCATACGCTGCTTTCTACCTGCTATTTTTGTTCACGTTGCCTTGGTCTGTTCTGGATGTGTGTGCCCACTCTGTATTCTTTCAGTGGCGGTGTGAGGTATGTTCAGCATCTGTGGCCATACTTTCACAGGAGCCCTTTGGGCTCTAGCGTAGTCAGTTTGTCCCATTCAGATGATCTTACAAGACAATTTCAAATATTGCGGCAGTGCCCCACACTGCAGTTTGAGGCTGGGTGCTGAAGGCACTCCGTCCGTGCAGGAGCTGCTCAGCACCTGAAAAGAATTTGTCTCTAAACTTAGGAGCAGACACCAATCTCTGCTCAGGAGAGTACTTACATTTGTGCTCAACAGACATTTGAATAGCTGTTTCAAAACCCGGGAGGCTAAGGGGTAAGCAGCCCTTCTTCCTTGCTCCTGCTGACTCCTTACCATGTGCCTTACCCTTGGGACACAGGACCGGGTGAGTGGGAATGGACCCCTCCTTACCCTTCTCCCCATTAACAACCAGAACAAAAACCAAAGGGCCTTATGCTTTTTTTTCCCCCCTCAGCAGGCCTATGCAATGAATTTCTCCATTCATTTGTGATCAATAATACATATTATAATTTCTAATTAATGAACAACAGTGCTACATGGGACAGGACTTTGAAAAATGGAGAGGGATATTTCCATATAACCCCTTGCAGCTGGAATCAGCTTCTCCCGCCCACTATTTCTGATCCCAAATTAGCTGTGGAGTCTTGCCATGATTTCAGTCCTCTTGCTCTTTTTGCACACATACTGCCTGATGTATAAGGAGTATGAGCAGCACCTGGGAGTGAAAGACAAGCAAATGCACCTTATACCATTTAAGAATGGGAAACAACTATGGTGGATGAACTGATCTGGGAAAAGCAGCCTGAACCTTTGCCCCAAACTGAAATGTAGAGTTTTGGAGGTTTGCCAAAATCTGGTTAATCTTTCTCCCTCTGTCTTTTAATGGTATTTATGGTTTTGCTGCACTTCCTGGTTTCAGCTGGGTCCAAAAGCAGGAGACTGAAATATCATTGAAGAGGCTATTCACAGTGTTTCCAGCTGGCTAGGACCATGGAATGAAAGATCTCTCACAATAAGGTCTGTTCTAGAAGGATTTTTGCCCAATTTCTATCCTGATGAGATTCTGATGAGCAGCCAAACTGTTAGAAAATTATCCTAATTAAATCGAAACTTTGAAAATATGCCCATCCACAAAATAATCGACATCCTTCACCTGAGGAACCTACATACAGAGAATTCATTAGGTTTCTCTTCTGACGCTTTGTGCAGAAGATGTTATTCTTGCTTGGCCTTGGAAGGCCCTCACTGAATTGATACGAACACAGGCTATTTGTGTTCCCTTCAGAATAATTTTTTGATGCATTTCAAGATTTCATGGGCACTAAGCTGCAAACCTAGATAGTTTCTGTCTTGATTCAGACATTGAAACTCATTCTCAATCCCATGGTCAATGTGTGACTGGGACAAATGAATGTTTTATCTATTATGATGAGGGCCTGTCACTCCAGACTATGACCTCAGCTACTGATCTTACAGGCTGTCTATCTTGGTCAATTAATGACATTTGAGTTACCTCAGGGAGCTCTAGGGGAGCACCCTGGAGATTACTCAGGACTGCTGTATGAAGATTTTTTGTTTTCAGCTCTCACTGAAGGGTCCCCAGGCATCCTCTTCATCTTCTGAGTGTAGTGAATCAGAGAAGGCTTCTTACCATCGCCACAAAGTTTTTCCTCTTCTACCTTTTAAGCCCTCAGCTCATGTTGTGTACACAGGACTGGTAACTGTTTGATTCAGAGGAGATGGTATCACCATCCAGAGGTGGAAGTGTTAACATCAGCATTGACTGAAAGGCTCATAAGCATGCTTTAAATATTGTGCTGTAGCTGCATGGAAAGAGAAATGAATTTAATTTTTTTTATCCATACCTATCACCCACAAACTCCTGGTCAGCAGATTTGATCTGAACATTGGATATCTTGGTTAAACCAGATTAGCTGGTGCCAAACAGGTGTCATTGTGAGGAAATACCATGTTTCCTCAGGCAGAAAATGACAGGAGTTGAAAATGATCACTGCCTTTCTGCAAGTATTGTAAAGAATATATGGAGATCTGTTCTCCATTGCATATAGTTGGATTTAGGCTTGATGTTGTTACAGAGCAATCCAAGCTCTGATGTTGTTACAGCTGGGACAGGCTGTGAAGAGCGAAACCCATAGCTGGAGAGGTTAATCTTTCCCTCTGTTTTGTCTTACCTTTTGTGGGCAATGTGGCTAATTATCGTTCCTGTATAACAATTTTCCTGTTTTGGCTAAAAGGATTGTTGAGAAGTTTGTGAAGATCCGACTGAAGATGTCCTTCTTTTTCTTAGGCCTTATTCAGTCTCTCTGGGGGACAGGGTAACATCTGGTGGTTTGGGATATGATCCTGAGAGTACACGAAGCTCTCCCGGCTGACTTGGACCACACGATGTGATTGACATGCTTCTAGTCACTGACCGATAACTTTATTCTTCTGTCTCAGAGATCACAAGAGGCTGTGCTGGGCTGGCTCCTGTCCTGCAAGTGCTGTCCTTGGGGACTCTCTGTGACTCTTCCTGTCACTCTTTAGGTTCAGCGTGTCCATGGGGTTGTTAGGTGAGATAGTCAGGGGTCAAGGAGCTCTACTGGTTATCCTCAGTTCTCGGTCTCAGTTTCATTAGCTCTAGTCAGTGCTGCTAGAAACTGCACTTTTTGTCAGCTACTAGGTTTGAGGGATGCCCAGGCATGGATGACAAGCATTTGGCTATGCTTGGGTAGAAGTAAAAACAAGCAAAAAAAAAAAAAAGTTGTTACAGCTGGGCAAAGATGCCAGAAAAAAAGACAAATATCTTAAAGAGTCACTGAGGGTGCGCGCTAATTTGTGATTCAGTGGGGAATGTTTTAGGGCATGAGGTAGGAGTCTGATCTGAGCTGCTGCCAGGTGCTCTTAAAGCATGGGAGTGCAATGCTTTCAGATAAACTCTCCGCCCAAAAACTGGAGCCCATTTCTTTTGCAGGCCAAATTTGCTACTGTTGTCATCACTGTATAACTACTGTGTCTAGCCGTGGGCCTAGAGCTAAGCATGGGTCTAGAACAGCTGTCCTTCCCCAAACAGCTCAGCAGTTTGAGAAAAATAAAACAAGCCAGAGGAACATAAGGGAACAACATTTGTCTGTCCTGTGGTGATATGAATGTGGTGGAGAAAAACTGGTTTTAAACTTAGATGATTTGTTTAGGCTATTGAAAAGAGAGCATGGGGTAATTTATCTTGTTTTATAGCGCTCCATGAGCTCCCTATTGCCTACCTGTTTGAAGGAGGTTTCTTCTTGGGTCATCTTTCAGCCTTCTTCCTGGGTCGTGTTTCAGCCATTGCACCCACATAAGACATTCAGGCAAATGCTGCTGTGGGTTTAACAAGAGTGGCTGGCAGGCTGGAGTTCG
>NW_008825614.1:16469629-16479191 GCF_000699105.1 Pygoscelis adeliae | reverse complement strand
CAGCCCCAGTGAATCCAAACCTGCTATGAGACATGAGAAGGAGCAAAGCTTGGCCTTCCCTGTTGAGGGTCAAAGGGGGAGGGGAAAAGGGGTGTGAAGATGCTGACTTTCCCTTTCCCTAATCAGGCAACTAGGTAATATTTAATGTTGTCTTGTTCATCTTTCCACACATTTAGTGCGTAGCAAACTTTCTTGCAGATGGAAGATTAGCTAGTTAAAGTTTTCCAAAAAATATGGAAAGAAAGCAAATACCACCTGAATGGTAAATTCTACTAACATTATCCAGGCCCAAAGGATTATGATGCAGCAGTTAAAGATTTTGTTTCTGCCCTTGCCACTGGCTTGTTACCTGGCCCCAGCATTTAACTTCCCTCTGCTGTTGCTTCCCCTTGTGAAAGCAAGATCTAATACTAAGCTGTCTCCAAGCAGGTCCGTTCATCAAGGTTCATAAAGTGTTCTGAAGAAGGTGCTGCTGCTAAAAGAGAGCTGCTGTAAAAATTTTGACCATTAGCGTTCACTCTGATGAGTCAAAAGTAACCATTTTTCCCTAAGGTGCTAGAAGTTTCATTGTGTGAAGAATTTAGATTAACATCAAATACAGAAGGTTTTAGAAATCATTCACCTTGAAGACTGGCAAAACTGGCATATTCACAGCAGAAGTGAAAGACATGTTTTATCTGTGTTGTCCTTTGTAATTATGCTGCTGAATAACAGAAGTATTATCACACCAGGGTTAGTGCCAGAGGATTACCCAAAGTTTTTCAAATGGGATGGTAAAGTGGTGCAAACAGGTGCACAGACAAAGAGCAAAAAGAAGGGGGAAAAGTGAGAGAAAGAAAGCTGAGGCCTTCTAGTTTCAGCCACATAGCAAAATTAATGGTTTCTCTAAATGAATAGCATGGCTAGATTACTATTGAGCCTGTAAAATTAGAGGAATGAGTCAGATTCTTCATTTCACTCCTGTTTTAATTTAAGCAAAGGAGGTCAACCTTAATTGTGCTTCACCTCAAAAAAAAAAAAAATCTTTTCACTGGAATAATTTTGCAGCAGACAAAGTGACTCATAAGAATAACATGGTCTCTGAAATCTGCTTGCCAATAGCTCCCTTTGCAAACTGGATCCTGCTAACCAGGACTTCTTTTTGAATGTCCCACATATGTGTATTCAGAAAGAGAGAAGGAGGCATTTCTAAATGAAGTTAAAAATGTCTTTACAAGCAAAACAGCCAACATAAGCACATGGTCCTTGTTACTCTTTTTTTGGTGCTGCCTTTTTAATCTATCTTTGTGTGTCGATTTACTTGTGTACATTAGAGCCATGTGGACATTTCCTAATCTCTTCAGCTTAGAAAATAACAATGTACTTTTGCACAGCTCCTTTGCAAAATTAGACTAGGAGAAGGTTGTTGGTGCCACTTTTGAATATGAAATACTGTGTATCAAGAGGTACGTTTCAGTATCTACTGTAGATTACCACAAACATAGCTGTTAAGCGTTAAGGATTTGGATGTGGATGTCTAGGGGAATTTGGGGAGGGAGAGAAGGGGGCATTTGGGTCTTCCTCATGGGAAGCTCTCGCTCACATGATAGCTTTGGGAACATTTTGTGGTGGGAGGAAGCAGAACTTCAGGCATTTGGGTCACTGGGGAAAGTGGCCCATCTCGTAGATTTCTGCGTTACCTCTGTCTGTTGGCTGTCACTGAGAACGGGGGCATATTTTTGCTTATTGATTGCCCTGCATTTGAGGGAAGCCTCCAGGTCACTATAGACTTGTTACTACCACCTTGCTCCCCACAATGCCAGGAAAAGTCACAGAAGATCTGTATGAGTGAGTGACGGGGGGTGGAACAGGTCTGGGATGACATATTGATGTTTCCTCTGACTAATGCCCTATAGTGGGATTTCTATGATTCTAAGCAAGACCTTGAAGGCACCTATGGCTTTGCTTTGTAATTAGAGTGTCGTGGTCCCTGAAAAGAGACCTCCTGAGAATACTTGCTATAAAGAATTGTCAGTATAATATCTGAAATTGCTGGTCCCTGAATCACATGGTGTGAGCAAATCATGGGCTTCACGGCTATGCAAATAAACAGCAGCCTTGCGATGCCCCCTCCCCTCTGCTCTCCTGTCGGCTCTGTTCTTGTGCATCACTAAAGGGCATTGAAATTGCACAAGTCAGTCCTCTCAGCGGGCTCGGTGCCCCGCTGGCTCACAAGAAAGGGGACAGCGGGGAGTTTAGGGGCAACAGAGTACACATGTATGTGCTCACTCCACATGCACGCCCTGCCTGTCATCCCAGCAAGACCCGTCACCCTCCTGATTGTTGTTTTGATCCTACTTCTTCAGTGGACATGCACTGAGGCCTGCAGGCAGGGTTGTGAAAGATTGACGCTTTCCTGTCACAGGAAGAGCCCTGAGATAACACACAGTAGACTTTACGGTGAATCAGATTTGTTTTCTATCTGAATTTAAAGTGGTGGTGTTGACTTGATGACAGTAACTGAACATTGTTATCTTATTTTGTCTGTGTCATAACATAGCCAAGAGGGGACATCTGAGATCACATCTTGGTTTAGAGAAACTCAGAAATGAGAAACTCGTTCCCTGTGAGTAACTTTATCGTTTCTGTGGATACATGTGAATAAATAGCACTTCTTTATGGTTTGGAACAACTTTACTGAAACAAAATGGTTTGGTATTATCAAAACAAACTTTTTTATTTACTATTATTAGTAAAAAATTCAGTAAAGTCAACTTTGTTTGACAGGGTCTGTATTGCCTAGCGAAGAAGTATTTAATTTGAAAATGCAGGGTAAGTCCAGTTGCATGGTTCTCAGGACAGTTTCCAGTAGGTGAATGTTTCATGTTCCTGGAGTTCAAGCTCTGCGTGAGACTTCGTATCTCCTGTGTGATCCCGCAGTACCTGGGATCAGCTGAGGTGTCTAAGACAAGGCAGTCCTTCATTAAATATGGCTGACAGCAGAGCTCACCAAGCGAGGCATTTCTGCCTTGCTGGTTTGCCTGAAGTTGGATGCATGGACATGGATATGGTGAGGTTCTTCTGTATTCCTCCTTTTTAGCCTGGTTCATATTCCATATTCCTGGAAGCAATGCATGGGTAAGCTGGCTCCAGGTCTCTCTACATATCAGCTCTCTCTAATTTTTGAACTTGGCTGCTGGGTAGAAGAGAAGGAGCCAGATGAATGTTTCTCACTGGAATAAAGCCTGAAACCTGATCTCAGCTGTACTATTAACAACAGCGAATCTACACGGAGGTGAGGAAGGTGCAGATGCAGGTCTCCTGCTGCTTTGCTGGGACAGCGCCTCCTTCCTTCAACCTCTTGTGGGGCACCATGTCTTATGGGGATGTTTCACTGAGAAGGATGACAGCAAAATAGAGTTTGTTGTCAGGCTGAGAAGGTCATTCCCAGTCTTTTCTGCAATATCTTTTAAAAAAAACCCATTGTATCTCATTCTGTGTGAGCCAGATTGCCAGGGGACACAAATCAGTGGTTCTCCATGGATGACCCCAGTTTTCCATCAGCAACGGGTCTGGCCCACAGAACTTGCCTAGATTTTGGATTAGTGTGTTCATAGGACTTATCAAGTAAAACTGGGAGAGTAAAGACCCTGTAGAGAAGTTTTTCAGAGGCAAAAACCCCCCAACTATTAAACAATTCATAACTGAAGCTCAGACACATTGACCACATAACAACCAGTTTAGAGCATGGAGAATTTCTCCTAAATAAATAAAGATCACTTGGTCAAGCGAGCTGAGACCTGCCCCTTACGCAGCATGTAGAAGATTCAGGTAAATTGTGCTTTATAAAAGCGCTGTATGACAGGAATAAATATGGTGTGTAGAGCACAGCGCTTGTCACATTAGTAAGCAGAACTCTGTCCAGAAGTAACGTGAGAGCCCAGGAAAACACGGCTAATGGAGAAACAGATCTTTGGAAAGGAGAAACAGTTGTTTATTTTCAAGGTGCAAGGGAATAAGCAGGATAAGAAAAGTGCTGGCTGTCAAGTTGGCTTGCATGACACAAAAAAATAAGGCATCCCAACTGCTGAGAAGCACGATGGAGGTATCATTATGCGGCGCTGCCCGGGCAGCGTGCCGTGCATTCGCGACAGGGAGTCGCGCAGCTGTGACGTACCGCCACACACGCGAGCCTCGCTGACAGACCGACGGCTCTGATTACCGTTTCTGTGGTCTGCTTGGAACCGCAGCCTGCTCTTTGTTCACTGTGTGCGGGGAATACCCTGCAAGCCTGTAGGCGTTTGGTTTTCAAACCTCTGAGTGAAGCAAAGTTTTCACTCTTCCATACCAAGGGAGGAGGGTTACAAAGGAGACAGGCTGGTTTTAGCTTTGTTTTGTTTTGTTGGGGTTTTTTGTTTGTTTGTTGAGTTGGGTTTTTTTTATTAATTATTCCTCACTTGAAAGTTTTTTCTGGAACCATTTGAAAGAATTCTAAGATTTCTTGCCAGTACGTTTATTTTAAAAGGGACAAAATCTAGAAAAAGCGATATTCTCATCATGATCCTCTTTAACTCTCACAGCTGGCTGGAGCTGAGGTCTCTGCTCAAGCCTTAGGGGGGATGAGACAGATGAGAGCTTATCACACCTGCACATGATCAGCTGTGATGGTGTCGGACCATGGGCCCGAGGCACTAGCAATTTGGCTGTTGTCTCTGTGTGGGACTGTGATACCTGGTGCTGATTACACAGGTAATGTGTGTGCCTGGCTCTCCTGAGAGCTGTGCCACAGGGTGCTCGACAGCTGTAGCTGGTGTCTTCCAACCATGGGCATTGGGGTCTGGAGCTTACAACCGGTAGACACCCCCCTGAAAATAATAATGTCATAACAAATGTACTTCTCTGCGCTGTGAAGTGAGCAATGGAAGTGCAGTGGGGTGGCTGAGGGCCCTGAAAGCAGCAGGATAGAGGAGACTAGGGGTTGATGGGGTTACAGTAGTGGCTCAACGGGGCAGTCTTTCTCTTAAAGTGGTCTGAAACACTGTATTCCCCCATATCAGGCTCCAAAGACATGAATCAGAGGGCGATGGGGGTGTTGAGGGAATGTGCTCTGGGAGTTCAGCATCACCCCCTGACCTAGCAAGGTATTCATACTCTCACTGGCAGGTTACATTTGCTTTCCAGAAAAAGTTTTCTGATATAGATAAAAGCACTCCAGACTACCCCTGTTTATTACATTCACCCACGCTCCCCTCTCCACCCCCCCGCCGTTTATGTACTCTTACAAATTTGCAGCAGGAGAGACTGTGCATCAGAAATGACAAGTGAAATGCAATTTTATCTTTTTTCTTCTTTTTCTTTTATTTATCCCAAAGAGAACACTGCACCTGCAATGTCAGCTTCCTCAACCAGCCTCGTCAGTGACCCTCAGCCTTAATTTGGAGGGACTGAAGTGGGGGAGAGGTCAGCTCAAGTATTGCCTAAGCTTGTCCTCACTTAGCTATGAGATCCCATGCTCTTTTTGAGCTTAATGGTCTCATCGGTTTCAGTCCCCCGCTGGCACACAAGGCTGGAGCTGGTAGGGAAGCAGGAGGATGTTGCAGTGTGTACCCATGCGTCAGCTCCCCTTGCTTAGCTGTCTCTCAAAGCAAGCTCAGCTTCCTTCTTTGGTTTTGTACAGGTCAATCAGCTTGGCAGCAAGGACAGACAATGAGTAAAGAAGTATGATACAGGGTGGTTTTTTCTGTTCTGAAGGTGATGTTAAAAAGTGTGTAAAAGCTGTTGTCAACATGCTCCTTGATTTTTTTCAGGCTGAGCACAGGATCAGGAGAACATGAAGGCAACCACTGGACCTTAAGTTCAGAGGTGACGTCCTCTGAAACTGTCAGCCAGAAATCTGTGCTCATAAATTAAGTAGCTGGGATAGAGGGCAAGTGGATTTGCTTAAACAAATGGTTTGTTCATTTGCAAAGGTAAAGACTGGTGCACACACAGACACGCACACCCTGCACGTTTGCAGATGGGAATTTAGCGGGTGGACTGAGGTCCCTTTGAAACGCTGGCACCTTAGCAATTCTTTAACCATCTGCTTGTAACTTACTGTCCAGATGCTGTCACAATTTCCAATGCTTCCTAAGCATAGATCTGAGTGCTGCAGTATAGAGAAGATATTTTCAAACTAGCTCCAGCCATGGACATACATGGGAAAGAAAAGACCTTCCTCCTTAGCTAACTGGTACTAGCTAGTACTTCAGGCTACCAGACCTCAAATACTCCTGTATCCTCAGCAGATATCCTTAAAGCCCTCTCTACATGGCGGGCAATAGCAAAGTGGACTTTATCTAGAGGGCTTTTAATTACTTAGTCAGAGTATGTGACTATCATAAGCTGTCACATTTTGCTGCACTGCACACTAAAGATGGGAGAAGAGATAGGACCTTCTGTGTCACAGAGACAGGAGGATGGGGAACCCTCCACTACTTTCCAGAAGGAGTGTGGTTTGTAGGTGAAGGGCTTGCTTATCCTTCCTAAAACCTTGCTATTATGCCCTTGTCATCCTCCTGTGTGAACTGGTATAGAATTGGTGGTCAAAATATCTTCCCGGAAGTGTTGTAGCCCCTGTCCCTTTGCCTTTCCCTCCTGTGGATGCAAGGACAGTCCATGGTTCCTGTTCATATCATTCCTTTCTCTCCGGTCATCAGTCCTCAGAAGCATCTTCCTATAACTTTTCTTTATGTTCTACACAATTTGATACTAGCACTTTTGCAAAGTATAAAAAAATGCTGTCTTCCTCCCCCACCAGTCACACTCCTCTATGTGCCCAGAGAGACATAAAGAGATTTTTTTATTTTGCTTGAAATTTGAATGGTGAAAGTTGTGTACCCCTTCAGTAGGAGGGGGTTGAGTTTTCGCTGCACGTGGATACAGAGCTTTTATCCCACCACATCCTGGTGTGGGCAGTTTGCGTCACCAAAGAATAAATTACAGCAGTTCTGTGGCTGCTCCGTCTGGTGCAGAGGGATCATCTCACCCTTGGCTGCCCTCTGCATTAAAGGGATGAAAATGGCCCTGCCACCCTCCGCCACGCTGGGCGAGCTGTGACTTGCACCAAGACAGCCTCCCGAAAAACTGATGTGATTAATGGAAATCGTGAGTTTAGAACCAGCCAAAGCTGAGCAGAAACTGCTAAATAAGAATAATAACCTCCTTGTTTTCCAGCAATCGTTTCTGTACAACATCGACTCCCGTTCGCACAACGCTGGAGCAGTTTTGAGGGGAGCTGAGTGCAGGAGGGAGAAGTGAAGGACACAAGGGAGCTGTGAGAAGGGCACTACAACACATCTGGCAGCTAGGTATCCCGAATTTTCTAACCTGCCGGCCCCTCATCCTTCGGATCCACTGCCAACCCGCTGGGGGATTTTAGGACAGTATGACAAGCTAACCCGGTGTGAGTAGGAGGGAAACCAGAACCTCTTAAGGTCTTCTGAGGTAAGGTTTTCTTGCAAGACCCACTATGGTCGTAGCACAGAGGTTGTGAGGAACCAAAGCTAATCGGCAGCTCTCATTGTGGTGGCCTGCAAGAGCTCATCCGAGAGAGGCCAAGATCTGGGTTAACACTGACTCCGCGTGAATGTACATTTTGAGAGAGAAAAGGTGGCCCTAGAAAAAGGGTTCTGTGCACTCATACTTCGGAAAATACACCCAGGAATTAAACATGTCTGTGAAGGTACCAAAAAAAGAGAGGAATTTTGCACAAGACTACAGAGATTTCCAAAAAAGCTGGACAAAAATTGTTCTTGGTCTGTATATTTTATTTACATGACTTCATCGAAATATCCTAGGCTCTGAAAAAAAAAAAATTTATTATCTGCCACTATCATATATATTCAAACAAACAAACAAAAAGCTATTGTACAGGAGGATGATAATGCCAGGAACTGACATCTTTCTTCTTCTCCATTTATCTCGGCAATGCACTCTTAGTCTGGTGACTGTGATATTGAGTATTGTCAGGTTGGGTTTCCACTAATTAATGAAAAACAGGCTGAAAGCACAAAGGATTAATTTGGCCTATTCAATCTGATCACAAACATTTTGAGAATCTGTTTAGCTTTTTTGAATGCTGTGAGGTAAACCGAAAGAAACAACATCTTGTTTCGGCTAGTTGGCCACAAAAGAAACGTGGATTTACCTAATGGGGTCAAAACTAAGAAAAGCAGAGTGTTGTTCCCAGGAGCCAGACAAGGCTGTTATCTTATGGAGAAGGCTGATACTGGGGCTCTAACAACTTTAGAGCTACCAAATATCCCTGTGGATTTAAGAAGGAAGCTTTGCTCTGCCTTCAGTGGGAGTTTTGCACTGCCAGTATCAGGTACCTCTAACAACACCTCCTGTGCTTTCTGGCAGCCACAGGTCCTTTTACAAGGATTTTGCTGTCTGTGTAATACGAAGCATCTGAGTCAGGTTCTCAGCTGGTGAAATCGATGTACTTGGCCAGTGAAGAGACTGGCCATCTACATTCAGGTCCTACTTGCATAGTATTGAGCGTCTTTGGTTAAACTATAATCAGAAACCAGCAAAGAGATAATTGGCATATGTATTACTGCAAAACATGCATAAAACAATTTTCCTAGGTTTAGGCTATAAATATGTACCTAGGCTGGTGCACTAGTAATGAGAGATTTGCTTGCTCCAAGGAAAGGTGTACACTGACTTAATTACATGTTATGCCAATCAATGAAAGGTCAAAACAGTTGAATCAATATTTTATTGCACTGTTGTAAACTGTAGTTATAGCATATTAGACTATGAATAGCTGACAAGTTTAAAAGCATGTAACTGAATCTGAGTAACTGTTATGTGTGCAATTTAGAAAGAGTTAATACCTTCCAATTGAGAGGATTTATTTCTAATTAATATAAAAGCTGTTTATTTAAATCCTAGGCAGGCAGTATTTAAATACAACAAGAAGTCACCTGGGAATTCCATCTAAACCACTTTGTGGAAAGCTGTTATGTTGTGCTGAAATAAATCCAGCGTGAAGTAACTGTACGCGCCTCATTCAGAGCGTAGAGTTGTTCTCTGCATGCCATTTTCCTTTTTTCTTATTCTTCCTGAATATGCTAAGATATTCTTGGCTTCATTCCTGATTAAGGAATGACGTAAGTTACAGCATGGCTGCAGTTTCCTGTTCTTGTACTTGTGGAAGAAGGGGCAGGTGACTCAAGAAGAGTACAGGGATCTCGTTAGGTTGTGCAGAGAGGAAATGAGAAAGGCAAAAGCCCAGCTAGAATGCAACCTGGCCGCTGTCATTAAAGACAACAAAAAAAGTTTTTACAAATACATTAATGACAAGAAGAGAGCCAGGGAGAATCTCCATCCTTTATTGGATGCGGGGGGGAACATTGTCACCGAGGATGAGGAAAAGGCTGAGGTACTTAATGCCTTCTTTGCCTCAGTCTTTAGCAGTCAGACTAGTTATCCTCAGGGTACTCGGCGCCCTGAGCTGGAAAACAGGGATGGCGAGCAGGATGAACCCCCCATAATCCAAGAGGAAGCGGTCAACGACCTGCTACGTCATCTGGAT
>NW_008825614.1:16468459-16468719 GCF_000699105.1 Pygoscelis adeliae | reverse complement strand
GTGCCCAGGCGGCCAAGAAGGCCAATGGCATCCTGGCCTGTATCAGAAATAGTGTGGCCAGCAGGAGTAGGGAAGTGATCATGCCCCTGTACTCGGCACTGGTGAGGCCGCATCTCGAATACTGTGTTCAGTTTTGGGCCCCTCACTACAAGAAGGACGTTGAGGTGCTGGAGCGTGTCCAGAGAAGGGCAACGAGACTGATGAGGGGTCTGGAGAACAAGTCTTATGAGGAGCGGCTGAGGGAGCTAGGGTTGTTTAGC
>NW_008825614.1:16460893-16468266 GCF_000699105.1 Pygoscelis adeliae | reverse complement strand
GTGGTTAAACATTGGAACAGGCTGCCCAGGGAAGTGGTTGAGTCACCATCCCCAGAAGAATTTAAAAGACGTGTAGATGAGGCGCTTAGGGACATGGTTTAGTGGGCATGGTGGTGTTGGGTTGACGGTTGGACTCGATGATCTTGGAGGTCTCTTCCAACCTTAATGATTCTATTCTATTCTATTCTATTCTATTCTATTCTACTTTTATTGCCTGCATATCCTCAGTCATCCATTGGCAGCTCTTGTTCTGAAGAGGTATCATGTATGTACAAAATGGAAGACAAGCCCTGGCAAAAGGAACACACAATGTTAATAAGCCAGAGAGGTGCATGGAGACACGTGGTGTGCTGACCAACAACATTTACAGACTTAACAAATACTAGTTTCTAGAGCTTCTAGAAAACACGAGACTCTGGCTTCGTTTTCTTGATGGAGCATTTCAAATGGATTTGTTATGATATTTCTAATATTTTTGTGAGGTTTGGAGGCATTACGGATAATGAGGATAGTAGCATCAAAAGGTCTTATAGCCCTGTCACCAGAACAGTCACTGATTTTTTTTATTTATTTATTTTTTCCCCTTGCTTGAAAGGGTGGTGTGGAATAAATAATGCTTTGATAATTTTTTAAAAAATTAAAATTACACTTAAGAGATAAGAGTCTTTTTGCATAATCTGGAGCGAAAGAGTATGAAAAAACTTCACAGTTTCATGTTAGTCCATCTTTCACCAGCAGTACATTCCTCTCATTAATTTCCACCAGATAGCTTCATTTTCTCACCTCCATTTTTTCCCCATTCCCTGTTTATGTACACTATGGTGACAAAGACCTGCAGCTCATCCCAGATTATATCAGGATCCGTCTGGGCCCCCAAAACCCCCAACAACACAGGTAAAAGGTGGTATTGGTAACTCTGCTCCACCTGTAATTCCTGGAATGGGTTGTGAATCTTAGCAAAGTTTCCTACGGGAAAAAAAAAAAAAAAAAGCTGTTTTTTGCCATCTGATGGTTTGGGCTAGATTTTTTACTGAGATTTTGGCAGGGTTTGTTGAGTGGGTCTAAGTAAGGCATCAGCAATGACCAGTTCAGTTACACTCTCATTTTTAGCATGTCCATCATGTGATGGACAAGTTTGCCCCTTGCAAACTTAGGGGAGCCAATGCCATTTTCACCTCACATAGTTGCAAAATTAGCCTCAATTAACTTTCCCTGCTTCTTAATTGTGTGCTAATGAGGTGTTTACCGGGTGTTTCTTCCTTCACACACCTTCCCCTAACCCTCTCAGCTGAGCTCAAGCCTCAGCACTGCTCACAGCAGCTAGTGTTCGCCCATTCCCACCTGCCCTTAGCCCAGGGATGGCTGCTCTGCAGGTAAGTGAGAGTGATGTAAACAGGGGTTTAGCTGGCAGGTCTTTCAATGGCACGTAGCATATTCCTCTGAAAGATAAGAAACCATTAGGTTAAGCATGGAGCTCTATTTCTGCAGGGCTTCCCTGCCACAGGTGGTTTCCTTGGTGTGTTTCGTGGCACCTCTGTAACGTACAGCTTTAAAGTGTCTCAGGAGAGTAAAGAATGCTATTTCAATCAGTGGGGAGGAATGGCATCGTATCAGGACTGGGAAGCAAGGAGTGTTGTGGTCCCGGCTCATGGGAATGTTTGCCATGTAAGACAGTGGTAATTTACAGGAAATAAATGAATCAATTTAGATAACAGAAGAACGAGGCCAAGCCTCAGCTGTCTCTCTCCCCCCCCCAACCCCTGCAGCATAAAAGTAGTTGCCCTGCCTCCTGACAAACTTGGCTTCCACACATCTCTGCGTTTCCCTGTCGTGCCTCTCAGCAGTCACCTCATACTGCGTGTTTTAGGATGGATGTGTCGCTAAGCAGGGGAAAGTAATTTTCCATTAAAAATTATAAATCCCACTGTAAATTGAGGCCCAGTCTCTGGGTGAAACACTTTTGGATTTTGACTACTGGCTGAAATATAAGCACAACATTCATCAGCTTTCAGGATACCCGGACTCTAATAATAAGCTGGGTAGCTGGTGGCATGAAGGTTATCGGGAAGTTACGTGCCGTCTTCAGCAGCACTTGGAATAGGTCCTCCATAAACCACAGGTGCACTAAATCAGGTTAGGCCATTTCGAGTTGGACTGCATGCCTTGGGGTGAATCCAGAAGGAATCACTGTCGGTGATCAAATATTGATATATTGACATACCCACTGATGTTACTGTAATTTGAGTCATTTATGAGTCTTTACTTAGCAGAGACTTAGAACTACACTAACTTAGAGCCTGAATTATCTCTGTGCCTGAAGAGCAGGTGGCCAGTCAATGCTCAGGTGGGGATTATTGCCGCCGACGGTGTTAGAAAGCTTGCTTTGCACCTGCCTCCTCCTCATAACAAGCACGCAGATAAAAAGAGTCTGGTTCCCTGGCACTGCCAACTAACTCCTCCAATCTTTCAAAAACAAATACTCAACCTTGACTGGAAAATAAAATAGAAAATAAGAGTTACCACTACCTTCTATTGACTGTTGATTGACCTGAGCACTCTCCAATAGCGAACATAAAAGATTAGATATCACTTTCCATACAGGTGTTTAAGCAAACCATTTTTTGTCTTACCGGGAGACTGATTTATTCAAAGTTCTGGAAAATGTCTGTGTGCAGCTTTACAAGTGTACTTAGTGAAAGGAAGGCATTGCCTTATGCCTTCAAAGGTGGTGATTTACAATGTCCTGTCTAGTGTTTCCAAAATCAAGAGTTTTGTTTAAGCTTAGCAGAATGTACTGAAAGGAGATTTCTGACACGGTGTGTGTATTTACAGTGCAAATACAGGGACAGGCTTTTTAGAAATGAATTACTCAAAGTGATCTCAGACAGAAAATAGCCAGCACTACAATGGATGAGGAGTCGGGGTCTTCTCCTTCTTAGAGGCTGATATAAGCCAAGAGAAACTTCAGCAAACAGTAGGTTCCATGTGGTAAAGTCAACCTGGGGCGGGGGGATCAGGGTGAAGACACAATTTCTGCTCAGAGGAGATGGACAGCATCCTTAGCTGTCATGCATGGTTTTGAATCCCAAATTCAATAATGATCTTTAGTAAAAAAGTTATGAAAATTAAAAAAAAAAATATATATATATATATATAGAAAAGGACATGGCATTTCTCGCAAGGAAAAATTCCCAAAACATGGCAACAGTGTTGAAAACAGCTTATATATATATAGAAAAGGACATGGCATTTCTCACAAGGAAAAATTCCCAAAACATGGCAACAGTGTTGAAAACAGCTCATGAAAATTTTAAGATCAATTTTCAACAATTACTGGTAATTTCTTTCAGTAAAGACTGTGTTATGTCCTTCATATCTAAGCCTAACAGTGCTTTCTGGTTTGTTTCTTTAATAGTTTGCTATTCCCCATAATACACAGTTCCTCAATTTCACCTTTGGTGCTACTGAAGGCAATCTTTTGCAAGAATTAGAGATGGAATTTTTATCTCATAGTGATGGGTCACCACTGAACAGATATCACTGCAGGTGAATTGCAGTGCCAGAGAAACTTTGCTTGGACAAATAAAGCTTTCTAAACTGGCATTGAAGAATTTGGGGGGGAGGGGGTGGCAGGGGGGGAAATGGACTCAGCTTCAGTCCCCAGCATCAAAGGGAAAGGACATAGTTTCTTAATAAGTGGTGAGCCTGCAATAAAAGGCCCACCTTTGCAGCACTTACCTCAGCAAAGAGAAAGATTAAATCTGTCCCTCTGCTTCTCTCTGCAAGCATTAGTTATTTCAGAGTCTAACTGTCCTAATCTGAAAGCATTTATTCATCTAACAGTTGAAAGAAAAAAGCTCCATTGAGATTGCTATCTGAGCAAAGACAGCTTTTTTCCTGAGACAGACAGTTGGCTGCTGCTGTGGTCTATATCTTTGTGGCTACTTAAAAGCAAGGACAAGATTGTCCTTTACTTCACCAGTGTGTTCACATAGTGTCCCATGATACAGAGTGGCCACTGAGGAGACGCTGTGTTTTAGTTGCTGACTTGTTTCAGGGTACGGCCTTGTGATGGTCAAGATGTGGAGGGAAGCTATTGAACGTGTTGTGGTGAACACAAGGTTAGGTCCATGCTGCCTTTTGAAGGTCTCCACGTGGACATTCTTGAGGCCTGACAGACCACACACATGGACAGATGTGGGATGGGTCTGGGCCTGATGTGAGCTCTGAAGAGCTGGCACCAGCACTCCCCCCTGTGCCTGGCTCCATGCTGCTGCCATGCATTCATGGGGGGACAAGGCGAGTGGGCAGCACACACCACCATCACAGCTAGTGTGGCAAGCACTTTTCCATACAATATAAACACAGCAATTTGATCTGGTCCTTTTTTCAGATTCATTTCAGATGGCTCTACCTAAATTTGCATTTCCTCTCTTTCATGTGGTCACTTTCTATCTAACTTTGGGGGACAATTTTCCTACTTCTTTACTGGACATTGATCCTAAAAGGTTTCCACTTCTTTCATTACTGTTTTGAAAATGCTTTTCTATGATTACTCCTTTTGTGGCCAGTTTCTTGGCTAATGATTTGGGCTGGGAGATGATTATTTGTCTTTTAAGGCCTTCCTACTTCTTGGTCTCAATATTTTCCTTTCAGTGAGCTCTACAAATCACAACTGCCCATCCACCCTTAAGAGGAAAGGGTTAAGGCATCTTCTGGAGTTCACTGTAGGATCTGTATTCAGGAATTACATAACTGTTCTTCAAAACAGAAATACATTTACTAAGTGATGACCAGCTGCGGGCTTTAGCCCATCCTAATGTGGTGTTGAGTTTTACTTTGTATATGGTACCTATACTGTAGGCCACTGTTAGCACCAGTCAGGAATATGACTTTATTTTTTGTGATTATGACGTTTTAATTGCCAGTGATTTATCTAAGTAGGAATAGATTGCCTGGAATCGCTTACGGCTTTTTCCACTCTTCAGACTGTAATAGTCAGGATGTTCAGTCCCAGCCAGGAGTTCAAACTGTAACTGAGTGCCCTGCTCACCAGGCTGCGTAGGATCTATACTCATTTGCTGGACACATCAGACTCCGTATCACTAACCAGCTATTCACCAGAGCAGAGAGATGCTGACCTCCAAGCTTGTTTGTGCATCTGCTCCTTTGCCTGTGGGAGATGTGTGTTCAGTTCTCCTTTCCAATAACGCAGAGCAGAGATCTGCCTCTCCAGTTTCTTACATTTCTGCTGAACATCCTAACCCTGTACTAGTCCAATGCGCCTCTGATCAGCAGGCACGGCCTGGAGTCCTGACTGCACCATACCCCCATGTGCTGCAGCACAGAGGAGGAGATAAGCTGCTTAAGGGATTGGGCTACTGCAAACTTGCTTCCTCTCTGGGCAAAGGCCAGCTTGGGCTTTCCAAGCACATACTGCATCCCGTGCTGCCCAGCTCCGTACTGCCTGCATTCAGCCCCTGTAGGGATGCCATGAATTAGACCCAAATGCTAGGTGGTAGCCACAAGTCTGAAAATAAAAATGCAGTAATAGAGTCAGTGTCTGTCTAGTACTGAGTTTGTCACAGAGGACTATTGCAAAGAAATCTAAAAAGTTAAGACTGGTGATGTATGATGGGGGCAAAAAAGCATCTTTCCCTGTTTCAAACTGCACCTCAAAAAACAACCAGAAAGCAAGAAGGGGGAGGGACAGTGGAGGGTCTTATACTCTGCATGCTTGGCTGAGCCTCAGATGGGGTGAGAGAGATCATGGCTGTATTGTAAGGGAGTTCAGTGAAAAGGCTCTCTGTTGGCTCTGAACTTGCTAGTCCAAGGCTGTGCATGTGCTGACAGAGTGCTGAGCCCAAGTGAATATGCTTGGCTGAGAGGAAAAGCCCATGTGTGCGTCAGGCTGATAAAGCTGCTGATCCTGCTGCAAGTGTGCCTGCATGGCAGCGTGCTCTTCCACGCAGACGTGCAGCCCCTATGGGCACCGTGCTCCCCTGGGCTCTGCCCCTCTTTCAGACTGCCTCGGGGAACAGGCAGTTTGCTTGTTATGAAAGGGTGGCTGCAAAGCTTCCTTTCTCCCACCTTGTGCCTGTTTAAACAACTGTCAGATCTGTTACAGCTGTGAAGGGGTTGTATCTGGCACGTATATATGCTTATTTCCCACAAGCATTGCTAATTCAAGAGTTTCTGGAGGTGTTTATAGATGGCAGAACACCACAGAGCACTATGAAGAATCTCATGGCCATTGGACAAAATCCATGCTCTGCACAGTACACTCACAGAGACCCAGAACACCCCTTCTCTTAGACCTATTTTTAAAATCCCAGAGGACTGACCAGACACAATATCTGAGAATCACAGTTTAACTGTGTATTTAGTCCCACAGCCATTGTCCTACAAGGCTTGAGGGTTGGCCGGGTGAATACTGCTGCGTAGCATCCTAAATCTCTTGCTTCTGGTACCAGGAAAGGGTGGTGTTGACATAGAAAAGAGTGTCTGTATAGTTGATCAGTAAACACATTGACTAAGCAAGTCCTCGATGTTGAAGATGTTAGATCAAACTTTGCACCTGAAATCTGTGAACCTTGCACTACATCTAGACCAATGCAGTATTAGCATAGCATGTAGCCAGTCACTCCCAATCTGCTGTGTGTCTCTCAGACCGGCCTGCCAGCCATGGAGCTAATTTCTACGCATAGACTCCATGTCATCCTTCTAACACATACGAATCTGCTTTTCTAGCCATCACCAAAAGGCTCAGCTCGCTTAGTCTTGCTGCTGAAACAGCCTCTTTTGTGGCCAAGCAGTGAGCATTAAGACTTGGTGAGCTTCAGCTGTTATGTCCAGGTAACACTAAATGTTCTTCCACCATTACGTGTTCAGCAAGAACCACAACCACATTCACCTGAAAGCTAGGAGTATCATCTCAACCAGGCCATCACTTTTGAAGTCTCCACTGGCTAAGGAAGAAGGTATTTTGTGGCTTCGTGCTGGGACATGGGGGGATGCACTATTGTTATGGCTCATGTCGCCGTGCTGGACACAAGTTATTAAAAATGTACATGAGAAAGCATTACCATTATAGGGAAAATGCCCAAGCCTTTGCTGTCCTGCGGTGCAGCGTGGAAATAAAGCTCTTCCTGATGGGCTTAGTTGTAAGAATGGTTTGCAGGTAGGTGTACTTCCTAAGTGCCTAAGCCAGGTGATTCTAAAAATACCCTCTTTGCAAGAAAAGGGACTCGGCGGGGATTTTGTCTCGTGCGTTTTACAGGGAAATGGAAATATTTCCAGCGTGACTTTGCCTCTCGCTCCCAGAAGTATTTCCATGCTTTTCAAGCGCGGCCACAAGCACACCGCTGAGGGGG
>NW_008825614.1:16439728-16460732 GCF_000699105.1 Pygoscelis adeliae | reverse complement strand
CCGGGCGTGTCCGTGCGTGTCTGTGTGGAGAGGTATGAGCGTGAGGGTGTGGGCGTATGTGGTTGTGTGTGCGGTTGTGTGCGAGGGTGCCTCAGTGCGGGTGTGCGTGCCTGCCCACGTGCGTAAGGGCTTGTGTGTGGAGGTGTGCGCGTCTGTGTGTTGGGTGTGCACACACGTATGTAAGTGTGCATTTGTTTGTGCACGTCTGTGTGCACAGGGGTGTGCGTGTGTGCTTGCTTGTGGGTGACTATGAGTGGATGCTTATGTGGGTGTGTGCACACACGTAGGGGTGCATCTGTATGGATGCGCATTCAAGTGTGTGTGCGTGCGTGCAAGTGCAGGGGCGCCCACAGAGGTGTGTATGGGTGGGTGCATGGTCTGAAGTGTACTTGTTTATAGGTGTGCATATATGGCCATCGGCGTCTGCAGGGATGGATGCCTATGCATGCAAGTGTGTGGGTGTGCCTAGGTGTGCATGTGCATGCATGTGTGTGCATATGCGCAGGCTTGTGTACAAGTGTGCTTGTGGGTCAGTGGTTGTCTGCGTGTGTGTGTGTATATGTGTCTGTGTGTCTGAACATATGTGCATTCATATGCCTTTGGGTGGGCTTGACTATATGCGTGTGTGGGCAGAGATATGTGCAGGTGTGCACGCTTGTGAGTATATGGGTTCATATCTACTCACAAACATGTGCTTGCTCACACAGAAGGCTGGTTAAGTGATAGAAGATTTTTCCAGTGAGTAGGCATTTTAATAGCACTTCAAATGCATAATTGCTTAGCAGTGAATTAACATCTTCGTTGCACTCAAAGGCATATACTGAAATGACAAAATAGTCAGTTGTTAAAATTGCAAACAGCACCAAAAAAGTCATCGTCTCTGTTTATCATAAAGGCAGCTCTCTGTAGAAGCCAAAACATTCAGCTCTTCTATTAATGTTTAAAAGTTTTATCATTTTTATATCTTATCATTATAGACACAGAGTCAGACTCTCAGTGCAACTCTCAGGAGTTCCTTACAGGCCTACAGTTTTCAAACCCCGCACAAGTTGGAGAAGTCAGTGTGAGCCAGAGGAAACAGTATGACTTACTTCCCCTGTTAGAAATACCAGACAGAGGCTGTTTGAAAATAGATTGAAATATTTCAGAAACCTTTGAGTGATTCTGGTGATCATTTTTTCTCTGCTTGATACTGGTAGAGAGCAGAACTTGTCCCATTAGTTGTTGTAGTATTTCAGTCACATAATAGAAATGCTGCTGGTTATTTAACAATTTGCTGAAAAAAAAACCACCCTTTTTGCTATATCCTGCCAAGCTTGATTCACTCCTGTGAATACAGGCACAGACACCTCTGTCGGTTGCAGCCCAGGTGTGGGACTGAATATTTAAACTGTTTCTGGGGTACCAGAGAAACCAGCCAGCAAAGGGAGCCTGGCAAAGGTGTTCAGCGAAACCCATCTCGCGGCTGATGAGATGCGTCCCATTGCTTCATCTCTGGGCAGCATTTCTTCTGCTGCCCATCAGCTAGAAATCCATTCCTGGATCTATTCAACAGAAACATGGCCTGATCACTCTGTTGTGTGCTGCTGGTGGCAGGCACCTCTTGATGCCCGTGCTCCCTTATAATTAGGTAACCTGTGAAGAATAACCTTTAGCTTAGCAGATGTTTCACTGACAGAAGAATATGCCCCCCGTTGTAAGAATATACTAATTTGGGTCTGAAATTCCATCCCTCCTTGGGGTGGTGGGAGGGCTCTTCATGGAGAATTCACCATTCATGGTATTCATTTACAACTCGCCTCAGGTAGCAGAGTTACCTAAATGCAATCACAGCTATGTCACAGTGGAGAACCCATAAGCCTTTTCCTGTGTGTCTCTCCATGTGTTTTGATGGTGTCCTGTGGGGCACCAAATCCTTTCCCGGGATCTTAGCGTAGGGAATGTGACAGAGCCATTGGGGAGCTATTTTGGTCCACAGGATGCCCCCAGCAGCTGCTCTAGCTCTGGTCAGGTCTGGAGCACCATGGAGGCAGCTGCTGGTGGGCTTTGCACTCACCGAGGATCTGGGGATGTTGTTCCCATTGCCTCGTGCCCTTGGTTTGAACCTTTCAGTGTCTGTATGCTGACCTTTGCGTACTTACCATCCTCTTACTGGAGTGAAAGGAATGAGTAGTTCTCGCCCCTTTGTTTCAGAGAGCAGTTCATTGTCCACTCTGTTTTCTAACACAAAATAAATAAGGAAATCATTTCATCATTATATGTTAGTTTGGCTGGTTTTTAATAGGGATGTAGGGCAGCTGCACGGAGCTCTCAGAGTTTCCTTAGAAAACCTTGGGCCTGAAATGCTGAAGTAAAGTCTTGGAGAGGGCAGAGAATGACAACGTACTTTGCTCTCTGTGATTGGCAAGACTGGCAAGTGGATATATAATGTGTTGCCTAATTATAAGGAAATCTACCATATGATCAATTATCCTTTAGTTTCATCACTTTACTAATATGTCATTTTGGATTTGGGACACCGTCGGACAGCACATTTGACCAAGGCTGGGGATTTTGGCCTGTCTCAGTGAATAGGATCTGCTCAGCCCCATGCCTGCACCCAGTATCTCAGAGGTGGAGGTGCCTGAGGGCAAGTGGGGGTATAACTTTGCTCCCTTCCCCAGCAGATTCATGTTGCTAGGCTGAAAATAAATATGGTATGTAAAGGGAATTATACACAACTAAAAAATCCATTCTGATTTACAATTCAATTCAGAATATTTTTTTTGTTAGAAACCAGAAAAACAAAACAACAACAAAAAAAGCCCAGCCCTTCTAGGACCCCTGAATGCAGGAAAGGTATTAATTTTAGCTACTTATCTGGCCCATTGCCTGGAGGCCTCACACTCTAATATTTTCTTCTTCACCACCCCCAGAATGCAAAATGGGTGATTATCCTCACTTTACAGATGGAATCTGAAATACAAGGAGGCAAACTGTAGGGCCAAATTGTAGGCCAAGGCCCCGTCTACTTGGCTTTTCCAGCTTGCCTTTCACTCTAATACACTTCTCTTCATGCAGGCAGGATGCTCAGCTTCCCCTTTTCCCCTTCCAGCTGCAACTTTTGTCGAAGGTTAGTAATCAGGATATGAAAGGTAAATAACGCTTCCCACCAAAGTATCTCTGTTGAGATAAATAGCTCTTCGTGAATCAGATTGACATCAGGAAAACAACTGAAGACACAGTCTGCAGCCTCAGCCCCGCAGGATCGTTAGGAATATTACTGTCCCGACCTAATGAGCTACCACTGATCCTAAACAATGTCTAGGACAAAAGACTGGAGGGGGATTGGCTGCCCTCACCCCGCTGCCAGCAGACTTCTGACAACCCATTAAGGTTATAGCTATTCAGCCCTGTTCAGACAGCTCTTTTTTTCTTCTTTTTTTTTTCCCCCTAACAACTCCCAGCTAATGAGCAGACAGTGTTATTTTTATTTTGCACAGGGAATGTACGGCTAAATAGGCGTCTCTGCATGGCTCTGGAAATGGAGTGAAGTGCGGAGAGGAGAGGCAGAGAGACCGGAGGTCTTTCAGAAACGTCCCCCTCGCCTTCACCGGTCAGGCAGAGACGCTTGGCTGAGGAGCCCTCCTCACGGGGATGGGTGAGGATTTGAGGCTGAGTCTGCGGGGTATTGGGCTAGCTGAGAGACAGCAGCCTGGCCCTGCTGCTTCCCCGGTTTTGCAGAAATGAGCAGGGGAGGTGAAGCCAAGACCCAGCTTGGCATGTGCCTTCAGCTCCAGGCGCTCCTCGGACGCTGCCCTCGCCGTGTGCCTCCATCCACTTTTACTATAAAAATTCCCGAAGGCGCCAGTCTCTCTCTCCCTGTGCCTGCCCCCCTTTCCCTCGTACTTTACTAAGTGATTGGAGTTGCCCTCTTCCTTTTGCGCCTTCCCACCTCCTTCAAGCTCCCTCTTCAGCGACAAGCAGCATCACTAATTGCTTTTTAGGGTCTCTTTTCTGCTCTCTGTTCAAAATTCACGGGGCATTCCCTGGCCCCATTATGCTCCTTTCTGAACCTTTTCAGCTTCTTTTACAAACTTAGCACTTTCTGTGCTTCTCTTAGCCTTTGCAAAGAAAAAAAAAGTTTGGATTTCTTTTTTTTTTTTTTTTTTTTGGAAAAAGGCCCTGCCCCCCCCACCCCCCCATTCAAAAAAAAAAAATATTTGGTTTTTTTTTTTTTTTTTTTTTTGGCAAGAAGGCCCCCTCCCTCTGCAGCCCCCCTCCCTGCCAGAAAAGCACACGCACGGGCCCGCCTCCCATTGAATGAGGGGCTTTGTGCGGGGAATTTCCGGAACACAGCCCAGGGCTGGAGGCGCAGTGTGAGTGGAGGGGCTTTGGGGAAGGAGCCTCCCTTAAGCCCACCCCATTACCACGGTCACTGTTTGCCCTGGGCTCTCTAAAAGGACTATTGTTGCCTGTTGCCAGGTATTCCCTAGCAACACTTAAGCCAAGCTGCCTCCTCTATTTATGGCAGAAACTTTTCAATGGTCTCCCAAACACGTGCTTGTCAACTTGGGAGAATACCTTCAAACAGACACAGAGGGGGAAAAAAAATAATCCCAAGCGCTTGCTTTAGTTGAAATATGTGTGTTGGGGTGATTTCGATTTCTTGTCATTTACCTTGGATCAGCAACCCAAACAATTGCAATTTGAAAAAAAAAATCCCTCCCCATCACCCTCTCCTGGCCCCGTTCCCTGCACTACCGAGCCTTTCGACTGGCGGGTGGGTTGGGGGGCGTTTATCAGATGGATGAGCCTTTGCTACACTTGGAAACTTTTTGTGCAAAAGATTGCTTCATTATTTTAAGACAGATTTTCATTTCTTTTTGTGTGCCAGAGCCCTTACAAGAACAACCCTACTTCTTGTGTTGTCTGCCGACAAATGGCCTGTTACCAAGAGGGGTGTAGGGTTGGGGAGGGGGACAGTTATATACCTATACGGCATAGATATAGCACCACTAAGTTACATCACCAAACAGTTGAAGTAATCACTTGTAGTGGATGCTGGGTTTGAATACACACACGCACACGTGTGTATCCAGGAAGGACTTATTTCCACACTTGCATTTCTGCAGTCAGTGTGTCAGCTATAGACAGCCAGCGGCCCAGTCATGTTCAAAGAGGGAATTAAGCTGCTGCATCTCCAAAAAGATGCATACGCATTTTGATGGCCAAGTGTAATGATGTGACAGAAAAGCTCTTTAGGGCAAGTCTCCCTTGATAGAAACAGTCTTTGTTCTTTGTGTGGCATGTCATACAAAGGGTTCTACCATAAACTGGTGCCTTTGCCTACTAGCATCATATTACTTGCAGATTGTTACTGCTACAAAGCAGTAAAGTCATTGTCACTGTTGGGAAAATCTTATCAGATAACAGGAAAATGTAAGGTAAGGTCAGGATTTACAAAGACAGCTGAAGCAACGTGGTACCCAACTCATAGTGAATTTCAATGGGCTGTGAACATCTCTGAGCTGCCCACCCATATATCCATGCTAACAGCGGATGCATTTCCACTGCCATGGAGGACGACATACGGATGCGGCGTCAGCACCATGTCTGACATGATAATCTGAATTTTTCCCATCTGCAATTCATACCAGTTTTTCTGACGTCCTTTAAAGCTTCAGTACATCAATATGACATCCTGGCCTAGGGACTCGTTTCTTAGCTGTAACCTCCAAGCTGCTGTGGTGGCCCCAAGAGCTGAGCTGCACAGAGCCATGCAGGAGGCCAACCTGAGGTGGCCGCCCACGGTGCGAGCACCACAGAGGCCTTCGGAGCTGAAGCAAAGCCCCAGGAGTGAAATGGGTCTGGTGCTTTCAGATAGCCTTGGGCCTGACTGACAGGGACATACTGTGCTGCCTTTTGCTGCTCTCTTTCCAGAGTAGATGGCAGAGGTCAGAGTTGCCTCTCCTGTTCTGACTGAGAAACTGAAAATATTGCATAGATGCTATTCATTCTGCATGTGATTTTGAGTTGTGACCCTCTGGTGAGCCTTGTGAGGCTTGCAGGAAGATCAGAGCGTATAGCAACATAATAATTCTCTTTTATGATCTATAACTATGGAAGTTACTCAATCAACAAGAGTGTGTTCTTACTCCAAAATGACATGCACATTTTGTGATAATACATCTTTTCCCAGGCATGTGTGCCGGTGTCTCCACAGAGAGGTAAAATATAGTATACCCATCTGTTTGCAACTGGCTCTGGTGCTACTTCATTCCTGTCTGCCATGGAATAGTCCCTGCTTTCAGCCCACCCTTCAAAACTCAGTTTTGTTTCTGTTTTATAGAAGTACTGTAATTAGAAGATGCTACATTTCCTGTGTTAACATATTCCCCTGCAGAGCTTGACATTAGAGTGAATGTAAATGGTTTCATGAAGTGCAAGATTAGGGCTGTTTAAATAATTGTTGTAATTGAAAATATGTGTATTATTATCTCTCAAGATGTTTTAGATTAAATTAATGAAGTTCACATCTGGAGGAGCAGATATTAACCCTTTATGTGATTCTGATCACTTAACTAGGTAATCTGAAGCTCAGATTTTCAGTCCAGCCCTCATAAAACAACTGTTCTTAGCTTTGAAATATACTTTGTCTTAGCCCTTGCTATTTATTCTATTAACCTCTGGATTACAGTGCTCGGCTTAAAGCAAATACAGCAAAAACTAGCAGCTTGATCTGTGGAAAGTCAGCCCCATAGTTCCTATTAAAACCAACAGAGTATACAAGACCTGATAGAGATACTTGTCTTGCCCTGCATTTAGATAGCAAGCAGAATAAAATATATTAGAAGGCCAAGATTTTAATTTCTGGAACCCATTGTGCTTCTGCATGACCACAGGCAGTGTGGAAAAAGGGAATTCCTGTTCCTTGCAAAGTCTCTTCCAGGTTCTTAGCTACTTTAGCCCCATGAACCCATTTTACATATCTTTGGCAATTAAAGGTGCTCAACTTAAAAAGAGGTATGGAAAAAAGGATTTCATATAGAGGGACTGATCACTCAATACTTTCTATTTATTTACAAGGGTTAACTTCTAGCTCCTGTCTTTGCAAGTGGCTGACATACATCCTAAAGGTGATTCTGTAAGCTGAACAAAAATGATGATTCCCAGGTGAAGAGACAGATACAACTCTGGGCAAGCTGTTCTTCTGTGGACAGGCTTCCTTAGAAATATCTGTGATCATCCCTGTTTGCCTGTCTCCAGTTGTATACTCATGACTTCCAAAATAACCCATGAAAGTGGTGTTTGCAACTGTCAGCCACTGTTTGCCAACAGCCAGCATAATTCTTTGTTACACTCATTTCAAAGAAATGATCTACGAGCTCAGATATTCACTGTGTGGTAGTTTGGCAAATAGTCATTGATATATATGCCGGTGCTTGAAGTAATTCTGGGTGATTCTGGGGCAGATTTTTCAGCTTCTGAGGAAATTCATAGTTTTCTCTTCTCAGTGCCTTGCGAAAAATTACACACTTGTCCATGTTCTTGAAGCTACAATACTTTTACCTAAACTCACTTTCTCTCTCATCAAAGGAGAGGTCTGGTTGAAGTCACTCTCAGATTCCAAAACACATTAGTATGTGCCTTGCAGCCATGGGTAAAAGTCTCTAACGTCCTTAAAACTTGAATCCCAGCACTTGAACTCTGACTCTCCAGGGGTGCTGAGCCATAACTCAAGACCAGAGTCTTTCCTCCTGGAACACCTGGACTACAAAAAGTTGCCAAGAGCAAAGCTGGAGTGATTTTTATCCCTCCTGTGTTCATATGCAAGTCATTCTTGGCAAGTAAACTGTGTCTACCGGTTAAATTTAATATGTGTGCAAACTGATGGTGACCTCAGCATGGCACATCCATATAAACATAGTTTCTGTCTCTCTCATACTACCAAGTCACCCAGTTTCAAAGAGAATGACTAATTTTCTCCATATTTTCTTTATTGTCCATCCTTATGCATGGACAATATGGTTGTTGCATACTAATGCAACAATGCAATGGTTGTTGCATACTAAGCAGTATGCACAAACATATGTACACAAGCATCACCTGGGAACTTACAGTGTGTGAAATGCCTTGGGATGAGAAATCAGAGGAAAGAAAGCCTGCCCTGCCCGTCAATAATCAATGGTAATATTTGAGCCACACCTAGCCGAACCTTTTCTGAAGGTTGGAATGGTTTAAACTACTCCCCCTTCTCTGCCATGTGATCCTGTTTGTGCTCCTTTTTCTGAGTCAGAAAAGAAAATGCCAAAATACTTCAAAAGAACTGGTTCTAGCAGGCTTCCAGTCTGACTGGATCCAAGGTGGTGTGCTAAGAAACCTGATGGACTCATTTGAGCTCAAATGACTCAAAATGAGCTCATTTTCTCATCCATGGTCCAGTTCAATTTGAAGACGTACGTGGTTCATGTCAAATGTGAAGCTGACTCACTCAGATAACTGGCAATATGACCACATTTGCAAAAGGGCTTTTCAAAAACTGACTAGTAGTTCTGAGTGTTCAGGGTGCGATACCTTGAAAGAGCTTGGTTTGCAGAAAGCATTGAAAGCATTCTTCAAGAAAATGAAACTCCTGAAACATTCTCTCTTGCATATTCAGACACCGTGGTCTTCAGACTCACTCATGATCTCTGAAAATCTTGGTCCGGTTCACCTTTAAGCAACAGTTCAGACTGAGGTCAGTAAGCACAAGGAACTGAGAGGTGATGACCAGTGTGAAATACGGTTGACCCCATCACACTGCCTAGCAGGCAGTTGGCTGTCTCACAGAAAATACGTCCCACTTTTGAAATGACTGACCTCATTGGTCAGTCACCACCAGTAGAAAAGCCAAGGACATAACTGTTGTGGAGACTATGTGTCCCTCTCAAGGCTAAGCGTTCCACAGAGGGTGGTGGAGGTCTGATGCCAGTGGGGATCCTTGTCTTGCTCCCATCCAAGTTACTATCCATGTGGATGTGGGGTTGCAGAGCAAGCTCCACTCACGCAGAAAGCAACTGAAGATGCTTTTAAATTAGCATTCACTGTTTGTCAACTTCCTCATCCTTCTCAGAATCACCTGTGGGCTCCCAGACAAAATATTTCCTCTGAATAAACCTGCTGTGGTCCTTTTTTTGTTGTGAGGGAAGTGCATACTTTTGCTGCTTCCTGACTTTCATGAAGTCGAAGAAGAGGAGTTCCAAACAGATTTGGAGACATCATCCACCTCAGAGGACAGGTACTGATTTTCAGAGGCACAGGCAAGGCTGGCAGCTAGAGGCCAAGGCATCCTGAGAGTGAAAGCTGGGAGGTTTAAGGGCTCCCTGCTGCTGCCTTTGCTTCACTCCGAGTTAGGAGGAGAGGTTGTTTCGCATAGGCCGACGATCCTGCTGCAGCAGCAGGTTTTTGCCTCTTTGAGAGGCAGTATCTTCTAGCTACTGAGGAGTTCTTGCTGTCCTGCATAACCTCTGCTTCGGGGCTGATAACCACAGGCTAGCAGAGCACCACTGAAAGGTTGTTGACCCCAATCTAGTCCATCCCTTTGCCCTGAAGGCAGTGTCAGCTACACAACCATTTATAGATTAATAGACTTAAATGCACAGCAGCTCTATCAGGGCTGTACAGCAGTGTGCTCACAGCTGAGTTTATTTATTTATGTATGTATTTGAGGCAAAGATTAATTAAAAACCTACAAAATAGTAGGACCTCCATGGCGCATTACTGTGGGTTGGCTCTTGGCGTAAAGGTGAAAGTCCCTATACAGAGAGGGGAGGGTAAATGCTGCTTTGCTTGAATGTGTTCATAGCCAGAGGTTTCTAACCCCTTCCTCCCCATCATCAGGAAACCATGACAGCTCTGAACCTTCAAGTTACATATTGTGTATTTCCTATTTGTATTCAGTATTAAAAATGTTTCTTTAAACAAGCATTAACATGTTGGACTTTGAAGCCAGAGCGGAGGGAAGTTGCTGTTGCCTACAGTGGGATCAGAGGAAGCCCTTCTTCCCAAATGGTTGGTCTTGGTCTTCACTCTGGACATAGACTAAAGTGTGATGTGTTTGCTTAAGCCTGGATGCAGAGAAGCACTTACACTTGTACTTAAATCTGGAACCGTGAAGGCTTTCCAAAAATCAAGGTCTCAGCACATTACGTACAGGACTAAGAGATACCTTTCATTATGAGGGTACAATATTACTATGAAGGTTCGGTGTTAGCAGTGGAGCTCCACCCTTGTTTAAAGCTTCCAGGCACTTCCATAATAATAATAATGTTGATAATAGTAATAATAATATGATATACAGGATGGATCTGCTACATGCCTTCCAGTTCCCCTCCCTTCAAGCCAGACAAAAAGGAAACTAAAGCTGAACGAATCATTAAAGTGAATGTGACGGTAGTGAACTAATACCAGAAATCTTTTGGTAATGACTGAATTATTTGGGCTGCATCTAATAATTAATAATGGAAACAGGAGCATATATATAGATTATTCTGTAATTGTTTTTCATAAGATAGCTGATGTCATTCTGAAAGATGGACTCCATCTGTAGCTCTGTCCTCGCTTTTCCTGTTTGCATTTATTTTTATTGAAAACAACCTCACAAACAGGAACTATGGACTTTCCAAGATGACTGTCATCAGGACTCATGTTTTGAATGAAAAAAGTTTATAAAGCGGTTGTTCTACAGACAGTTTTTAACTGGATACAGATCCAGTTGAATCTATAAATAAATCCTCATAACGTATTCTTATATGAAAACTGAAATGAAGACAAAGCTTTTGCTTCAAAATCTGCTTAGATTTTCAGATTTTGTTTATGGCATGGGTTTCCAAAGATTAACTTTTCTCTTTCAAACTGCATTAATAGCATTAGGTCTCAATGAATCAGATTCAAAATTTGGAAACAAAGAAAGTATTTTGTCTGTATAATCACTGAGAGGCCATATACCAGGATCTTTTCTTACCAGCCTTTTTAATGATTATTTCAGTCCAGAATTTATTTTTTTAAAGGAACCGCTGAAATCTAGGCTTTGAATTTTGTAAATGAGCCTGCTGCCCAACGCACTTCTCAGCAAGATAAGGGCAGAATGGCATTTGCAGAAATGCTTAGCTATCTCTCTAACAATCCTGCTTGGTTGTGGGCCCCTTGGTAACAGCTTGGCAAATCTGCAAAAGGAATGCGACTATATAGTTTGTGTGTGGATTGTTGAGTCATTATAGCCTCCAAATTGCACAGCAGATCATTAATCATAGGCCAAGATAGGCAATCACTGCAGAAACCTGATGAAAAGGCTCCAGAATAATGCCTGCTAAATCATGTTTAACATGCAGACCTTGCCTGTGCAGATATGGAAAGGGGGAGGTAAGGAAAAAAATCATTCCCCTTTTAGGAAAGAAAACTTCTACTTATCTTTGATTTGCATTCAGCCCTCCCTCAATAGTCCTTAAGCCTGTTATTTAATTCATTTTGGTGCCAGGTCCCATCACAAAGCGAAAACCCTAACCAGGACCTATGCAGTCTATGACCTCCAAACCCCCTGTCTTTTCTTGTCAGTTCTATGTCATTTGTGCAGTTGAACTCCACCAATTTGAAATGCTGACCTCTTCCATAGACAACCTTATTCTCCTTGAGTGAAAGAAAGGGCCAAGGCCTACAAACCACTCAAGCGAGAGATGGCAAGAAAAGAGAAAAGTGGTTGACTCGTAAATCAATTTCCACAGCCCACCCAAAACCCACACGGACAATAACGACAGTATTTTTTAAAAGTTGTGTTGTTGTGGTTTTCTTAATTGAGCTCATTCTCTTTAGAGAAAGTTTCACACAAAGTAAAATTGTTTATTCAGGGTGGAAAATTAGACTAGATCCCGCTCACAACGCACTTCAAATCACGGTATATTTATATCAGACCTCTGTTCCCACCTGTCATCCCCACAGAAAAGGAGCTCAGCTTCACAAACAGGTCTTTGTCCATGCTGGAAGAGGTGGCAATATCTAAAGAAAGAGGAATATTTGGGGCATAAACGCGCACTCAGACCATGCAGTACCAGTATGCGGGAAGAGCGATGGTACCTGGCTTTGTGCCGCACAGCCTGCCCACATGGATGTAGCTTTGCAGCTCTGTCTTTGGGCCCCTGCAACCCCACACGTGTGTCTGTGGCCTGTACCGAGCCCCTGGTGTGCAGTAAGCAGGGAAAGAACATGCACACGTCTGGGCTGCACCAAGCCAAGTACATGCATTGTGCTGTACAGTCATGCAAGCAAGCGTCCAGGCGCACAACCCAGTTAGAAACCTGCCACCACACAGCGAGGTAAATTTTGAGACACCCATATTTCACTCCCTGAGGGTCTGATTCTGTCTATGTTACTCGCTCGGGAAGGTTTTCTACTCCTCAGGTGGTCTCGCTGGATTCAATGATTGTGTCTTTGAAGAGCAGCTGCAGAAATTGCCTGGAGCACATCATGCCCCAGGCCCCCATCCCCACTAGCAGCTTTCCATTTTTCAGAGGCCTGGATCTGGCTGTGCTGTTTCTTACTGGACAGTCACATCTCTGGGTTTAAGGCTGGGACATCTTTAAACAGCATTACGCATCTTTCCAATGGGAAAGAGCACCCCTCCCCTGCCAGGATGGGGGATGGGATGACTAGTTAGTCTCTGTCAGCAGAGGCAGGTCCAGCCTTTAAGTTGCACGTAACAGATGAATCTTTAAGATTTCTCATTGATTGGGCTTAGTTTTAAAAAGGACCCAAACTTAGTGCCCACTCACAACATACTGAGACAGGTCCATGGCAGAAAAAGTCTCTGGGAGGAATTAAATGCAATAGCCCTGCCTTTGGCTCTGCACACCCTTGAGCCGTACATCACTGGAGCTGGTATCACCACATGCTACTCTTATGTTTTTTCTTCAGTCTCTGGCATTTGGCCCTTTCTGGACTACTCAACATTTTTCAGAGGCCTGGATCTGGCTGTGCTGTTTCTTACTGGACAGTCACATCTCTGGGTTTAAGGCTGGGACATCTTTAAACAGCATTACGCATCTTTCCAATGGGAAAGAGCACCCCTCCCCTGCCAGGATGGGGGATGGGATGACTAGTTAGTCTCTGTCAGCAGAGGCAGGTCCAGCCTTTAATTTGCACGTAACAGATGAATCTTTAAGATTTCTCATTGATTGGGCTTAGTTTTAAAAGGACCCAAAGCTTAGTGCCACTCACAACATACTGAGACAAGTCCATGGCAGAAAAAGTCTCTGGGAGGAATTAAATGCAATAGCCCTGCCTTTGGCTCTGCACACCCTTGAGCCGTACATCACTGGAGCTGGTATCACCACATGCTACTCTTATGTTTTTTCTTCAGTCTCTGGCATTTGGCCCTTTCTGGACTACTCAAACCCTCCCTCCAGCTTCTCTTTCTTGAAACAGAATAATGGTACTTTGTGATCTAAAAATCCTTGATACCTTACAAGCAAAATACAGCGTGATGTCTTGTTACGGAGGTAGGAAGATTACTCCACCAGAAGAGAATTACCTACAATGGCAGACTAACTCCTCCAAGGAACCTGGCCTATTGCATTGGATTTTCTCTAAATTGCTGTGAAAATGCTGATGGGATACAGTCAATGGGAGGGGTTCCTCATCTGGGAGAGCAGATGCTCCAAAGGAATCTGCCTGTGGAGCCTGCTCAGCCAATGTGCCCCCATCGGGTCTGCGCCTGCTTGCCGTGGGGCTTACCGGCTCTGAGCCCTTGGGCAGAAGGGAGATTTGGAGCTCTTTATACCACTTGACCCTCCATCCAGATGACCTTCCATCATCTGGGGCCAGCTGATGCTAAGCAGTAAATTAAATTCAGTGGCATGCTGTCTCAGTTCTCAATGGCGTTTTGGTGTGAGAGCCGGAGTCCATAGAGCCGGGCTCATTACATGCTGCTACAGCAGCTGGAGCTAAGGGGAGTGTCAAGCTCATTACCTTTTATAATATGCCCACCGATGGAGCTAGGTGTGCTGTAGATGGATTTATCAGAGGCCAGCACTTTTGTCTGGGGGTGAAGCACTGCGTTAATCTGACAGGCAAGACTCCACATTATGCAAAAGGAAGAATTCAACAGGAAACAGATGCATGTGGCTAAAAATAATCAATGTTTTCACAATCTGCACCTCTGAGTGCAGCAGCATCGGTAGCAGTTGAAAGGACATATCCTCTCCTTCCTCATCTCTTTTCCTCAGCAAACCAAGACTTATGGTGAGCAGTTTGCAAAGTTTCACTCCAGTTCAATGAAATATTTATATGTTACCAAAGCTTTCAGCAATAATTTTCCTGGCTTGCTTAGTCAGGTCTGTGTATGTCATTGTCTAGTCCAATAAATCAGAGATGATTTTGCTCCTGAATGTCTGAAGTAATGCACCAAAACCTGTGTTTGGCTATGTTTATTAGTATTCTAGCATACACTTCCATGCAAAGCTAACCTTGCAACATCGTTTTGTTTGGAGTGCGGTGCAATGTATTTCAATAATCCCTGTGCATTCACCTAATTCGCCATACTCCAGAAAAAAAGTGTCACATGCCTGTAGGGGAGAGAAAATGGCAAAACTAGAGAAGGAAACTGGCCATGTCCAGGCTCCCTGGCTAGATAATGCATATCTTGAATCTGTCCATTAATATCTAGATCTTTTGGGAAAAAGAACCTCAGATGTGTAATGATGATGAAGTCAGAAGAACAGGGTCTGCAGAGAGTCCCTTGCTGTCCATGTAGTACAGCAGTGGACAGCTGAACTGGCAAATTCAAGAATAACCCATTTGTCATTGCAGACTGGGAGCTTTGTTGCTTAAGATCCTGAGGATAAGAGGCTGTTTCTGAACTTCTGAGCTCATTAGTACTTATTGGTTAAGGCCACCGGCTTACCGATGGTGTGCAATGCCTCTGCTAGAGGATAAGGAATAGTTTGCAGAGCTGGGAGAAGGTGGACTTAAGGGAATGCACTGACATTGTAAACCTTGTCCTTTCTGTGCCACTTGATTCACATTTCACACATCCCTGTTAGAAGAAGTAGGCTGTTGGATGGTAGGTGGGAACCTTACACAGGCCCATCACTGAGGTAGCCAACTTTAATGTCCTGTTTTCTTAATAGGGAGATGGCAAGGATATGTGTGCGTTGTCTCAATTGCAGCAGTAGCAGCTAGCAGGCATGCATTTAATAGTGGTGTTAATAAGGCACATGCTCCTGGTTGTGTCTCACACAAGTACTTGTGCAGCCCTTGCTTCTTTTCATGCTGTGGTGGCATCTGGCACAGCTAGATCCTTGTTGGGGTTATTTAATTGCTTCTTTGCCTGCCTTATGCAAACTACATTTGTAGCTGGGTCTGACGTGGGCTTTTGGGCACTCGGACCCATGACTGCACTGCATTTAGTAAGCACTCTGCTCTGTCCTGTAGGCAGTATTTCACATAGTCACCCAATGACTTTATTCGATTCGCTGGTCCCCAACGTTATTGTCACTCTGCATCATTTACCAATACAATTTTCACAAACAAAATTAGTCATTGCAATGTAGGTGTATGGAAGCTGTCCCACTCTGGAAAGATTCATTAAAATTCCCATAATAGTCTCCTTGTCAGGACTCTTGCCTGCTGTCTGGGAAGTATTTCAACAAGTCTGTCCTACTGTTGTGTTAATTAAACATTGTTCTATTTATAAATGCTCCATTGGTCAGTAGCAGTTCCACACACAGAGAGTGAGAAGGAGTAGTGGTAACTAAAAGTGATGTGCCAAGAAGACAGGATTTGGCCATGCAGAGAAGCCAAGGGACAACCCAGACTGAGCAGAGTGCCCCTCGTGGACCTGTCATTGTCCTCATCACCTGCCCCTGCAGCCGTGGTGGTCTTCTGACAAGAAACTTTGGAACAGGGGAGGAAGGGAGGAGGCTTGCTCACTGCTTCTGCCAGCAGCTATTTTATTTCTGTTTGTCTCTACATCATAATCCCTTCACGGTGATTGCCACAGGGTGTTGGAGAAGGCAAAAATATATCTGGATTCAGAAAGGGAACAGGTAGGTGAATGGAGGATAGAACCATCAGTGGGTATTAAAGATGGGCAAGTGCAGTACCCAACTGCGGGAAGCCGGGAGGCTGCGCAGCCCGAGAGAGGCTTACTCCTTCTGTGCTTGTCTCACACCGCCGCCAGCCTCCTCTACAAGCCACTCACACAAACACATCTCTCTGACATATACATGAACACGAGGAGACGGAGCCGTGGGGAGCCCTCGGGTGTTGCTTGCTGCTGTGGGATCATCTCCTGGGGCTGGCGCTGCCTGAGTTTTAGGGGTGTCTGCCCAGTGCTGATCTTTCCGTATGCTCCTGTTTTGCTCATCAGCGACCCTGCTCTGTGCTGATGTCCTGCCCAGCAGCACGTGGCACGGCTGTTTGGTAGGGAGCCTCTCTCCCTTTCATGATTACTGTGACTTTCTGCCATAGCATCCTGTGCTACTGCAGGTCCACGATGTCCCCCTTTCTGCACAGGTGGGGGCAATTGCCAGCATTTTTAACCATCTCCTACAGGCTCACTGGCCTCAGAGACAGGAGAAGTTGGCCACCATTCCGCCCAGCAGGTACCCAAGAGAGAGAACCCAAATCTTTGGTGAAGCCCAGGGGAATTTAGAATTCAGGTGGGTAGTGTTTGCAAGGAGATGCTTCTGAAAGTCATGTCTGTGCTTTCTTCTTGATTTTCTGGTCTCCTTCCACCTCACACTTGTTCTCAATACACTATGCTGGTGAGGGATGTGAGAGTGCCTTGATGAAGACGTATGCAAATAGGTACTTACCCTGGAAGCTGGTTCAGGGTGTAACTCTCGAGCTGCTGCAGCCCCAGATGTGAGAAGCAATGGAGGCTAAAGAGGAGGCCAAAGTTGTGGAGAAGAAGGAAGCAAAAATTTGACAGCAGAGAGTGTAAAGTGCTGCCAGGTTCATCCATGGACATACATCTGTCTAGAACCTTACCTGGGTGCTCAATTCCAGCTTCAAATCATCGAGCATGCAAAATCTGTGAGGACCACATGAAACATCGGGGTTCATCTGAGTGGCAACACAGCCAGTGAGAGATGTGAGAGATAAGCTGAGCTGCTTTTTTTTTTTTTTGGCAGTACCTCAAGTTTGACAGGATATGAAACACTGTAAGTCTCCCTGCTAGGTCAGGGCCCATAGCTGGGCAGACAAACACGATGTGTGTTATAGTAACCTAAAAATGTGGTTTGCCATGAAAGTTAAAACAGGTTGAAGCAAAGTGTGTCCCACTGCCTGTTCTTCAGCCTCTTCGGTCAGAAGCTCCAAATGCAGTTTGTATGGCGTGGAGGAATATGCACAGACACTGATGAGAAACTTCAAGTGAAAGTCTCAGGTCTTTGAAGAACACCCTTTGTCTGAAAGGCTCGGTGACCTTTTGCTTGTAGACTAACAGTCTGACATTATCCCATTTATTGTGTGAAAGCAATTGCTGTCCCACAGTGACACAGTAGTGGATGTGGGAGAGACTGTAGGTTTTGTGTTGACTGGTTATACCATCGTTCGCTGGTGTACCCTCAGAGATGTGAAAGCGAAGATCTCCAGTACAGTGAGGCATTTAAGCACGTGCCTAAATGTAACCGACACAAGCAGGCAGGCTGGCCTCCTGCCTTGCTCAGGAAAACCCTCCGTCACCCTCTTGCAGGTCCTTGGCAAAGCAGGGTGGGGAACCTCTCCATGTTATTGCCCAGGCCATGTTTGTCCTGGATATGATGCAGGACTTTGCTCTGCCGCGCTGTCAGTCAGGCGCCTTTCAAGAGCACCGCGTTCACTTCTCCGAGTGCACACGTGAATTATTGTTTACTCAATAACAAATCAAACAAATTCCCTCTCCTATTCAAAGCAAACCACAATGATAAAAGGGGGCTGATTTCCAGTATTATTAGCACCGATTAATGTCTTCCCTTCACTTGGCTGTCTTTATTTCACATACAGGTGGCTTTTTTTCTTTTTTCTTCGGGTTTTTTTCATTTAGAAATGTCATCGCCACTTAATTAGCAATATGTTGTTACCTGAAAGTAAAAGCAAGCCTATCTTAGGCCATATGGCAGGGTTTTAATCTGCATTGTCACGATATAATCCTGTTGAAATGGTTTCCCTTTTCAGTCAAAACTGCATTTCGCACTTTACTAATACGGGGCTTTTCCTTTCCTGTTCGAGAGTAATATAGCTGGTGCAGCAAGTGCAAATTAAAATAGCTCACCGCTCCGACCAGCAACAGGAGGGGAGAGAGAGCAAGAGAGTGGTGTGGCTGGGGATGGGGGAAGGGAGGAAGACCCCATCCCAAAAGGGGAACACGTGCTTACTGTGATCTGCTTCTGTGAAATTGGCCCAAACGAGTTTGGGCTCCATTTCAGAAGGCAATCGCATCCCCTATCACAAAGGCCTGGACTATGCCACTGGGGCTGCTTATAGGGTTCTTTGTGATTTTTACCTTATTGGGAAGCCCACATGAGGAGTTTATAAAAGCAGAAAGCAAGAAAGCAACGTGTGGCTGCAAATTAAGAGTGACCGACAGAAAATTTGGGCAACTTAACTGCTGCAGTTGTTTACAGGGTCTAAGAGAGGGTTGAAACACACGGCCTGGTGGGTGACATTTTCAAAGGAATTTTGCTCCCAAGCAGCTTCCAGGTAACACACAGGACAACATACAGATGTTTGCTCCGATGTTTTAGGGGAAGTGAAGCTCTTCTGGGAAAAATATGTAACTGTCCCTTTCTGGGGTGGTAGGTGAAGAGCACAAACAGGATTGAATCCTGTTCACAGTAGGATGAAAGGAAATATGGATTGTCTGTCCCCCAGAAAAGTAAGCCAGACTACTAATATACACTGGCTCTTCCCACAGCACTTTGCACAAGAGCAGAGCCTGGAGCAGTGACCCCCTCGGTCTTGCAAGCTTTCTCACCTTCTCCCAGTGCTGCATATCCCCAGGCACCTGTGAGGAACTACTCATGGTCTTTGTTTAGCATTTGCCAATATCAGGCTAAAATAGATTGAGACAGGACCAAATCATACCCAGCAATGAATTTAGATAGCTTCAGTCCAAGATCAATGCCTTGTCACAAAAAGCAGCTTTCCCTTAGTTGCCCTTCCCTGCATTTTTACCCAACTCTCCCCTTGCAATTAGTATAGTAAGTACCAGGTAGCTGGGTAGAGGGAGAAAAGGGACCCCATGAAACTTCTCCCCTCTCCTACTGGTTGCTTGTGTTTGCCCAGGACAAAAGTGTCAGAGCCAATGAAAGTACCAGCGCTCAGTGGGGCTCTTCCTTTGCTTACATCCTTCTGAGGACACATCTGGCTCCAAAGCCGCAGGAAACGCCTGCCTTCTCTGAAGGGGGGCAGCAAGCACCATATTGCCTGGATGCACTGTGCTGCTCCAGGGTGTGTGTGGGATGGAGGGCTGGGGCTCCTGTCCCTGGGGCCAGACCTCCTTCCCCGTGGGCCATGTAGGAATCGCAGAGCTCTCTAACCATGGCCAAAGTCTGACTTGTCTGTCTTTCACATGTCATCTGAGCTGTGTTGCTGTGTCCCTTTACTGGTATAGCCCCCTAGAACACCTCAGATGATGTTTGGAGATACTCCTTTTTCTTCAGTCACTTCATATTTTGCTGTATTTTTTTTTTCAACCCACATGCGAGTATTACAATACACAGCAGTACTCTCCCCAGCTCGTCTCCCTCCCTCCCCCCCCAGCAAAAGGCTGGCTATAGAAGCTGCACGGTACTGATCTGGTCCTTACCAGATATTAACACATATGTGTGTTTGCAATGGGACAACAAAAGCAACAAGGGCGAAAAAAAGGGATTCAAGTGGTGGTCTGAGGTTTGGCTTACAGTAAGAAAAGGAGCAGAGCTCTCTTGTAATTTAGATGCTTGGGGAAAATCCATGCTTTGGCCAGGAAAGTCAAAACATAGATGTTCACTTACAGGCAGTGCAAGGGAGGCTTTAAATAGTTTGGTGTCCTTTTCAGTAGGTATTTCGCTAGGGGAAAGGACTTGAGCATGTGTGTCTGGGTTAAAGCCGTACATTTGAGGGAGCAGAAAGCAAAAGGTGGTAACAGCTCTGCCATGCTGCTGTTTCACCGGGCACCTCACTTGTGCTTTGCAGGACCGACGCAGAAAAGGGTTGAAGATGCAGAGATACAGTGTGAGTGAGTGCGTGTGATGGTCCCGAGAGAAAACGTAATTCTGGAGCATGAAACAGAGGGAGAAATATGAAGAGCGAATATCCAGCTGCAGGTCCTTTCCCCTTGTTTTTCCAGCTCTTGGATGAACTGCAAAGCCGAGGGGGACTGTTAACAGCCTGGGCCTGTCCATTTGTCTCCCTCTCTACTTCTCTGTCCCTAACCCCCCTCCCTCTCCCCTCCTGCAGCTCCAGAGGGTGGAGGTGCGATTCGCTATGCCAGTTTTTTATTTCCAGCACGCTTGACAGGCTGGGCGAGGAAGGCGTTAATGTTTTCTGACAGGCCCCCTCTAATTGTTGGAGCTTTTCTTCTCTGCCTTTTCTGTGAAATTCTGACTTAGGCGAGCAGCATAACAAAATGCTCTGGCATTGAAATGTGCGCTTGCACTACACTGGGCTCGGGGAAACAGCATTATTCATGAAGATTTTCAGCTGTTTTTGTCTTTTAACTAACCTTTGAGTTTGATCAGAGGCTAGCCGGGCTCCCTTTCTCAAAAGGCGGTCTTGGCAACCCGACAATGGAGCCAAACTGTTTTCCCTGTTAAAGAGATAACTATGCCGTTGAGTTGGTACATGGGGGAAATTAATCTTCAGGCGCATACAAATGATAGCTTTACCTCGGTCTGCAATCGCCTGCATGGGATTATTAATAGGACGGGGGTAAGGAGCAGGAGAAATTCAGCCTGGGGCAGGGAACTTTAAAAAAAAAAAAATCCCAACCCCGAACCCATCATCCCTTTTGACTGCATAAAGCCTG
>NW_008825614.1:16436725-16438189 GCF_000699105.1 Pygoscelis adeliae | reverse complement strand
CCCCAGCCCTGAGTAGCTCTAAAACTTATACTGCGCCCAAAGAAGTCCCTGATTTATGGAGTTTACTAATGCTAACTGAATACTGTCTGTCAGGCAGCGCTGAAAGGCTCTCCGCACTAATACAAGAAAAGGCTTTGTGTTGCTAAGCGATTAGAGCAGATGTAATGAGATTTACCCCAATCCTGCTTTGCCCTTTCCCTATCTTCAGTAAAATTGTGTGTGTGTGTTTTCTTTCTTTCTTTCTTTCGGGAGGGGGCTGAGGGGAAAAGGGAGGGAGGAGGTGGTGAATTTCTGAGCCTGCCTTATACATTGTAGCGAACAACAGCGTAACTTTGCCTTTAGTTTAATGAGTCTGGATATTTACTATTCAGAAGTGAGCAAAAAAGAACACCTGTCTACACAAGGAAGAGAAATTTCGCCTTTGTAACAGAATGAAACATTATCCTAATGTTATATTCATAGCTATAAATTACTCGCTACACTTTCTTTGCATACCTTATCTGTACACTTGCAAAAGCGGGTAAATAAAAAGGGAGATGCTGTAAAGGGAGAGCGGATGGAGGCATATAACGGTTATTATTTTCATAACTAAACATTAGTTCCACGAGCGGTTAAAACAATGAGTGTTTGTGCTGAAGTAATGAGGGATTTCGTGACCGCAGCGTGTCCCGTCCCCCGTCCCCCCCCCGCGACTAAATCACATATTGATCATTTCAGGGCGTGGGGGGAGGAGGTGAAGGGCAAATGTGTGTGCACTTTTAAAGCGATGCAGAAAGGACTAAACATTGATATGCACACGTATATGTGTGCGTCTATGCGTATGCGTGTGTGCTTGTATATCTAGTTACACATGCATTCACACACAGAGAAAATTCCGGGGTGCCCCACCAAAGTTTTTCCCTCCTCTTTTTTTTTAAAAATAGCGCATCCCTCGCAACTCGACGGCACATTTGTAGCTGAGGGGGCTAGATTTTTTTAACTTCGTACGACACACTGGCTTCCCCCAGTCTTTGTTGGGTTTTTTTCTTTTTTTCTTTTTTTTTTTTTTTTTGTAAGATGCATTTTGCGCTTTGCTTTCCGCTTGGCTTGGTGCACGCAAACTGAATTTGCAAGTGATGCAGGAGCCAGGCGAAAGGAGAAGGCGAATTCTGGTCACGTCCTTGCTAACTGACAACAAGCAGGCTAGCCAAAAAAAAAAAAAAAAAAAAAAAAAAAAAGGCGGGGGGGGGAGTCCAATTTCTTTTTGAGTCTTGGTAATTGGGTACTTTTACAGGCAGATCACGCTATTTGGGTAGAATAACAAGCTTAGAAAGACCAGTGTCTCTAAGCTGCCACCCATTTCTACTACTTTATTTATTTATTTAATTTTGTCTCCCTTCGCCTCTCGCTTCCCGTCTTCCCCCGACGGTTTTATTTATCCAGCCACTATCTTTGCAGAGGCAACACAGTAGCCCTGTTTTCGGT
>NW_008825614.1:16435509-16436698 GCF_000699105.1 Pygoscelis adeliae | reverse complement strand
TGCAGAGTCAACACAGTAGCCCGTGTTTTCGGTGGCGGCGGCTGTGCCTTCCCCCGTGTTTTTCTGCCCCGTCGGGTCAGAGCCGCGGAGGACAGGGTCACGCCGCCGAAATGCGGGATGGAGCGCCCTCTTTTTTAGGCCTTGGGCTTTTGGGGGAATTCTTTAATGTGCAGTGATTTCAGGAAGGACAATGCAATCATTAATCATCCTCTCGCCTTTCGATTTGGATACACGTTGGCAACACAGAAGGGCAATAAAACAATGGTGATACCGCTAGATCTTTGCATATTTATATAGAGATAGATAAAGATATATATGTTACATCCATCAGATACAAACACTTCATATGCAACTTAGCTCCGGCATAACATCATTTAACATTTTGTCCTTACATTCATCGTTGTCAATGGCAGAAAGAAAAAAAAAATTGCATGCGGTAGGCAGCCGATCATTTTAATTAAAAAAAGTTTTATTACGAAACTAGTTTGTATAAAACAGGGTTATACAGGACCTTTGTAAGTTTGTAATAAAACAGTAAGAAAAGGCAGTGGCATAGGGGTTTGTCTGTTTGTTTGTTTGCTTGTGTATTCTTTTTTTTCCAAAAGGCAGCATATAAAAACAAATGGCTACCATTTTGCGTTTGGACAATAGCTGCATAAACTTTGTTCACTTTGAACATCGTTTAATAACATTATTAATACATTAACAAAGTTGCTATAAAGTAAGACACGTTGGTGCTAAAGTACATCTGGAGGAAATCCAGGTCCTTTACAAAACCACGTACAAAAATGGCAGTTGTAAGGTAACGTCGACTACACGTCTAAACATGAAGAGGTAATAAGCATTACATATTAAAAAAAGTATCAAGATATACACATTTTAAACCATTTGTACAAAACCTCTATAAATCTCTCTCTCTCTTATGTACAAAAATAGCTTAATATATCCCCAAACTGGTTAGGATAGATACAAATAGATTTTCTTATAATAAAAAAATTCACAAAAAAGATTGGAAGCATTCTATGATGGAAACGAGAGGACAAGCTCGGAGCGAGGGGAGGGAGAGGCGCGGGGAGGGGGGGAGACGGGGCTCCAGGGGCTTCTTTGAGTACAGCATAGCTTAATTTCAACACCTCCACAAACATCGGGGAACTAACTTTGTCCACAGAGCGAGGAACGCCAGTCTCTG
>NW_008825614.1:16428649-16432543 GCF_000699105.1 Pygoscelis adeliae | reverse complement strand
AACGCACACGCTCCGCGGGCGGCGTGATGGCTCTATTAGCTTGCGACAGCGGCGGGTGAACCGGTGCGGGTGTTGCGAGGCGCGCTGCTCAGAGCAGCAGCGTGCATGGCCTCGGGAGAAGCCACCCTGAGTTACCCCTTTGAAACGCTGAGTGCCAAGGGGCGAGCCTGTCTGGCTGGAGAGAAAGAATAAAACCCCCTTGGGTGCATCCGGAGTGGACGGCACCCAGAAGGTCTGAGCGCCACGGTACTGCCACCAGCACGGGGGTAGGAGGTCTGTCTCAGAGGGCAGCGTAAAGTCTGGGTGTGCTAAGCAGAGCAAGCAGCTGTGGAGACAGCTCTCCCTTGGCTGCCAGAGCTCATTTCCCAGGTCGCGCTGCCTGCTTGCTGGTCCCGGGGAGCTCTCCGAGCCCCTGCTGCCTCCCGTGGCACCCTGCAAAGTGGGAGCAGGTCACCACCTTTCCAAGTGGACGATGGCGTTTGCTTGTAACTTGGGGAGTCAGGATGGACCTGGCCTATCCAGGGGAAATAATCCCTGCTGCCAGGTGAAGTCTCGCTTGTGGCTTGGGGCCAAATGTGGAAAAGCAGCGCTGAGGTGCTGAGAGCTTGAGGCTGGCATGACTTGGTGGTCACAGCGTCCCTTGGGGCTGCGGGGGGGGTGGGCAGCCTGGGAGACATGGCCAGGCTCAGCACCGGGGCATGCTGGTGGCCCTGCTCTTGGCATGAGCAGCAGTGAGGACCCCGGCATGGCCTTCTCTCCCTTTGCCTTTCCTTGCCTTTCACATATCCACATATCTGTGCAAACTTTAACACATTTTCTACCTTCAGCTCTGTCTCGTCTCCACCTCACTCTGCACCTCTTCACTTTGAAAACTCAGAGGGGTGCGCTCTCTAACCTCCTAAATAAAGCAGAACCATGGTGCGACAGTCTTGCCATGGGTGAGATTATGGCTCTAGGAAGTCCCTGGCGAGCAGCTTTCATCCCTGGTGCTTGCACCAGCCCTAAAGCATGGAAGGAGGGGACCTGCACAGTCCCTGTTCAGGTTCCAGTGGAAATGAGCGCAAAAATAAACCCTGCTCTGCTGCTGGCCTCAACTACGGCAGCCTGGAGCTGTAGAGATCTCTTCTCATCTGCCACTGGACCGCTGACCCTGGCTGGGCATGTGAGTTTAAACAGTGATAAGCAGCAACGTTGTATGGCAGAACCCTAATGTGCACCTGCTAACTAGTCTTTTAGCAATTTTTAACGTGACAGATTTTAATGCACATGTATGATGAAAAAGGTGAAGTAGTTCTGTCTGGTCTAACCTCTATCACACTTATTTCAGGGCCCTCTTTGCTGGTCACGGAGTTTCTTTCTGATTTTTAGCCTCCTGTCTCATTGCATGTGAAACATATTAAATTATTTGAATCTCTCTTGGGCAGGACAGCCAGACCTAAACAGGATGAAATATTCGTTTTTATTTTCTGTGTAGGGAGCTCTCCCTCTTCAGTTCCAAGTCTTCTGGATGGTTTGTTCAACATCCCTTGTCTGACATCAGAATTCTCTGCACTGGAAACAGTTGTTGCATCATCAGCTCCGCATTGTGACATCGCAGGAGTGAGAGAACAGTAATGAACCAGCCCTGCGATTCGCATCCCCGTGCTTTGGGAAGCGGCAACGGAAATATCAAAATAATTGCAGCCCTGTAAACTATATACGTATTTAAACAGAGTAATTCTGCTGGAGCAGCCCACTACCAGAACTGGCCTGGGAACACCACGTGGGGAAATTCCTGCCCTTTTTCCCCGAAATGGCAGAACGAGACTGGGGTTTCTGGGTCCCTCCTTCTCGAGTCCCAAAGGGCTCTTAAAAAGGCAAAAGACGCGAGTCCCAGAGGTCACCGAGTGTAACTCGCATGTAATTTTGCCTCCGTGGCTCTGTCCCCGCTCGGCTCCCCCGGCTCCGGGGCCCGGGGGGGTGAGGGGGGAGGGCAGAGCCTTTTCCTCCCTTCGCCCAGCACGTCCCTCGCCATCCGCCGCCGCCGGGGAACAAACTCACCCCTCGCGTTGTCCAAAGTAATGCCAATCTTGCCAGCTCCCCTGTCTGCTCACTGCGCAGGGTCAGGGGGCTGGGGCCGCCAGATTTATAGATAATAAATATTGTTCCAAGGTCCCCCGCCTCCACCCACTCGTATGCACAGTGCTGCACCTGCACTTCGAAATTCTTAATTCTAACATAATGATAAATAGCCCTTGCCCTTTTCATTGGGCTTTTTTTCCCCTTCTTTTTTCTTTCTTTTTTTTTTTTTTAATCTTGAACTGTCATTATTTTATAGTGGCTTTTTTGTGTGCCTAAATTGTAGCAACACTCATGAGGTCTTTTGAAGTCCTTGCCTTTTTTTTTTTTTTTTTTAAACTTTGGTATGCCTTCCTCCCCCTTTTCTTTTTTAAAGGCCATTTACGTTATGATTAAATGCCGTCTTGGAAAAGCAGAACGAAAGTCGTTAATCTATATAGATCTTCAAAGAATCGATACATTCGGGACTTCTGTAGGATTTGTTACACTCCATTTTGTTACAGTAGGCAGCTCGTCTGGATTTGGGCACATGTGTTTCTCTCCCTCCCCTCGCCCTCCCCCTCCCCTTTCCAGCTTCCCCCCCAAGAGTGAAAATAAAGTAAAAGGTCTTTCATGGTAAACAAAACCAGCTTATTCTCCACATAGAACACATGAATAGCTGGAAAAAAAACTTACAATAAATGGTGCATTTTTTTCTCTGCTGGGTATAGCATTCAAGATCAGTCCAGTATTCAAGAAGCAGTCCATTTTTTGCTCAGCAAGAGAGTTTAGAAAAGAAGCGTGGGGTCTATTCAAGGATCTTTTCCCCCTTCACAATTGCTGGGCTTTATGAAACCTATCTTCCATGCCTTGTCAGAGTATTTCTGGGGACCAATTAGTGCTTTGTTGCAAGGCTTCTTTGCTGAATCTTTGAGCAGCAAGAAAAAGCTCTCTTGAGTCTCCCCTTATTTTGACTATTTCAGTCATTACTCAGTGTAATAATTAATATGACAACTGGACGCTGAAGTTTGTATAGAAACACCTCGGCTGCAGGAGAGAGCGTGCAGTGGGTGGTAACAAGCTACAGATCAGACCGAGAAGCCACACACACAAGGAAGGGGAAAAAAAAAAAAGGAGGGAGAGAGAATAATGAATGAAAAGAAAGAGAGGAAGAATAAAGATAAATAACTAGTTGGCACAACCCGAAGAAACATAAAATAGACTTGGAAGGGAAAAAAAAAAAAAGGCGATTGGCGGGGGGCGGGGGGAGGGGCGACCCCCGAGAGGTAAACTTATTTTGAAACAGTTTCTATATGAATATAATTTTCAAAACTTTGCTACTTTCAGAAGGCAGGAAAGCGATTTTCCCCTGATGGCTGTTCCTTCGGGTAAATAATTTTCAAGGAGCATCTGCCTACACTTTTGCATACTTGACAAACTTTAACGTCTCTTCCTAAGCGTCCCTTTACAGCAAGAAGGACTTTGAGCATTAAACCGTGTTCGTGAGTAATAGTTGCCCATCCTTCCCAGGGTGGAGGGAGGCTAGTCCTCGGGATAGCAAGTTGTACGAGTTTTCTTAGCGTTGTATCGGCTACAAGAGGAATAAAGTCTGTGCCCCAACGAAGAGTTAAAAATGACCAGGGACACTCCTGAATTCTTCTCGAAAGGCGTCTTGGGATGAACACTTATCACTTTGCAGACATTTCTCGGGCTGCCAATTAGGGCATAATAAATAATTAGAGGTTTTAAGCATATTAGATACAGCTCATGCTAATGAGCTACATCAGGTCCTGTGCTAACCTGAAGTGACAGTTTGCATATAGGGCTGCAAAAAAAAAGAAAAAAAAAAAACGCAGC
>NW_008825614.1:16426173-16428004 GCF_000699105.1 Pygoscelis adeliae | reverse complement strand
GCAGCCTGGCTGGCATGTAATGGGGAGCACACACACACACCCCCCCCCCCTCCTGAGATGCCCACTGAATCCTCGTTTGGAAATTTTTCAGCACCTTCTGGTTTTACTAGAAGAGCCTCTCTCCATTGCTTACTGCTCCCTCAAATCGACTGGGACATCCTGAAGCAGCAGGGCCGGCAGGGAGCTGCAGTCCAAGGATAGTCCCAGTGTCCTTGCACAGGAAGGGGCATCCCTGCCCAAACCTGAAAACACACAGCTACAGGGAAGCCGCCGCTCTGCAAATACTGGCTAAAGGCAGAGGCGGGAAAAAGCAGCCTGAAAAGCAGCCAAAGTCCGTGGCCCTTTGAACTTGCATTATGCCAGCCAGGGGAACCTGCCAACTTTCTGTGCAAAGAGCCCTCTTAGTTGTGGCTGAGCAGCACAGCCAGGAATGGATGTGTGTGGTGCATGTGTGTCCCAGGAAGGTGTGTGTTTCTGAGGGCGAAAAGGTGTTTTTAGATGGAGGCAATGTGGGACATCAGTGCATATCTGCATACGGTTGAAAGGAGTGGGGTTGCACAGTGCTGCAGCAAAAGTCCAGAGCAGAACTAGTGGACCCAAAAGTCAGGTGCCCACCCAGAGTACGGGGAACCAGGCACATGGGGCAACTTGAAACCTGAGTGGGAAATCTCAGCTAGCAATGTCACTGCAGGGGGATGAACCCGTATGCTGAACTAGTACTTCAAAGAGGACAGGGAAGCTCAGGCAATTTGGACTCTGAAATGGTCCAAGGTAACTAGTACTGATGCAACTGTGTGTTTATACTGTAATGGCACTGGACACCCCACCCCCATTTTTGCTCCAGAACAAGACAATTTGGGAATTCCTCCTGGAAAGAAGGAGCTTTGCTTCCCCCAGCCAGTGCCTTTTGCTACCAGGCAACCTCTGACAGTCCAGGCTAATTAAACAGTGAACTGGTGGTAGTACACTGGTGATACGTACTCTTTGTGCGATGGTTGGGCTCAGGGTGCGGGTGGGAGCTTGTGTGCCACTCTGTTGCCGTCATGGGCTTCGGGGACCTTAAGTCCGCTGCTGGCCTCCAGCTCCTCAATGACTTTCTGGCAGACAGGAGCTATATTGAGGGGTATGTCCCTTCTCAGGCTGATATAGCAGTCTTTGAAGCAATCGCTGCCCCACCTTCTGCAGACTTGTTTCATGCTCTTTGGTGGTACAATCATATCAAGTCGTACGAAAAGCAAAAGGCAAGCTTGCCAGGAGTAAAGAAGGCTTTGGGGAAATACGGTCCTGCTGATGTTGAGGACACAACAGGTGCAGCCACAGATAGCAAAGATGATGATGACATTGATCTTCTTGGATCTGACAACGAGGAGGAAAGTGAAGCAGCAAAGAAACTGAGGGAAGAACATCTGGCCCAATATGAATCAAAGAAGTCCAAAAAACCAGCTGTTGTTGCCAAATCATCAATCTTACTTGATGTAAAACCTTGGGATGATGAAACAGACATGGCCAAACTAGAGGAGTGTGTTTGAAGCATTCAGGCAGATGGCTTGGTCTGGGGATCTTCCAAGCTGGTACTGGTTGGCTGTGGTATCAAAAAGCTTCAGATCCAGTGTGTTGTTGAAGATGATAAAGTTGGAACAGATATGCTGGAAGAGAGAATAACAGCTTTTGAAAATTATGTACAATCAATGGATGTAGCTGCTTTCAATAAGATTTAAGTCTTGATATATCTAGAATAAATGTAATTGCAAAGAATTTATTTTTTCTTCTAAAACCAGGTCAGTCAGTCTCACATCTGTGCCTGGGAAGATCATGGAACAGATCCTCCTGG
>NW_008825614.1:16417390-16424987 GCF_000699105.1 Pygoscelis adeliae | reverse complement strand
GGTTGGACTAGATGACCTGTAGAGGTCCCTTCCAACCCAAACTATTCTGTGATTCTATGATATTATTATGATTATGTAGCAATAAGAGTAAGAGACAAGCTTGCAATATAAATAGAAAAAGCAGGGGGTAGGAGGAGTCAAAATAGATAATTACGAGGATTTCGCTTGAGCAGTATTTTGTATACCCAATATTTCACTTTGCCTTGCCATGTGATTCTATGATATTATTATGATTATGTAGCAATAAGAGTAAGAGACAAGCTTGCAATATAAATAGAAAAAGCAGGGGGTAGGAGGAGTCAAAATAGATAATTACGAGGATTTCGCTTGAGCAGTATTTTGTATACCCAATATTTCACTTTGCCTTGCCATTACTGTCAGGGTAGAGCGAACAGAGGGTGCAAAACATAAGAAAAAGGATGGAAGAACAGAAAAAAAGACTACATGCATGTAAAAGCCACAGAGAAGGGAAAAATATTGATCAAAGGCTAGTGAAAAGAGAAGGAAAAAAGAAAGAAAAAGGAAGGCACAAACAAATGACAGAAAAAAATAGTTTATGACTCTGGATGCCACAGTTATTCTGGCCAGCCTTAGAACATGCATTTAAGTTTTTTAAAATCTAGTTGAAAAATATACCAGGTAGCGAGGCATGGTGTGTGGGGAAAGTAAACAAGACCAGTTGCTGGAGGCTGTTCTGCCCTGCACAGGGACTGCTGCAGTCAGTGTTGTCACCATCCTCATCTCATTGCTTTTATTTTTGCAAGGTGGCCTTCAATGTCCCTATCATGGATAGGACTGTGCCGGTTGCTGCACAAACACAGGACACAAAATATTGCCGCCCGTAGTGAACTTAGTGGCTGAGCTGTTAAAAACCAGTAGTTTTTATACTGCTGGCAATTACCAAGGTTAACCTCCCTTTCTCCTGCTGCCCCATCTCTCCTTGCCCCAACCTGCTGCCACAGTGTCAGCAGGGCCCAGTGTGTTATGTGTGTATCGCATTTGACTGTCCACCTTGAGCTGCCAGCCCATACCACAGGCTTGCTGGGCACTTCAGAAAGTAACTTTCTACCCCTGCGTGCAGCCGCAGGATGCACAAAGAAGCAGCTTTTCTGCAAGAGGTATGTATTCATGCCCAAAGCACTGAGTTACTTCAGATGCACATTATACAGTCAATAATTTCAGTGGGCTGGATTCTGACTTCACGGTCATGGGGTTCAACATGGGTTCGGACTGAGATCCCTGAAAGTGGCTCCACTCAGTTTCCCTACTGTAAGGCTGATCAGATTTAGCAGCTATTGGGTTTTGTAAGTGCCAGTAATTCACGGTAAGTCTTTGTTAGTATTCACCAATCTGAGTTTGCACTGGTGCATGCAGTAGAGCTTTCCTCAAGGCTAAAATAATCATAAAGAGTTGATTTCTCTATTCCACAGAATTTATCTTCATCACAAAAATATAGCAAGATTACCTGCCTTGACATAGCTTGTCTCGGTACACGCTTCATCTTTCCAAATAGCGAGATAGATACTTGACAAGTTGTTTGTTTTTTTTTTTTTTTCACCTGCCCTCTGGTATTGGGCTACAGCTTTCCATTATTACCTCGACCCCTTTGGTGACTCTTTCTAAACGAAATCTGGGCTTTTTTATATCAAAACTTCACCAACCTTTTCTGAAATCTTTCACGCCTTCCCACTCCATTCCCCTTGTAGTTCTCCACGGCTGACACTATATACAAGCACACATACATCTTCTGCAGTCCTTCTGCATCTCCGGCCCTCTAGCTCTGACCTACTCTTCCCTGCTCTTTTTCTTCCTTTACCTTCTTCCCTTTCTCCATGTCCAGACTCATATCCCAGTGCGAGGTCCATGCAGCTAACTCCTGTCTCACGCTTCCTTTACACTGGGTCTCCCCAACGTCTGGTGTGTGGAGCGATGTCTCCTGCTCTCTGACCTCTTGGCTGAAGCCCAAAAGGTCCTACTAAAGGACAAATCCCTCAGCTGCTGTGCTGTGTCACAGCCCTCCCTGGCTTGTGTCTGGCATCCAAAGAGCGGATCCTGGAGAACATCTGATCTCTGGTCACGTGGAGCAAGCCCCTATAGGAAACCCACCTGAGGCTGAACACGTACGCAGTGGTGGGAATGGGCGGGGGGAGGCTGAACACGTGAAGACCATGTGTTGACATGCAAAAATGAAAGCAGCGGCTGACGTTGATCAGGAGGAGGAAGGCTGTTAATTCAAAGCATGCCGCTCATCCACGTTGGGTGCAGATAGAAGCAATATGCTGGAGAGCCGCTACGCGCTGGGGTGGGACTCGCAGGGGCTGGCCGGCATGGAGCAGCTTTTTGGCACGGTGTCCAGGGGAGGGAGCTGGGGAAGGGGAGGAAGGGGATGGCTTTGCCTCACTTGCTCCACTTTAAATACCTTTGCACAGAGCTCTGGCCACTGCAGTAAGGTCAGAAGGCTTCACCTGCAGCGGCAAAGGGGCCTCCCTGCGTGGGCATCGCTGCCTCTGCAACATGGATGCACAGCACTGCAAAATGAATGGCGACCCTTTCCAGGTGAGTGATGGGGTCTCTGTGCCCGCTTTTTGCAGGGGGGCTGTGGCTGCCTCCCTCCTGCCCCCCCATGCTTGCAAATCTTGTTCCCCGCTTTCTGAGAGGCAGTGTGACCCAAGATGAGAGGGTGCCCACATCTTGATGCTTTGGGGTGCCTGGTTGCCACCGTTCTCTCTTTTGGCAGCTGGCATACTTGTCTGTTGTTAATTGTGCTCACAAAAGTGCAGTGAGAATGAAAATGAACATTGCGACAGTATCCTTGCATATATGGCAAATAGAAGAAGCAGAAAAGACCAGCAGCTAATTAGAGATCCTAAACCTGTGTGATGAAAAGAAAGTTGTCTTCTTCTGTTAAAGGAAAGCAGCTGAAGTTAACGTGCTCTTCTGGTGGAGCTATTTGCTAAATTCTGGGACTCTGACATCCCCTTTTTTTAACGTTTACTGACTTACTTTGAACCCTTTGCTTTCGAAAATACAGGAAAGTCCTGAAGCCCATGCCTTTTGATTACAGGCACTATAGTTACTGCAGGGGCAAGGAACATAACTTTAGGCCAGCATGGTTAATCATTAGGACCAAATTCTGCATGTATGTGTCCTATGCAATACTGCTGAAGCCAGAGACGAGCTGTGGAAGATGCGGGGGAGGGGGGGGGAGGAAAGGGCTTCAGTTTCTACAAGCTGTTTTAAGAGCAGAGCAGCCAAGGAAGCCTGGTTTCCTACTGCTTTGTGTATGAGGCTGAACTCCCACAATAATTCTCCAGGATCTCACCTTGCTACTTTTCCAAGTTGTGTAATTGCTTGGTCCCAATGAGATCTGTGGGAGCTGAGCATCTAAATGCCTTAAGAAATCTGACTCAGAAACTAGTTCCATCTTCAGAAGTAACTTAGGAATCTTATTTCCTTTAAAATATTTTTTTCCGTGAATTTTCCCCTACTATTCTGTGTATCTAGTAAGTCTGGAATTTGCGACACAGAGGTGAAACTTTTCTCTCACTGAAACTGCAAGCCAAACTTCCCCTGGTTTTAACAGTGTTGGAATTCACTCTGAAGGGCTTTATCTAATCTGCTCAGAAATGGATTAGAAGGCTGACAGGTCTGTGTTACTCATCTGCAATACTGCCACACGTGTCAGGAAGGCAATACCAATCTCTGTGTGGAGTGGTTAACTAAAAGTGCAGGTTTGCATTGCACTCAGGTAAACCCCTCCCTGCATCTACACATCACCTATCTTTGAGATTGTAGTAGGTCCAGGAATGGATGTTCATTTTGTCAACTGGTTCTTATTTTACTTCTTGAAAAAAAAAAAAAGGAGCTGGAAGAAAATTAGAGTTTAATTTATCCCAGACTACATTTATAAATCACATATACATGCCATATAGGCAGTATTTCAATGACAATGAAACAATTTGTTCAACTCTTAATCATAACCACAGTAGTAACAGAACAGTAGAACTACCCCAAAGTTGCAATTCCTGTCTATATAACAGGCTGAAAAACAAGAAATTAGAATTAGAATTGAGAATGGATAAACTGTGATCAACAGTTAAAATTATGCATAGGTACTACAAAAAGCTCAGCAATAAATGTGCCTTTTGATGTTGATGTATATTACCTTCAGTGTATATGTTGATGTATATTGTCTCCAGTGTGTATTGATATATATTGCCTCCATATATATTGATAAGAACTGGGTACAGGAAAACAATCATGTTACTCTTCTTTCCCCTTGCAGCGAAAGCTGTCATCTCTGTGGACAGACTCAGGCATGAATTAATGTTTGTACAAAGATCTTCCAGTGAACTGAGTGCATATGCAGATGTGCAAGAAGTTAAGCAAATATCACTCTGTTTGCAGGATTAGTGCCTACTCCCTACTGCAACGTGTCTTACTTTTAAGCACCAACATAAATCAATTTACAAGAGTGGGAAAATGAGTGAGGGTAAATTGAAAGTGGCTGATCACAACACATCAAGGCTAGTGACCAATGAGAATCTATCTGGGTTGGAAAGGATGTTTTTAAGGCATTTTTGGGTGATCTCATGGTATAAAGAGATCAATTAATATCAGAATTACCTTGCAGAACTTGAACCTGGCATTATATCCCCTGCAGGTGTCCAAACCACAAATTCTTCCTTTGTCACACAGATTCAAGTCAACCTGCCATAGAAGTTGGTCCTCACAGCATGCCTTGGCAAGAGTATTTTAAATACGTAACTGCACGTAACAGTTCCAGTGCAGACCATGAACACCGAATTCTTGGTCCATTGGGCAGACACTGGTGTAGCACAGTTCTGTTCTTAAGATCAGTTTCGGTTGTGGTGGGGGAAAAGAAGGGCAAAGTAATGCATGGACAGTATTTCAGATGATGGCTTTGGTTACACTAACTTTCATAAAATCTCCAGACTACTGATGTTTGGTTTGCCTTTTGACAGACTCCTGTCATTGTTTTCCCTTATGGTTGCTTCAGGTGTAAATGGGTTTCATTAGCCAGCTGCCACATCACTCCTGAGTGCTTTTCCTCTTGGTCCCCACCGTGTAAGAGCCAGGCTGTCTCCCTGGCTGGGTGAGGACCCAGGAGACACAAGAGATACATAAGAGATACTGCGGGAAGTGTCACAGTTGAACAGGTGACAATCTTCCCTCTGGTGCATAAAACCAATATTTCTACTACAGTTCCCACTAGAGGTTCCCCATAAGGGTGGAAAACATTTGCATAACCTTTGCAACCTCTGGAAATAAAGCCTGATAGAAAAATCTGTTGCCAGTCTCTGGCAATGAATTCTCAAGTTAGCAGCAGGCTCAGAGACAGCCTGAAGAATCAGCAATTATTTACTTTAAAAAAGAAGGCAGTTCCTTATAACACTGCCTCAGAAAATGTAGTCCCACCAAGAGCTTTATGGCTTCAGGGCAGCTGGATCTGATTATTAATTTGTCTGCTATAAAGACTGTCTTTTCTAAGGACAATATTTGGGAACTGACACTCTTTACACTCTAATTTATATGTTAAATTAAGCAACAGCTACAATAAGGACAGGCTCTGACTGAAAACACAGACCTTCGTAAAGAAAAATTGAATGGATACCTTGAGTCAAGTTTTGGCCCAGGACTTGTTACACCAATATCCGTCTGTGTTGCAGATATCTGGTGTGATCTTTGAAATACGAACCAGGGGCAATTTGCCCAAGGCCAGTAGATGTTAAAAAACCCCAATAAATAAGACATTAATGTGACTTCCAAAAGTTTGTGATGGTTGTGAATCAAATTTACTTGGACATCAGAAAAATTAAGCTATTCTGGAAATCTCAGCAGGCACTTACCTGACGTGTCAGGTACCCAGATAGTTTTGAAAATCTGGCCCCACTCCAGGACTCAGTTTCCTGTTTCTGAAGTGGTGAAATAGCTCTTCCCTACTTAATAGGAGTTTTGTGAAAAGAAACACATGTACTGAGACATACTAAGACATTCTGGTAATGAGAACCATGAAAATAATTAAAATAAACATTCTCCTTGCTTGGGAATACTGGAAATTGCCTTTTGGAATTTGCAGAGCAGAAAATCAATAAGAGAAAGGGAACAAACATAAATGAAAACACGCCTTGCCCTAACTGAGTCTTTACTCACTGTGGGATTTAGGGAAGATCTAAATGTTTGCTCCAACATTTTTCCCTTTTTTTGTTGTTTGTTGTTGTTATTTTGTTTTTAAAACAACTTCCACATCCCTCTTGTGGATACCACCTCTCCTGGAGCTACCTGGAAGGTACAAGCAGAACCGAAGGGAAACATAGATCATGGCCTGCATCTTTGCACAGAGCTCATCTACATTGCTCTGCTTAATCCTGAGTGTTAATGAAAAGAAAGCCTGAGGGAAGGTCTTTGCACTGTAGCTGAAACCAAAGTGCAGTAATATTTCCAGTCATCCCTGAGCTTGATACGCCTGAGAGGTGAAGCAAGACAGAGATGATATTAGGCTATTTTCATGTCCTTTTTGACTACCTCACTCCAACATGGGCCCTGGTTTGAGAGAAGGTATTTGTGTCTGTACCATCATAAATCAGAGCAGCCCCAGAGCTGCTCTATTTCTGGCAGCAACAGTGGCCTTGTTTCCACTTAAAGCAACTTTATACCCTCTTTACATTGCTGATGCCATGCAAAAGGGAAATGGAGCAAAGCAAAATTGACTTCTAGGGTGAATGTACATTTTTGTTTGTTTTCTTTTCTTTCAGGAATCTATGTACATTGAAGAGTCCTCAAATAAAAACGGTGTGATTTCTTTGATTTTCTCTCTGAAAGAAGAAGTTGGGGCACTGGCTAAAGTTCTGCGCACATTTGAGGTAAATATTTTCCTTCAGGAGACCTGACCAGGTCTTTACATTTTTGCATTGCAGCAACATTTGCTCAGGGTATTTGTGGTCATGTTTGTAATTCCATTTCATTGCCATAATGGGGGAAACCAACATGCGTTTCTTTTCTGGGGTTAAAATGACTTGAAGTCCTGGAGCAAAAGTGGCCTTTTTAAGTTAAAATTTTACTTCAAACTTTTAAATCAAAACCTCTACTTTTAACTGATATGAGGGTGGAAAAAATGCATTTTCTCAAGTTAAGCAGGAGGTATTCCACTGTAACTGCTTGAGTAAGAGGTAGAAGTGAATTGGGCAGTAACCTGAGATTGTCGTCTGAGTATGTGTGTGTGCATGTGTATGTGTATGTGTATGTGTATGTGTATGTGTATGTGTATGTGTATGTGTATGTGTATGTGTATGTGTATGTGTATGTGTATGTGTATGTGTATGTGTATGTGTATGTGTATGTGTATGTGTATGTGTATGTGTATGTGTATGTGTATGTGTATGTGTATGTGTATGTGTATGTGTATGTGTATGTGTATGTGTATGTGTATGTGTATGTGTATGTGTATGTGTATGTGTGTGTCTGTCTGGTACATTTCTTTGGCCAATTAATTTGGCTCTGAAATACTTGATCTCTTGCACCTGTTATTCACAAATAAATATGTCAGACCCCATGTATGTGTATGTGTATGTGTATG
>NW_008825614.1:16396294-16417378 GCF_000699105.1 Pygoscelis adeliae | reverse complement strand
TTATATTTATATTTATATTTATATTTATATTTATATTATTTATATGTATAGAAAGGCAAATATAACCTGAATGTGAGCCGTGTGACTCATAGAGCACATGTTGCATGAAGCATTTCTACTAGGGGCAGCTACTGTCCTCTTAGCCCTTGTTTACCTCAGTAAATCTGATATAAATAAGCCCACCATCTCCCACTGTTGGTACTTCTACAGAGAGGGTAGATGATAACTACAAAACAGCATAAAAATGGCAGCATTTTGCACTTTGTTCACTCCAAAGGAACTCAGCGGTTTGTACTGACTGATTCGGAAAACTTTTGGAGAAACAAGGAGCCATTTACCTTTCAGGACATTGTGTGCCTATTTATTCTTCCAGAAATATTTCCCAGATGTCATGGATGCAGTTTAAAAAGCACGAAATCCTTGCAATTCAGGATGGCCGTGTTGCAACACACACAGCTGTGTACTCTGTGTTCCCAAGCCAATACACTCTGTTATATTGGTTTTGTGACTCTTTTTTTTAAAGAATATCAACATGTAATAGTTGTGCCTGAAAGCAGCTCTTTCTATAGAACACTGTAAAAAGTTGTGGCCTGCATACTTTCCATTTGTAAACTGAATTGACTAGGGGATGAAAGGTTTGTGTGGTATTAGTACAAATGAAAAATAATTATGAGTTATAGGACATATTTGATTCATTAAGATGAAGGGAAATTCATACCAATGACAGCAGAGCTAGTCTGAATCTGTGAACTGACCATTGCAATACAGTCCTGCAAAATGTCCATATGTTGGCAGCGTGCATGTCTGTAGGTGAACTAAGGAGGCCTGTTGATATTCTCTTATTAAATGCATTGCTGTCTACTAACCAAATTGCTATCAGCCTTAAAGGAAAATCCGCAGGGGAGTTAGTATAGAAAGGAGAGAAATAGCCACTCCTTGCGTATGACTCTTCTTGCCCCAAAGCACGTACCTAAACTAGACCAGCTGAATCATGGTTTTCCCAAGTGACCCTGACAGCAACTGAAAGATGTCTGCACTGTGGTGGTTTCCCAACCCAATGAGGCTGATTCTTTCTGTGCAAACTTGCAATCTGCCCCAGCACCAAGGTTTGACAAGAGACCGGGCATAGGAACTCTTAAGCCAGTTTTGCGTGCTGTTGGCAATGTAGTAGGGCTGGAGGGAAGGAATTTAATGGTACAAGCCTGACCTGCAGCTTCAGCTCCTCAGGACTGTCATTAACGAATTCATGAGTACTGGGGTGTGTAAACCAGAGCAGCCCTTGGGCTGTTCTAACTCAACGTAAAGGTCCTCGCTCTGTGTACAGCTGTGTAAGACTCATGGACATGCACAGCTGAGACAACCCCCACCCTTTCCCACCCAGGCCATAACCATGGTATCTCAGAGACACAGACTTTGTTCTCAGTGACATCTGCAGCAGAGATGGGGAAGGCGGTGATATACAGGTGAAGGGTGGGGACAAAGAGGAAGACCTCGAGAGGGTTTTTTTCCTCTTGTACCCCTTCCCTGCTTGATAAAATCAACTGTGAGGTGCAGGTTAGCTATAGGAGTTGGTCCAGACCCTCTGTTGGTGGGCTCCTCTGGGCAGGGAGACCCCTCGCCTTGTCACCAGGGTCTCTGTCTCCAGCTCGGTGCTGGCCTGGGGAAACACAGTGGGTTTGTCTCAGAGGGGTGGCACAGGGAGAAGATGTGGGAACGGCTGCTTTGGCTGTCACTGCCTCACACAACCACATGAAGTAGGAAAAAGGAAAACAAAAAAGCCACAAAATATGATCAGACTGTTCCCCGAAGTGGACGTGGCGCTGCAGCTGCTGGCCCCCACAGAGGGCCAGACCTTGTACAGCCACTCGTGCGTGCTGATGGCCATGTGTGGTGTGTTCGGAGCCCCTCTGATCCTTGCTGAGGCTGGGGTTTGCCCAGGCTTCTGGGATCTCTCTGGGCACTCGCACATGGGAACGCAGGCGGAGGGCACAGCTCAACCCTCTCCTCCTCCCAGCTCACACTTGGGAGTGATTAAGGGATGGTGCCTCCAGCACTGGCTTTGAGGATTTTGCCTTTTCTCTAGACAATCTGTAAAACTACTCTGGGACACGAAGAGGGGAGGAGGAGGATTAAGAGAGCTGTAAATATGAAAGTCTTGAAAATAAATCCTCTCTCAAGACAGGGAAGAAAACGTGGAAGCAATATCCAGACTGAGATACAGGGAATTGAGGGGATACCTAAAGAAAGGAGACATCTCATGGTGCCATCAGCAGCCAGGCTGCCTTTCTGTAAAGGAAGTGTCTGTGTGGACCTGGGGAGGTTCATCCTCTCCTTGATTTAAGAGCTGGAGCAAAAATTTCTGTTACTCTGCGAGGGTTGTTCCGTCACTCTTGTGTCCCTGCCCGGGATGCAGGAGCAGCTCCTCACTCTCAGGTTCACATCCTGCCCATGTCCTACTTCTGTGCTGGGGTAAAACTTGGCCAGGCATTAGCCCCCACTACAGCTTGATCTCCACGGGGAGCAAGAGCCCAAAGGGAGCTGTGCTGTGCTCCAGCCTGGCCCTGCACCTGGATAACAGGAGGCCCAGGACTGACGGCAAATCAAGCACCACGGCTGCTCCCCAGTCCAGACATAATCTGTACTTGCTCAGGAGGTAAACCTCCCAGGGAAGGAAGTAGTGTCCAAACACAGCCCAGATGAACTGGGTAAACCCCCATTGTGGGCCAGGATGGACTGAAGGTAGGGGGGCCTCGTATCCAGGTAGGTGAAGGCACAAGGCCAGTGGCTACAGAGAGAGCACTCACAGGAGAGAATTACATCCTGTAACTGAGACACCAAGTTTAAGAGAATTTCAATGTGTTTTGGGGAAAGACCAATGTTTGTCCTACTCAAACATCCCTCAGGGTTGCTCATGCAGTTGAGAGAGTGCTGCATGCTCTCACATTTGTTTTTTTGCTCAAAGACCCAAACTCTTGTTTTCTGTTCAGATCCCAGTTGCACACAAGTATGTGGCTACAGTGACAACTGTTGTTTTTCCTATGTAGCTTGAAGGCTTTTTTTCTGAGGAATCTCCTCTATGTACTCAGCTCCTTAAGTCTGCTGTCTTTATGTCCAAAATGTACTTGATTATATCCACTTTCTTCTTATGTTTACTCTTGATTCATATTCTCTCTAATGCATTTCAGTGCTAGGCCAATGCACAATGTCAAAAAAGAGCAAGCAGTCTGTATGGAAGTAGGGCTAGACCCTCAGAAGGGCAGACACATATTTAAAGGAAGACTATATGGCTTTTTAAGCTGGAAGCATTTCTGTCTTTAAAAGCAAACCCGGGCCACGTCTACGGAAGGGTTCAACATCTGCTTTGGGTGGGAGGAGAATCTTTTCTCAGCCTCGCACACAAAAATAAGCAGCACTCAGGAAGACCCCCTAAACACCAGACCTCAGCAGGCTCCTAAGCTCTTCTGACCCTTGGCTCTTGTCTCCCCTCTGTTTTGCAAATCCTTGCCTGGTTGCATGAGTCTGCTCCTCCTGGGCTGCTCTGTACCCAGGGTGCCCTATGCCACTGTTGACAGTAGAGTCCCTGCAGTCCCTTCTCCACCTTCCCTGTGGAGAGGCAATGTCTGCAGGGCCAGACTCACCCTCTGACATGTGCTGTAATGTAATATCAGCTCAATCATACCCAGTAATAAGTAGATTGTTAAAACTGAATCCACTTTGCTTCCATACTAGCTGCTCTGTGTGTATATTGGGATGTGGTAAAGATTTGCTTTCTGCTTATCAAACCCAATTATTTTGCACTTGAAAAGCCTGTTTGTCCATAATCTTTATCTGTCCTAGTGTGCATACAGCTTCCTTATGGGTTCTGCTTGGGTAACACCTCTGTCCTCATTGCAGTCTTGAGGGTAGCTGTAGAGACAGCATAAACCCACCAGCAGAGTCTTTACACCAACTTCATTTTATTAGGACCTGCTGTGCACTAAGGCACTGCTTGGTGCAGCCATATGCTGTTTATTTGTCTCATGTTATTACAGAAGATGATAGCTAGGAAGCCAAAACTCAGATAAATACGTTAGTCTGAAACAGAACATCACACACAAGCAAAATATCATGCTTATGTCAGGAAGATAGAATAGTTATTGTGGAGTTAAGTTTCTTTTTTGATTCACTGGACAAATCAAAAAGTTACAGCATATAAGTCCAGGTCAGAAAAAGACAGAAATCTTCCAGGTCTCTTATCAAAACTGAAAAAAGCAAGGCAGAGCATTTTGGGTTAAATCAAATGTTACACTTGATGGGAATGTTTATTTTTCTCTGTAGTGATAAAAGCCTATTGAAATTGAGATCATTTTTTTAAACAACAAAGCCCATTCTGAAAGAAAAAAAGTGAAAAAAAAAGTTGTCCCCCCTCAAAGATTGGCATTTCCAAAGTTAAATTAATCATTAAAAAATATCAGAACTAAACATTTCAATATGCAAAAAGGATTGCCCTCAGTTTTAATTGAAATTTTTCCACATGAATTTGTGAATGCATTAATCTCCTCCAAAGTTCTTTTCCTGATGGATTTACGAGTAGTAGAAGACATGTCAGCTGTGGTATGTGGCAAACATTGGGTTGGAATATATTACAAGTTTGCTCAACCCATTCTCGGAGAGGAGCCTTCCATCTTCTTTTCACTGACATGACCTTCCCAAATACAGAGCAGGACTTCAGTACAAGGTCCAGCCGTGAGTGGTATTGTTTACAGTGGGTAGGGCTCTAGCTCAAAAGCAGCCCCATTGGTTTGGACTGAGTAGTACTCCTGCTCCTGGAGTAAGTTACTGCTCCATGGGAGGACTGGATGAGAGTAATGGGCTGCACTGAATGAGACCCTGAACTTTCAGAGCCAGCAAAGATGACTGTGCTCTTTTTCTGTTTAGGAGCTTACTGTATTCAACAGAAAGTCCAAAGTGACTGTTATCTCTTTGTCCCTTAGGAAGGTATTGGCTCTGCAGTGTTTTTTGGGTTGTTTCCAAATCAGGAGAAGCAAGCAGTCACTTTGGCCAGGGGGTGTGTTGGAGGTATCTGCAGCGATAGGTGAACAGGCCAGGCATGCCTCTCCCAAGAGACTTGTTTTTTCATCACCGTATGCGTATGCACAGCTACAATAATTTTATTGCACCTGAACTCAGTGCTCCAGATCCGTGTCAGTCTGAGCTCTCCTCTTTCCAGGGCCAGGAGAGCAGGGCTCCTTGATCTAGTAAAATAACATGAGTTTTAAGAGAGGAGTGCCATCTTGCTAGGTGCTTATGCAGTGCCACATGCTCTTATGTCTGTTTTTTGGTTTGTCCTACTCTTCATGTTTTGTGGCTAGATTGTGCTGAATGCCTCATACCAAACTTCAGGGCTGGAGCAGAAGTGCAGAGTGATGGGCACCAGGGACTGCTCCGGGGCCCGCTGCCCTCTGGAGCTGTTTGCTGGCAGGGGTTACCTCTGGGTCCCTTTGCCTCTGGGAGCTTGTCATGCAAGGAATATCCTGGCAGATGTGGGGGAGAAGATGGGGAAGCACTGTCTTCAACTGAGAAGGTGGCTAAACCAGACGGCTGCCTTTGCCTTCACTTTGGGAAACCATGGCTGAAGGCATCGCTGTAACTTCCAACTCCTCCAATCTGTGAAAATTAGGCACTGAGTTTCTACTTGTGCTTCTGAAAGTGTCATCCTTCAGGAAACCCAGAACTAGCCCATGGCAAGGGTTAAAAGGACATGTCACTTTTTTTGGTATCAGGAAACTGCAAGTAAATTCTTGTTTTGGGAGAGTTCACCCAAGTTCTCACTGAATGTTGATTAGCGGCACTGTAGAGATGTTGACGGTTTTTCATCTGGTAACAATGTGGGGTCTCCTGATGAAGCCAAACTTGCTTAATGACAACAGTCATGAAAACAAGCTGCAGATGGATTTCACAGCTGTACTTAGTTTTAGCAACCGTATACAGGAGCACTTAGTAATGCGTAAATGGAAGGACATATGAATGCCATGAGAAGCAGTAGTCCATAACATTCCCAGAAATGATCCATCCCTACTGAAAGCTTCCCCATGTAGCTGTGAAAACACAACTTTTCTTTTCCAATGATCAGGCCATTAAACTCTCTGAGCGTGGGATCACATTCTCTTGGCAGTGACCTCTGCAAGACTGCCGACATAGTGTAACACCAGGCTGGTTTGATCCCACCAGTGTGGGGCAGATGCAGGGTGGGAGACACTTGGTTGGGATGGCATAGTTGGAATAAACTGGGGAAGGGGCTGGAGCTGCTTCATGGTCTCTGAGAGGGAGCCAAGGCTGAGGTCCAGCGCTGCTGGGTAAGGCAGGCAGGGAGACGGGTAATCTCCCCCTGCATCCACCGTTGCCTCTGTTGTAAAATGATATCTGTATCACTAACCCCTGTCATTCAAAAATCATGACTTACACAAAATGGACTTAGTTCTAACTTGATTTTTGAGCTCTGAGAACATGTCTTGAGACTTCTTTCTCTAATGGGCAGTGATAGAGATACAGTTAATTCGGATATTCAAATAATGAAAGCTGAGATCTTTCACCACCAGGAGTGGAGGTATTAAGAAAAAAAGCAATAAATTTGGAGTGACTTCTGCTAACTTCAAGGGATCTGGCAATACTGTACCCCTGTGATCTCCATTAGGTGCTACACCTAATGCTACCCTCAGTCCTCAAGGCAAAATCTGTTCCGAATTGTTAATAGTTGCTAAAAAGTATGTTAGAAATGGCCTAGTACACTGTTTTGAAATAAATGCAAGGTGAACAGCTACCCCTCCTCTACCAACAGAGAAGCACTCCAGCAGGTACGTGGTTGTATGATAGGATGTGTCCATGTAGGAGAGACTCAACCTCTATGCTGATCATAAACCTGAGGAGAAGTAGGGAAACACCAATCTGCTGCAAGTTCTTTGCAGTTGCAATGGATGATGGAGCGAATTCAGCAGAGGCACATTTAATCTCAAGTCATGGGCTCATCTGATTCCTATGAACTCTAAAACAGGAAAGGCAGAAGAGACCAGTTTTAATAGTTCAGGTGTGAATACAGCCTCAAATGTGTGACAGCCCAGATCTTCCAAAAACAGTTAGGTTAGGAGTTAGGTTCCATCAACAAAAAATAGCTGAGAAATCATGAAGTGCCATAAAATAAATACAGAATTTTTATTAGCTGTCTTTTGAGGGCATACATTGTCAACATTTCAAGCTCTATTAAAAAAACAACAGAGAGATTGAAAACTGCTCAAAATAAACAACTAAACCAAAAATGCCCCCATTCTCCTTTCTCAGGTAAGCATTTGTCTCCAGAAGTTGGAGCTTTAAATGAAGCATCAACTACTGTGAGAAACCTGATGCAATTGCAAGATTTGGCAATACTGAGGATACAAAAGTTTTGAACAGTGTGAAACTATGAAGATTAAACACTAGATGGAGTAGTTGGACTAGAATGAAATTGAGATTTGTAAAGCAACTCTAGTAACAGAGCCACTGTAAATATTTTGAAATCAGGGGCTTAGTAGGGAGGCACAGCATATGAGAGCATGTTTCTCCAGGAGCACCAGTTCAGGGAGTTGGACTTATGCTGCTGAATTCTTGCTTTGAAAACAGTCACCAGAAGAGTTCTCCCTTCAGCTTCTCTGCTGTGAGGTCCTGAAGCCTCGGCACAAAGAGGTAACGGGTTGGCTCTGCACATTGCTGAGCTGCAGGCACCCCTCAAATAAACAGCAAACCAGCTTCACATTCTGCGGGAAGCTGTTCTGCTTATCTCAGGTGTAAGAAAGGAGGTGACTCTTTCCATGAGCTCCTTCCTCTCTGTCTTCTTTTTTTTTTTTTCCTTTTTCCCACTCTTTTAGGTTGTGGCCATACTTTGGGAGGCATTGATGCTCCTGCTGACTTAAGCATGCCTTGTGCCCACCCTGCAGCTTGTCTCTTCATTCCCAACCCCTGCATCGTTCCCGCCATTTTGTGGGCACCACTGTTTGTGCAGCTGCTCACTGAGCCAGGTTGGAGAGCTGGTACAACAGAAAAGTCACCTGGCCAAAAAAAAAAGGATATAGTCGAGGTAGCTGTGTGATCTCTCAAACACCTCTGCTATCTCCAGGGGAGGGATGCTGAGGCAGGGATGAACATTTTTGGGTGGGGGAGGGAAGTGGGGGATAACAGCCACAGAAGAGAGGTCCATGTTATCACAGCCTCTGCAAGATGTAGAAAGCCCAGTCAGGGCCCGGGACCCCATTCCCCGTGAATCTACACAGAGACAGAACATAACACCCCGACACATCAGTGCAAGGTGAAAGTAAAGCAGCACCCCAGTGTGCCTGAGCAGAGCCTTTGGCAGGGGGAGGTTTTACACCTGCTCTCCACCTATGCAGAACAGCCGAACGGCCCAGGGCTCCGAGTGCCAGCCCCACATTGCCACACCGCCTCTCCATGGTGCAGCCGTGGCAAAGAGGCTGGCAGCCCCCTGCGCCTGCTCTCGGTCAAAAGCTTCAAGCCCCGAGTCATCTGAACTTCCAGCTCTGGGCTGCCCCACCTCCCAGCACCTCACCAAGTAGAGGGTACAATGTGCGGTCTGTTTGCGAAACGGGGCTTTGGAGGCCTAAAACAAATTGTCCTCAGGGCCCAGGACAGTGGCGGCCATTCTCTCCCCCAGACGGCCCCGCGAGGACAGCATCTCTCAAGAGCAGCAGTTGGTGAATGCGCTTTTGACCTTTTCAACTTATTGTATTGGTATCTAGCCAAACAATTTAAGTTCATCTGTAGCGTGTGACACTCAGGAAACAGAGGAATGACATGCATGTTTTTTTCTACAAAGTAATAAACTGCCTTTTGTGGTGGAGTGAATGAGGCCTTTGCCACTGATGGCCAGATGTCCCCCTGTGCTGTGCAAGCAGTGAGAAGAGCAAAGAAAACCTTAAAGGCCTTGAGAAGCTCAAACTAGAGGGAGGTACAGGAAAAAAGCTTCCCTTTTTCTTCCCTGTAGGTCACAAGTAGATCCTCACAGCGTTTCTTCATGGATGAAATCCTGACCCTACTGCAGCAGAGGGTTTGACACTGACACCAGCGGGGCCATCATTTCACCCCATGTACTTTGGGGTCTTCTTATGCCTGAAAGCAGCAAACCAGCAGCTTCTCCAGGGCTGCTGAACGCCGTGTGTCAGCTCCTCTGACTGTTCTGTGGTTGTTCTTCAGGCTCAAATTTCCTCCAGGGGTTGGTCTATTTCTCACAGGGGACAGAAGCCCAGACCTGGCCTTGGTGTGCCGTGGCTGCAGCTGCAGTGTGAGCCTGACGGGAAGGTCAGGTGGTAAAGTCAGCACCAATTGAAATCTGTTTAAAAGGTTTTTCTAAAAAAAAAAAAAAAAAAAAGAAGTAATACTTTCATATTCAAATTACACTACTCAGGAAAACATTTGAGTTCAGCTGAACTGAGGTAGATTTTCCTGGACTTGTGCTTAAGTGACTGGAAAAATAGGATTTTTAGCTACTTGTTGCTTTACACATTGACATGATGGCATGCTTGAGGTCAGGTACCCACTGGCCATAGTCATCAAGACCATAGTTGCAAATGATCCCTTTCTTCAAAGCTAGGAGGCACTGCTGCTGGTCAGTGAAGATATTTGATGAGATGGAATTTGAATTTCTGTGCTAAAGAAAAGGCTTATTTGCTGTGAGAGTGATCAGACTCTGGAGCAGGTTGCCCAGAGAGGTTGTGGAGTCTGCATCTGTGGAGATACTCAAAATGCAACTGGACACAGTCCTGAGCAATCTGCTCTAGCGGACTCTGCTTGAGCAGGACTGAGTTGGACTAGATGATATCCAGCAGCCCCATCCAACCTCAGTCACTCCGCAGTTCTGTGATTTTGTGATGCTGTGATTTAAAACACCCATGTTTTTATTTGCACAAACCTGGGCTACCTTTTTGGTGCAGATACGTTTCCCATTGGATCTCTGCCCAACACCTGCTCACAGCCCTGGAAACTGTGCAGGTGGCTTTGCAGGTGACTGTGCAGTGGCTTGGCAGAAGCTTATCTCACAGGGTGCCCAACTGCTTGCTTTTCCAACCTCCTTTCAAGATGCTCATAAATACAGCATTTGCTTTCTCATGAGAGGGTTCTCTACAGGTGGAACGCCTACTTCCCGTGTTGATCCTGGGGAAATGTTCTTGTCCACCCAGACAAGCTCCCATTACGTACTTGCGGTGCTGGAGTCACTATTTACAATACAAAGCCTGTTTACAACTTGTATCCTGCTTCTACCTTTTTCAAAGGTTTATGTAGTGCATAGTCTTTATGGTGGTGCTCTGCACAAGGATGAGCCCCACATCCTTCTCATTCTTCCTTTTTGTCTCTCTCCCTCTTGTGAAAATCCTCAGTCCAGTGGCCACCAGAGGCAAGTCTCTACTTTTGAGTTATTTGGATTGTATAGTATGGGTTGTTGACTAACACGTGAATTTTAGCTAGTCTTTGTCATATTTGTTCCCCCAAACCCTGTGTGACTAAAATATCTCTTTCTCATAGGAAAAAGGTATAAACCTGACCCACATTGAGTCTCGACCTTCCCGTCTCAACAAAGATGAGTACGAATTCTTCATTAACTTGGAAGGCAAGAATGTCCCAGCGCTGGACAAGATCATCAACTCCTTGAGAAATGATATCGGAGCAACAGTCCACGAGCTTTCACGAACAAAGAAGAAGGACACTGGTAAGGATACACTGACAAGGATAATATTGACAAGGAATTGACAATGTCATATACTTAAATGACTTCTTTTTCCTGTAGCAAAGGAGTTCCTCTTGGATCTGTATGGCTGCATTTCCCTCCCTCTGCCTATTTTGCTGATATTGTAAGCTTTTTCATACAAAGATTTTCTCTCATTGTAAACTGCAATGCTCCATCTTTTGCCGTGCTTCTGACTGGGTGTCCTGGGAACTGGTGTTATGCCCTAAGCAATTGTGCAGGAAGTTGTAGGTACATCTATTTTCTGCTCCCAGTCTCTGCCCTGTTTTAAAACAGGCAGCATTTATATACACAGCTTTTGGTAAGTCATGCGGGGTGGCAACTTTTGTTCTTGACACACACCTGTAACGTGAAGGAATAACAGGGGTGCAGGTGGGACCCAAACTGCCATGTTTAACGCAGATACGTTAGCTTATCAAGCCCAATGACATATCTCCTGAATCTCTGACTACCATCCCATAGCTTTTGGACCACTGAACACTGAAAGCCACTGCAGAGCCTGTACACTTTTAGCCTTTTCCTATGTTCTCTGCCCACATGAGAACTTGGAAGACGAGAGACAACAAGGATCTCCATATGGGATGCACTACATCTGTCTAGTTACTGTCTGCCCTGAGTCAAAAACCCCACATAAACTCAATCACAATTTAAAAGGGCAAACAGTTCCAGAAAAATCTGCAGGTGCATGTATAGACTTGGCTTGCAGATGGTACATCAATTCCCCTGAGAAATCCAGGCCTTGATCTGCCTCCTTTTCCCTCCCACCCCATCCCCATAATAAATCGGTGCCTGTTCAGCACCCAGCAGAGTCAAGCCTCTACAGTGCCATTTTATGGAAAAATGTCACCTATTGAAGACTGCCTTTCGCCTTACTAAGGAAGGATGGCTCCCTGGAGTCCCAAGGGAGGTCACCAAGAGTGTGTCCTGGAGACATCTACAATGCCTGTGCATTGTGTGTCCCAGCTGGGGGACTGCCTTATCTTGAACACTTCTCCCAGAGGGCACTCAGGTGAAAAGAAGCTGTTTTTTAACTTTTAAGTGACACACAGACCCTGTGAACCCAGTCAGACTTTGCTGTCTTGTACAGTGAGTCCATTCAGAGTCAGTCCATACAGAGCCAGCACTGACAGATGAGTACGTTACAATTATGATAGGGCATCATAAAAATAGATGTAAAATTTTAAATCAGAAGATGGGGGCAAAAGTCCTGTAAGGGGTTATGTGGTCTGTCCCCTGGCAAAAGGCAGGACTAGCTAAACCACCGTCTGTCCTGAGTGGTGGAGATTTCCCGGGCTCCACGGCTCTGCGCTGCGGGGCTGCCCTGCTCTGACCCAGCCTCACTTGCTGCACCGAGAGCTGATGACTTCTCCTCCTGTCTGCCTTTGACATTGGGAACAGAAGATATTCTTCCTCTTTAGACCAGCCTTTTTGGTGTCTGGTGATGTATCCTGCCCAATCTCAGCCTTCTCTTCTCAGGGCACCTGGTTTCTGGGCTTGTGGCCAATCTTGTTGCTCTTTTCTGGAGTGTCTCCAGTAGATTAGATAAAACCTAGGTGTAAATATGGGCTATAAGGATTCTATTGCTCTGGTGAGCAATTACTTAACTAATTATTAAACCAGTTGTTTCTCATTTGCTGACTCTTTATAAACTGTTTATTCAATGGATCCTTCACACAAAGTCCAGCTGCCTTCCAGATTCTCCTTATTCAGGTAGGAACTGCTAGTAAAAGGCAGCATAACAAAACAAAAAGTGACAGTGAAGTACTGTTGCAGTGCCTTCCCCCTTGCCAAATATCTCTGGGACCTCACAGATCAACCTTGGCACAAACCTTGTAGTGTGGTGGATGTGCCAAGAGCCTGGCACGATGCGGTGGCATCCTCATGGGGCAGGAGGAGGAATTGCCCTCCTGTGCTCCTAGGCTGGTATGCCCTTTCAAACACTTGGATTTACTTTCTGAGTTTGGTCTCCTGGACCCTGGCTGCTGGCTGCTTCAGCCCCATCCTTACGGGACTCTTGCACCTCTGGGCTGAGATGAAAGGAGGGGAGGAAAAGTCCCCCGGGGTGACCATTACCCCTGCTCCCTGCTGTCCCTCACACAGGTACATGTGAGTCCAACACCATCCATCCGCCTCTCCACTTTTTGGGCTTGTGGATGCGCCTCACTCCTGCTATTGAAAATGGGGAGGCTCTGCCACCCACTTTGGTGGGAGCAGGAATAACTCCCTGCTCCTGGAAGAAATCCCAGGCAGGTTAGTCGTAATTCTGCCTTCGGAGGGAAATAAGGAAAGATTTTGTGAGTTGTCCGTGCTCCTAATTGTCAGAGATTTTTGCTGGAGTTGAGGCTGCTTGGTACAGTGATGGCTGCCCAGCATCCAGTCTGAGACATATGTAAATGCCTCTTCAGATAACAGATGTGATTTTAATAGGATTTCAGACTTTAAATGCTTTAGGTCTGGATCTGCCTCTTCCTTCCTAGGAACAACATGAAAGGACATTAATACCTTCTTGAGATCACTGCTAGTAATCCTTTTACTGTTTCCTTTGTGTCCTACCCATGACATTACATTTGAAGATGAAAAAGAAGAAGGCAGATACTCTTTGGAGTCAGTTCTCTCCATTCATGAGATGGAGGGACAAAAGGTTGATTAGGTGATTTATGATCATGTCAAATCAAAGATGATCTCTTCTGGGGGCTTTTTTATTTGCAGAAGAGAGTTACAGGGCCTAGCAGGGCTTGCCATTACTTTTGTTTTTCTAACTATTATTAAGAAGTTAGTAATAAACTTTATTAAAGAATAAACTTTATTAAAGAATGAAGTTGTGTATAAGTATAGGCCAGAGTCGGATAGAGATACAGCTCTAAATATCAGCCAGGAAAGGCTTGTGAGTGAAATTCTGACTGCATAGAAGTTAAAACTCCCGTGGTCAGCTGTAGGATTAGGATTTCACTGCATGTTACTGTGTTGATCAAAGGATTTTTTGAGCTAGATTACCCTGTCAGTGCTGCAGAAAGGGACTTGATCCCCTTCTGTCTGAGAGGATAACTCGTATTTGTTTGTTAGTTTCAGTAATTCAGAAATAGTATAAAGTGGGAGCAATTTATTGCCAAGGAAAGAGAGGAAGATTGATATTTCTTTTTGCCCTTTCCCTTTTTCTTCTCTTTTTTGTTTTCAATTTCAACTTCTCTCATGAGTAATAAGGGTCCAGTCAAACTGAAATCCCCAAAGAGCCGTATTTTGAAAGGTCAAACAATCCCTGCTTAGGGTATGAACTGTGGGTGGCAAATTCTGGGCTGAGGCAGCTACAAGGGCAGAGCCATGGCAAATCTGGTCGTAATCCACAGATGTGATTTTGTGATATTTTATTCCTAAAACACAGAACAACAGCAATATGCCTCCAGGGAGCAAACTCTCAGGAATATGGTTATGGAGACGTTGTCATGCTCTTCTCAGTTGGCAGGTAAAGGCTGGGAAGGTTTTCTCCTGAAGGCAGTCCGAGCTTCCATGGGACTGATTCTTTCACCACTGCCTGAAGATGCTCTCAGCCCTTCTTTGCTAAGGCTTAACTTTGTTTATGTTCATGATTTGAGCAAAAAATCCCTATTTTACTCAGTTTCCTGTAGGAAGCACACAGTGCCATTCTTGGGACAGTGCTCTGTGGACAGTCAGAAAAAATTTCTTGCCTTGCCCCTTCTGTATAGTTCAACATTAAACACATGTGTATATGCTTTATTGGGCGAGGTATAAATGAACAGCGCTTTTTTTTTGTCTGAGCACTCTAACTGTTTTTAGGGTCTTTCCTCTCTTAAATGCAAAATGTAATTTTGGTTTCCCATGTACACACCAAAACAGTTACAAATACCAGGTTTGGACCAGCAGTGTAATTTTAGCTGAGAGCAGGCCAGCAAAATGCTCTAAATCCTAAGGTAGTTTCAGAGTTTCAGATGAGATAGGCTAGCAGTCACTGGGCCAAAAGCCCTTTGTAGAGATGGAAAGATTTGTTGTGAAAACACAGTGCATCTCTTCATGGCTCTTTTTGGAAACAAGCTGGGTATCTGCAGACCACTCGGAGCCCATGAATAAAAAAGAATTAAATATTATTCTGTTGCAGCATTAGGGAAATGCAGACAATTTATTGCATTTCTGAGACAGGCTGGAGGCTGAAGTTCTGTAGGGGCCTTGTTTGCTAAACCCTGAGGCTGGCCAAAGCATTTGGGACCATTTAAAAAAGGGCTAAACCTGGGCCTCGAACTGCTATAAATTGCATAGACCTGTCTTTGACCCTCCTCATAATGGTCCAAATGGAGGAGTTCTGCAGAAGTCCTCACTGCCCCTGGTTTGCTGCCCCTCATATAAATGGCTTATTAGCATTCTGCTAAGCGTTTGACCCCATGGTAATTTGGTCACTACTTGGGTGTCCAGCACGATCCCATAAATGCTGTTGTTTCACTTACAGACAAATCAATATTTATTACTGATCAGCCCACATTTGCTCCTCAAACCTTCACAGAGGCCCAGTGTTGCAACAGCTTGCCCTGGCAATTCGTTAATGGCCGTGCAGACAGACAGCGAGTCTGGCGAACGGGGCTGGAGGAGGATGTCACAAACAAAATATGGGATAGATTCAGCCAGGGGGTAATTTGATTTGATCTTTTAAATAGTTGCTGGGAGGGCTCGGGACAGCCTCCTGGCACACCACAGCTAGGCAGAAGACCCAGTAGCCCTTTTGCACCCTGGTCCCTGATGCAAGGGCTGTAATTGGTGCAGTGCCTGCCCTGGGGCTGTGCTCAGCACCTTTGACTCTTGTTTCTGCGAGAGCTGAGAAGGCTCAGGACTTTCCAGGACCTGACTTAACGTCAGCTATGCTGGTGCAAATAGCACTAAGCATCCTCAGGATTTCCCTTTCACAGCCTGCCCCTTTCATCCAGCCCTGCGAGCTCAGAGCTGCTCTCTCTTAGCCACCGCTGGTGTCTGGGGGGACCTGAGTGGAGGACAGACACCTGCTGAAAATAGGTCAGGTACCTATAGCGGCTGCATGCCTATAAGATAAGGTGCTGCTCCTGTGTAGGGGAAAAACAAGCCACACATCTCCATGCCTGGGACTGACACCGCATCAGCCTGGGGGTCGGTCTGTCCCAGAGTTTATCATGAGTTCTGCAAAAAGTAGGGGATCTTGAGAATAAAATGTGTTTAATGAAAGTAAGTCACTATTCGGTATCCATTTTATCCCTTCTTGAAGTTGCAATGATTCAAACCCTGCCCACCTAGACCTTTCTGATTCAGGGCAGCAAAACCCTACAGTCATCGCTGCTGAAATCCACTGCAGACTTCAGCCCCCACCAGTCTGTCTGCACAGCCCGGACCTTTCAGGTCATGGTGCGTCCCTGAGAATAGCGGTTATTCACTAACACTGACAAATTCTTTGCTGTGGCGCTGCCAGACAGCTTTTTTTCCAGTGCCTAATCCCAAAACATTTATTCGTGTGCCTCACCTCAGCCTGATAGTGGGGAGTCTGAAGCACAAAACAGTGAAGCGATTCCCCCACCATCACACAAAGCTCAGTGGCAGAGCTAGGAGATAAACCTGGTGCCCGGCTGCCCACGTAGAGAATAGGGGCGGGATGGCTGGGTGTGCTCACCCTTCACAAGGCGTGAGTAGTGACCCCTCTCTAGGGCTCAGACACACCTTTTTCTACTCACCCTCTCTGACCGGTTATAACTCAAGGGGCTGGAGGCGCAGGAAGGTTGCTAAGAGCAAGGTGAGAGAGTATTTCTGGAGAAACTAGAGAGCTAGCGGTACACGCAACAAATAAAGTCATTTTGGGAAGATCTTCCTGGGACTGCTGCTGCCATCTAGTGACTTGTTCAGGTCTGGTTTTTAGGGCAAAGCAGAAGGGTGTGCAGCTCGGAACGGGGGGGGACCAAAACCCACTTCTGCTGGGCGGGAGAAGGGGAGGCACAGCCGGGAGCACCGTGGAGCCGCCGGGCCGGGTCTCTGCAGCCCGGGGAGCCCTGGCAGCCTGGGACCTCCCCCGGCTGGCAGCCACCAGCTGCCTGCTTTCCCTGGCCTGCCTGAAACAAATCCGAGGGCTCCCAGCGGGAGCGTTGGATGGAGCCAGGCTGGTGGTGGGACAGCAAGCAGGTCAGGGGGAGCGAGCGCTCTGCATGGGGCTGAGCCGTGGTCGCCCAAAGTGTGCTCTGTAAAGCTGCTGTTGTTGCGCTGGCCCCTCTGCGCAGGTGCCTCGCAGAAACCCAGTCCCACAAGTGCCCTCCATGTTGTTAGGCTCAGCAGAAAGCAAGTCTGAATAATCCTGGAAACAGCATGATTCTCTTATCCCCTAGGTGGTCCATCCAGGTCTGGGATGAACCCCATCAGTGAGGCGCTTCAGGGAGCTCATGCAGCAGCTGCCGGCTGGGGATCAGGTTCATTTGGCACAAAACCCAAAATCAAATGGGGAGGTATGGCTGAGTGGCAGTGCTCCCAGCCGAGCAGAGAGCCACGTAGGGGAATGAGCTGTTTTACAAGCACTGACTGAGCAAGCGACACCCATTCGTGCAAGAAAGTCACTAAATGAACTGCAACATTTTATTGATAGAGAGGCTGTTCAGAGGCCCTGGGCTTGGACAGCAGACCTTTGGGTGGTACTAGCCTCAGAGTCCATGGAGCTGACTTGTACTCAGTGTGGGGAGCATATAGGACATGATTGCAGGGCCTGAGCATGGGGTACATCCTTAGATGGAGGTCTTGTGCCCTTTCCTCAGAAAAAACATGGTAGAAGTGGAAGTGGTGCAGAGAGAAGTGATGTGAGTGCTCGAAGGCAGCCCGTGGTTTCTGTGCCTGAAATACACAGGCAAAGTCTCAGCCAGGATGACGGATGGTAGATGGAGGATCTGACAGGGAGGTATAAAATCCTAGGTGGTCTGGAGAAGGTGAATAACAACAAATGATGTTTGTATGCAGGAACTAATTAACATCAAATGAAATAATCAAGTTTTAAACAAAAACAAATATTTTTTCATATCACATGTAAAGAAATGATAGAGCTCAGTGCTGAAGAATTTCCTGGAGACAGATGTGTACATGGGTTCAAAGAGCAATTAGTTGTATTTGTGAGAAGTTCATCACAGGCTTTTAAATTCAGGCATGGCTGTAGCCTCTGACTCAAGCAGAAGGGAAGGGAAAAAGAAGAGGCAGGCAACTAGGGTCAAAGGGCCAAAAATGTAAGAATGGGGCAGCAGAAGGGAAAGCCAAACAAGCCAAACCCAGCAGCACTGGCAGCTCCCAAGATGTGCCCAGCTGCCAGTGGTACCTAGTGGTGGTACCTACAGATGTGCTTCCCGAAACGATGACAGGACAAGGGAGAGGAATGGGCCCATGATCTCTGCAATCCCTCCATTGAGCTTCCCTGTCTCAATGTTTCAGAGGGCTGGGGTGGTCAGGCCCAGTGGTGGCTGACAAGGACGTCCCTTGCTTCGTATGCAGCCAGATCCTTCTGGAGGTGATGGAAGAGGGGGCTGCAGCCTGGTACAGCCATTGCACAAGTGTGCCAGGCCTCTTGCTGGCGAGGGGACACATGGCAGGAGACTGCCTGGATCACTGGGTGAATACACTCGTGGCTCCAGGAAGTAGGTCTGACCTGGGATGACTGCTCCATGTACCTCATGAGCTGCAGAGAGCCTCTCCTCATAGTGCAATTGCCATGAAGACCCTTGCCTTCTGCTTTCTCCTGTCTGAACACATTGCACCTGGAAAGCCCTGTGATTCTTCCTTGCCCTCCACCTTATGTCCTTCTCTAAAGGGAAGGCCGCATGGGCATTACATGCTGTGTAGTCAGTGTGGTCCCATTTCATACCCTGACTGCGCCACAGGCAGTGTGTATAGAATGTGAGTTATAAGGCAGTAGAGAACAAGGCCCAGAATGTTAATTAGATGAATGCATTATTGTATAATGACTGCAGTAATGCAATACTAGTCTGAGGTATTAGGGTGCCATTTATCATTTTATTTCAGCATCCTAGCTTAAGTGAGGCCACCAGGTAGGTCTTAGAAAGAGATTTTCAGAGGGTCAAATCCTTCAGAGGGTATCCTTCTTGTTGTGGGGTTTCTTGCTGTTCCTTTGAAATGGCTGGTTCTAGCTCCTGTGATAGTAAGGATACTCTGGAAAAATTCCTACATTTTGGTAAGCCAAGAAACAGAATAACAAACAGAAAATCATAAATATTACAAGCCAGCTCTGCGCCAAGGGCTAGATATTCCTGATGCTCTGTATTCTTCCAACAGTGCAAAACAGCCACAAATTCAAGACAACTTGCAGGGTTTGCTCTTGCCTACTACTACAGGGAAAGACCATTGCTGCCCAAAGAATTTAGCCCCTTGCATATGTTTCTTTATATTTATGATGAAAAGATGGAAAGACCAAAAGAAGGCCCCAAACCAAGTAACAAAGGATCATACCAGTCTCTGTTTCTTTTCTGTTTTGCAGTGCCATGGTTCCCAAGAAGTATCCAGGAGCTGGACAGGTTTGCCAATCAGATCCTAAGCTATGGAGCAGAATTGGATGCCGACCATCCTGTAAGAAAAAGAGTTTTATTTTTTTAACATGTTTCTAGTTATTGGGATAGGTGTTTCTCTCATTTACATTTGCTCTGCTTTAAGACAAATCTAGTAGACTACGTCTCACATGGTTTAGGACAAGAAAGGTACGACATTTCTAGTGTTAGAATCAGCCCAATCCCTAGTATGAAATAAATCAGACCAAAGGTTGCTTTAATTTGAGCAAATACCAGGAGACCTTAAAAGTCATAGAGGTCATCAGAGCACAGAGCCACCACAGGGACACCTCTGGTTTTCCGAAGTGGCTCTGATATGGTGCCTTCAGACTCATTTTGTGAATCACTAGCAACAAAAACTTCAGAAGCAGCATGTCATAGCCCAGAGATAAGAAGACTGGTTTTTTTCATCCTTGATCACATACACACAATTGAGCTTAGTACCTTGTTATGTGGTTGTTAAATCTGACATGATTCTTGTATGGTGAGACAGAACAAAAGGAAAGTCACTGTTTCAAAAAGTTTGTCATGTAAATGGTAGAGTCAGAAAGTTTTGTTCATTGGCTTAGCTGATAAAAAAATTGTATTCAGCGGTTTTTCACCTCTTCCAGATACAAGAATACTTTCTGCTTCTATTCCCTTTCCAAGCAAACAACAACTTATTTGTCAAAACACACTGAGTTCCATGCAGTGCAACAGAAATTGCTGCTATTAGTTTAATTGAGATAGGGTGATTATAAATAAATTACACGCAGCGCAACAAAAATTGCTGCTATTAGTTTAATTGAGATGGGGTGATTAGTCATTCACTACCTATTGCTTAATTTGAGATGTGTTATGTATCATGTACAATGATTCATGATGTTCAGTGTGGTCATATGAAAGGCAGAATGAAAGGAGATACTGAGTCAATGGCCCCCTTGTGTGTCATGCGGGAATAGACCAACACTGTATTTGAAAAAGGAAACAAACAAAAAAAGATATTAAAAGGAAAGAAGCATCTCTGCTCCATTTCCTAGAATTAGTTAGTGAGCAGTTTATGCCTTAAAAAGGAAACCCAGCTGCTGGGATAAATAGGTGTGACAGTACGTAGAGTGCAGAAAAAGAGAAATTAAAGGAGCCTGTGTTTTTAGTAGTTAAGTGATATGGGATTTAATCACAAATACCTCTATGCCAGGTGGTTAATCTTGGACAGCGCATTTTTTAGGCCATTGGCTGCTTCTTTTTTACTCACACTCTTAGATCTGCACTCTACTTCAGCTCTTTCCTGTACTTGGTTGTGTTTCGTGGCCCCTCAGTCTAGCTGTGCCATGCACCACTAAGAGATGCATTCATGAACTGACACAGTGCCCAGTGAGTTGTTGCTATTTGCCCTGGAGAAGTATGTCCTAGCTTGGAAGGACGTTTCTCCACTTTAGGTGGTGAAGACACTCCTAGCCCTGAGGAACTTTTAGTCTAAATAGCAGACACACTGGGATAGGTGAATGGTTATCCTAGATGAAGATTTAGAGATTATGGCTACAGATGTCGTCTATCTGGACCTCTGTAAGGCCTTGGACATGGTTCCCCACAACATCCTTCTCTCTAAACTGGAGAGGTATGGATTTGATGGGTGGACTGTCCGGTGGGTGAGGAATTGGTTAGATGGTCACATTCAGAGGGTAGTGGTCAACAGCTCAATGTCCAGATGGAGATTGGTGACGAGTGGTGTCCCGCAGGGGTCCATATTGGGACCGGTACTGTTTAATATCTTCATCAATGGCATAGACAGCG
>NW_008825614.1:16389289-16396155 GCF_000699105.1 Pygoscelis adeliae | reverse complement strand
AGAGCAGCCCTGCTGAGAAGGACTTGGGGGTACTGGTGGATGAAAAGCTGGACGTGAGCCAGCAATGTGCGCTCGCAGCCCAGAAGGCCAATCGTATCCTGGGCTGCATCCAAAGAAGCGTGGCCAGCAGGTCGAGGGAGGTCATTCTGCCCCTCTGGTGAGACCCCACCTGGAGGACTGTGTCCAGCTCTGGAGCCCTCAGCATAAGAAAGACATGGACCTGTTGGAGCGGGTCCAGAGGAGGGTCACAAAAATGCTCAGGGGGATGGATACCTCTCCTGTGAAGAAAGGCTGAGAGAGTTGGGGTTGTTCAGCCTAGAGAAGAGAAGGCTTTGGGGAGACCTTCTTGCAGCCTATCAGTACTTAAAGGGGGCTTATAAAAAAGATGGTGGCAACCTCTTTAGCAGGGCCTGTTGCGACAGGACAAGGGGGAATGGCTTTAAACTAAAGGGGGGTAGATTTAGACTAGCTATAAGGAAGAAATTTTTTACGCTGAGGGTGGTGAAACACTGGCACGGGTTGCCCAGAGAGGTGGTGGATGCCCCATCCCTAGAAACATTCAAGGTTGGGTTGGACTGGGCTCTGAGCAACCTGATTTAGTTGAAGATGTCCCTGCCCGCGGCAGGGGGGTTGGACTAGATGACCTTTAGAGGTCCCTTCCAACCCAAACTATTCTATGATTCTATGATATTTCTTATCCCTGGTTTTATTGGTAATTAGCTGCAAAAGTCAAGCTCCAAGCCACAAGGTCTATTAGACATTCTCTGTAGTAATTAAATCCTTTCAAATGGTTGAATTTGTAGTGCAAATAGGGCTTTTTGGCCTGCTAAGTGCCTACTGTTCTTCTAACAGTTTGGAAATGAGCACCTTTATATGTGGTTCATGCTGAAAATCTGCCTAAAAAGTCTGACTGAGTTGATGAGTGTGTTTCTAATGCAGTTTAACTCTGCTCCTCTAGACCAGCCCAGCTCTGCTAGGAACTGCAACAAGCTTCCTGAGAAACCAGAAGGACATAGTTATCTGAGTGCCGTTAATGAGGTGTATTGCTCTTGTGGGAGCACCTTACTGGCACTGTAAAGGAGCATGTTTCCCTTTTTTGTAGCAAGTGGAAATGAGAAAATGAAAGGATTTGGGAGGCAAGAGGTGCTGGGAGGGTGTGGCTGAATGGTTGCTCTGGTGGACCTGCAGACAGGGAAGGAGCAGTGCCCTGTGCCAGCAGGGCGCAGCGGAGCCGGGCAGGATGAAGGCAGCTTCTGCACTTCTTGGACTGCACCAGCTGTGCCCAAAGGTGCTCGGTGAGAGGAAGGCTGTTCACCGCCTGCACTTACGCAAGGACTGACCATCGCTCTTTCTCTTTAGGGGTTCAAAGATCCTGTGTACCGGGCCCGGAGGAAGGAGTTTGCGGATATCGCCTACAACTACAGACAGTGAGTGCTCAGTGCATGGGCAGAAAGCAAGCCCACATCTCCTGCCCTCTCCTAGGGCTCTCACCCTGCTGGCAATCCCTGTTTTTCCACAAGCGTCCTGCTGCTGTTGGCTTTTCTCTGCTATGTGTTTAAATCTTCCTGTTCATGCATTTATCCCCAGATCGCAGTAAAACAAAAGTAAATTGTTCCAGGCACATGTTCAGAAGAGAATGTCGCCTCCCTTCTTTCCCCACAACACCCCTCTTCCCCGGCTTTGTTGTCTAATTGAGCAGCAGACTCCATTGCTACTACAAAGACCTGAGCATTGAATAAAGCCGCTTCTGGTATTCTCCCCATTAAACCAGGGCTGGGGGAGGAGTGCCTATCATTTACATTAAAGCAGGAGCTGCATACACTATTAAAATAATGAATAACTTATGGTTCTGATGCTAATCCAGCGCCTGATACTCTACTTTTATCATGTCTGACCCAGCTGCAATCAGCAATTTGGGCTCTCATTTCCCAAGAAAAATAAATGAATAGAGATGATAAAATTCAGTTAGAACAGGCTTGCTTGATTGCTTTCAGTGATCAAATCTGGAGGAGATAAAATTCAATTCCCAGAGCCACTCACACATTTACATCAGTACTACTGGGCCTGATTCTTGCTGAGACTGGTAAAAATTGTGATTGCAAAGGATAAAGTAACATATGTTGTACATTTAGGGCTCCACTTTGCACAGGACTGCAATGAAAAGATAGTCCCTGAGCCAAAGAGCTAATAATCTAATCACAAAATGAGAGACGAAATTGGACTGATTGATGGAAAGCGAAAAAAGTCAGGACCCCAGTTTATAGCTAGAAAATTTGGATAAGACTTTGTGGCCAGATGTAGATGGATCTAATGCCTATTTATAGGTATCCCACAGAAGATTTACCTTTCCTGCATAATGGATAGCAAATTCTGGTCTCTAGTTTACAGGCTTTCATCAAATCCTACATAAAAATAAAACAAAGAACATGCTAACCACCCCCTACCCCCAAGACTCAAACTCAAACCATCTTAGAAAGATGAATCCATTATATTCCAAGATGTAATTAATTAATATTTAGTCTTTTATCCAGATCCTCAGACACATCGGAAACAGAGCCTATACAGACCTGGACCTATGTCCCAAAAGCACCTTCTATGTGAAGTTCTTGGACTTTCCAATAAGGTCTTTCACAAACAGAGCGATAAGCACGTTGTGAAAGCCCATGTCTGGGCTTCTGGGGCTTGTGGAAAGAAGGCACGTGATTTTTGTGACTTTGGGTGTTGATTCAGGAAGGCCCAGATGGATCTGTGATGCCCTTGCTCTGGGTGCTACACCTGGCAAACGTGCCTTTCAGGGTCTACAGTGGGGAGGAGAGGTCGAAGGGGTGTCTCCAGCATAGCGGGACAGAGATGCAGAGAACTGGGCAGGAGGAGAGGGACAACCAAAGTTACCAGGCTTCATGGGAACTATCTGAAAAGGCAAATGTGCTTAGTTTGTGAAGTCAGCTACAAAGGTGAGGTGGGTCTATGGTTATTTGTCTTGTACTCTTCTTCCTGCTATCAATTTCATCCTCTTCTGTGTCCCTTCTTTTGCACCTGTTTTGTTCTCTTTCCTCCTGTTGTTTGCCTCTCTCCTTTGCCTTTGCTCTTTTGCCTTCTCTCTCGATACATTTACCGGTCATTTTTGTTGAATGCTTAATTTCCCTGACTTCTCTTTTCTTTGCTTTTAGCTTGCCTTTTCCCTCTGCCTTCCTTTGCTTCTGGCCCTGTTGATGCCTGAAACTTTTTAATTGAAATTTGAAAGGTTTTTAAGCCATAGCTTCCCCCTATAGCCCTGGAAGGTGACTGAGGATTACTTAGGAGTGCTGTAGGAACAACAATTCCCCAGCAATCCTCATAATTCAACATGATGCTTAAAGCTCCACAGATCAAGGAGGGCTGACACAGAGAGACAGAAAATGACGGTGCTCCAGAGGAGCTGCCCTGAGGCTCAAGGAAAAAATGAGGGAGTGGGAGATGGTGGGATGTCATCAAGATTTTAACAATGGTTCTCTGGGGCTTGGAAAGCTCCAGCATTATTCCAGCAGTGATGTTAACCCTATTAAGTTACTTAAAACCCTTTGATTTTTCAAAGCTGCTGGATTCACCTATGGCCCTATCATTATTGTGAAGGAATTGACTATTCACAGGAGGCCAAACTACATTGATTGTGATTGTCTATTTCGTGCTAGCTTCAACAGGCCTGAGGGTGGGATTTGACTCAAAATTACTCATTACAATTACAAAAAGTCAAACTGGCTGGAGTCTGCATCTGTTACAGCATAAAGCACAGATCAGAATTTCTATGCCCCTCCAAGAAAGAGAGTTTTCTGGAGCTGATGATTTTCCTGTTGTAACCAAAACAATTAATGTAATGTGTGTTAGAGCAAGAAATACAACAGCTGCTCCATATCTAGAAATGCAAATAAATTGAAACTAACAGCCAGCAAATATTTTTAGGAGAACATCTTGATAAGACAAATAAACACTAATTTATTTTTACCACAACAGTGCAAGGAGTTGTCTAAAGGCCAGTATCTCAGCTGAGGTCAGTAGACTCCTTCCCAGTCTGTGCCTAGCGGCAGGTGAGGCTCCTTTTGCACCTACATGTCAGACCAAAGGCATCTCCCCTCCTGCACCAGCAGCTCCTGGCCAGTCCATGTAAAGCTCCTGAATATGATGCTGGTGGCATAGGACATTTTCTCTGTCGCTCCTATGGAGGGTATCCATTTTCTTTCCAGTGGCCAACCTATTCCTCGAGTCACCTACACGGAAGAAGAAAAGAAAACATGGGGCACTGTCTTCAGGGAGCTGAAGAGTCTTTATCCAACTCATGCTTGTTATGAACACAACCACGTGTTCCCACTGCTGGAGAAGTACTGTGGCTACCGGGAGGACAACATTCCCCAGCTTGAAGATATTTCAAAATTCTTGCAGAGTAAGTTTGAAGCATATAAAAGAACCAAATCAAATGAAAGGCCACAGCTGTCAGTGGGGGTGGTGCTTCCAGAGATGGAAAGGCAGTCCCTGCTTTATCACAGGCTCCCTGTGGTGCTTGGGCACATCACTTAGTCTGTGTCCCAGGTCCCTCTCTAGAACTTCCAGGGGTACGATGGTACAGATGCTCAGATACTGTGATGGTGGTACACATGGGTAGAAAATGCCCTGCTCTTTCACAACTAAACTCTGTTTAACATAAGGAGAGCAAAGAAAACAATTAACAAACTTTTTCCACTGTGAGGAGTCTGGATAAAGATAAATCAAGCACACTGGCTGTTTTTAAGATGCCATATTTTGTCCCTTCAGCCTGCACTGGATTTCGCCTGCGTCCTGTTGCAGGGTTGCTCTCCTCTCGGGATTTCTTGGCTGGGCTGGCGTTCCGAGTATTTCACTCTACACAGTATATTCGCCATGCGTCCAAACCCATGTACACACCAGAGCCGTAAGTACTTTGGCACAGAAAGTGTGTGAAGTTGCAGCAGACTAACAGCGGGGTCAGCCCAACTGATAATAACCATGTAGGACTCTGGGGCACTCCTGGGAACAGAGCTAAGGGAGAGTGGCCAAGTGACTACTCTCTTCTGAAAACATTTTTGGAAGATTTCTAGTCTTTTTAACAAGCTGCATCCTCTTCTGCAAGTTCTTATGGGACTGATCAGACAGTTTTGCTACTGAAGGCGTACTTGTGTGGTGGCTGGGAGGCAAGAGAGCAGTGTACAAAGGCATTTAGCTTAGCTATTAGCACCCAAACAGTGGTGTGAAATCTAGTGCGGGAATGACTCAACATGTTGCAAGCAAGCTTCTGGCAGCAAGATAGAGGAAGCCCAGATCATTGATCCCTTCTCTTTTTCAGTTTTATGTTGTAATATTTCTCTCTGTTCCTGTCCGTTGTCCTTTTCCACTTGCTGTTTTCAAAACAGTTTTCTTCCTCCGCTTCATATTGTTGCAGTTCTTACTCCTCTCCCTTACCGTTTCTTTGCTTCCTACTTCTTCACACAGCCTCCTTTTCCCTTCCATTTTTCTATCCCTCATTCTTCTGATTTTCCTCCCTGCTTCTCCTCACCCCATTCTCATTGTGCACAAAGCCAGGCTGAGATATCTTCCACAGACCTTGCCCTCCTGGGAGCATCTTATCCCTCTTCCCTTTCCATCTCACCAAATGACTTCTCTGTCTTTGAAAAATCTAGCAGTCTAGGTGAGTTCTTTCCCAAACATATCTGTCCAGCTGTCAACTTCAACTTGTGATGAAAATAGTCCTACCTGAGGAAGGGTGAGCTTTCACCTCTCAGTGGGAGGCTGTGGGCCTGAACATGGACTGGAGTTGAGCTCTTGAGGTGCATATTGACACCATGGTGAATTGTCTTAGTAGCCTGAGCTTCATCTAAAGAGGTTTCTCGTCCTTCAGACTGAAAAGTCCGTGTTCCCTTTGGTGGGGTGATTTCTTTCTGGGCTTTCCTGAGCTGGGTGGGCAGTTGAATGGATGGTTTTCTTCCATAAAGAAAAACAAATGTGTCATCCTTCCTCTGAGGATGTATGATGATAAAAGCACTGAAAACCCTGGAGTGTGCAAGCCTTTCCACCACAAGAATAATTTTAGAGCAAAATGTTTTCCCATGAGTCTTAAGCATTATTTGCTGGTAGGATCAAATGCATGGCACTCCTGACTATGTGCTGACTCTAGGGCATTCATCCAGCAATGATGGGCTTTTCCTAAATTAAAGTTATTCAGATGTCATATTTTCCTGCAGTGATATTTGCCATGAGCTGCTAGGACATGTGCCTCTTTTTGCTGATCCCAGTTTTGCTCAGTTTTCCCAGGTAAGTTGCTCAGTGGTTTTACTATTTTTATAATTGAACACACCAGAGATTAGGTAATTCAGAGGATGAACCAAGAGCTATGAGGGGTGGGGTGTTTATTAGCATATTGTTTAAGAGTGGCCAAGGCTGATTTATTTATTGCTTGAAATCTTGACACAAATCACTTAGGTGAACTCATACACACAAACTCCAAACATCTGTCCTGTGTGAGTTGTTTTTCTACAGGCAAACCCATTGCGAAGCCATCATCTAAAACCTTTTCGTAGATGTTGATCCTTCTGAGCAAAGTTAAATGGCTCATGAGTCAGATGAATTATTGTCCCACCCTGCAGTCCAAATGTTAGGGAAAGTGAAGATTTTTTTTTGTTTGTTTTCTATTGAAGCCACAGAGGAGGCTGGGTGAAGTGGGGAACTGTCCCAGCTGCAAGCATGGGACAAGGCAGGAGAGGAGCTTTCTCTTTGGTAGTGTTAATGTCTCTGGAAAGGAAGCCAAACCTCAGTGAAGGAGTAAACTTTTGGCTGCATCTTACCGGAAAACATGAAAAGACAGGAAGAGAGAATGTCAGACA
>NW_008825614.1:16378493-16389259 GCF_000699105.1 Pygoscelis adeliae | reverse complement strand
GGAAGGAAGGAAGGAAGGAAGGAAGGAAGGAAGGAAGGAAGGAAGGAAGGAAGGAAGGAAGGAAGGAAGGAAGGAAGGAAGGAAGGAAAAGGAAAGACAAGAAGAGAAAAAAAGAGAGAGACAAAGAAGGATGGAAAGAAGGACAGAGGACAGAAGGGTGTAAGGGTGTAAGGGAGGAAGGAAGGAAGGAAGGAAAGAAGGAAGGAAGGAGGGGAAAATGGACTTGATGTAACATCCTGCTCACAAGACAAAAGTTGACTTGATGTTGTTAGTAAGCACTTAGTATTGCCCTCATGCTCCGCCCTTTCCCAGAACTGGGGTCTCCTTCAAGATAAGCTCTACTGCACCTTGGCTTATTAGGATTTGACATGGTGATGGCTGCTCCCATGCTCTTGGTGTGTGGGTGTGTGGGGCTCTGATTTTGCACTGCGTAGTCCTCACTGGAGCAAACCAAGATGGGTACCTGGTTATATATAGTCTTGTGTGGCTGTTTTCTGGATCCAGCTATTGCATGCCTCCCGGGAAAGTCTCCATTAGCTCCTAAGGTACAAATAAGCTCTTCCAAATTGTGCCCTGCCATTCAGAAAAAATCAGTCATTCAAGGCTCCAGGAAAACTGCAATCAGGGCCCATCAAAACAAAGAGAAATACTTAAGGTGTGTGGGTGTGACTGATTTACCTCCTTTTGACCATATCATTCTCTTGGGTGTGCATTGTAGATTGATCAAAAGCCTGTCAAAGCAAGAGGAAAATTTTATTTGACCTCAGTGGGCTTTGTACCAGGCACAAAGGATCATGCCTTGTAAGTGACATTTGGACAGGACCCTTTGTTCATTTCTGGAGAGATTTCTGGTTTAAAACTGGTGTTGCACGATAGGAACATGTCCTGTAAATATTTGTGTGTCGTAGTAAGCAATGGTAACATTTAAAATGTGAGAAATTACATGAGACGAGACAGGAAGAATGTTTGCAATAAACAGCTTGAAGAATAATGGATTATTGTTACAGGAAATTGGACTGGCATCTCTGGGAGCTCCAGATGATTTCATCGAGAAACTTGCTACGGTAATTTAATAAATGAGGGCTCAGTTTCCCAAAGCATACTGTGTTGTCTTAATTCTGCTGCCACTGAAGTCACTGATAGAACTCCCATAGAGTTGAGTGAAGTCCATGATTGGAAAACCCCACCCTGAAACAGTTACATTAAAGGAAAATAACTTTGGCACCCCTTATTCAAAGTGACAGTTGTGATTAAACACAGAAGCCCAGACAAGATTTCCTCCAGCACAAACATATTGGGCAAGAAGAGATTACATGTTACTACATCCCCACAGGAAATTTCAGGAGGCAGCTTCAGTAGTTGTTCTACCTGTGAGTGTCCCTTCTCTTCCATCCTGCCAGGCAGATAATGTCCTCTGCAGTCAGTGTGGCTCACCTGAATCCTACTCTGAGACTACTGAGACCCGGAATCGCAAAATTCAAATAAAAACAAGGATATGCCTGTGAGATTAGTGTCCCCAGTGCCAACTCACCTGGGCAAAGCATTGCACCATCTTTGCTGTTTCTGATAGATGAGGTAGTTCTGAGCCAGAGCAGGTATCCCTTCAAAATGACAGATCAAGAAGTCAAGCTAGGCCACACATCATCTTCCTTCAACACTGCACTAACAGCCCATTCCCTCTTTTGCTGCTGCAGCTAGACGCCCTCTATATGAAACAGGACACAAACTTCTATCAACTAAAGTTCAAACTTTAACTGGGTTGGCCGGGCAAAATGAAATTTTATTGCTATAGTTTCATTGTCTCTGCTCTGCTGACAAATGTAAACATAGTAAAAGACAACTGTGTTTGTCAGGGAACTGAACTGATTTGCAGGCACATTGAGTCTAGCACTGTGCCCTTTCCAGGTGAAGAATTTCAGTTTGTGGGGACATTTACTGTATTTATACAGTTGATATTTGACACATAGCAACATTTTAAATAGAAATGTAAACTCCAATTGTATTCAAATCAATGATGTGTGCCTGCTCTTTTTGATCAAGGAATCATATGTTTCTGTCTAATTTTCTTGCTAGGTTTATTGGTTTACAGTGGAGTTTGGACTATGTAAGGAAGGCGATTCACTCAAGGCATATGGTGCAGGGCTGCTGTCTTCATTTGGGGAGCTGCAGGTGTGTTCTATAAAACAACATTTCAAAGATGTTTATAATTGCTCAAATTTCTCTTCTGAATGTCTTCAGATCCTTATTTTGCTTCATACTTTGTGCATAGAAGTAGCACGAAATGTCTACTTCATTGAAGAGCTCTAATAAATATCTCACTGTATACATACACAGGGGACTCATACCTGCTTCTTTCCTAGTAAGTGACATTGTCATTGTATTCCACAGGAGCAACTCTTTCTTGTCTGAAACTGGGTGGCATTCAGTAGCTCTATCTTTCTTTCACAGCAAATTCAAGCACTTTTTAACTGAAATAAAGTTCTTATCCTTTTGCTCATAGTATTGTTTATCGAGTAAGCCTGAGATTCAGCCTCTTCTCCTGGAGAAGACTGCTGTGCAGAAGTACCCTGTTACTGAGTTCCAGCCTGTCTACTATGTTGCTGAAAGTTTTCAAGATGCAAAAGAAAAGCTAAGGTAATCCAGTCATTCCGTATAAGATCCAATTTCTTGTCCACTGCCAATACAATGGATCCCATTGCCATAACAAGTCTTGGGTTGACAGTAATGTTTTCAGAGGCATTAGAAAAAGTTGTGCAATGCTTAAAGAGACTAAGCAGTTGTTACACTCAAAATCTTGTTAAGGGGAATATACCTTATACATGAAGCCAGGAATTTGTGTTTAGTCTAATTAAGAGTTTCATCTGTATAACCAAAATGCAACAAAAAATTATTATTAGTCCAACTGCAATGATACTAATACTTAGGGACAAAGCTAGCTAATTAATACAAAACGAGTCTCTTTAACAATACTATAGTTATAAGTTTTTGTACGAAAAATCACCTAGTATCTGCTCCTTTTCCTCTGAAGTTATGCTCACCCTTACACTTTCTTTTGTGTCTTAAATCAACAGTTTCAGTCTGGTGGTAGGGGGTGGAGTTGTCAAGTAATCAGCATCTTGAGGTCTTCAGAGCAGGGCTGTGATGTTAATGAATGGAGCTTCTTCCTCTCTTTTGTGAGGAGGTGGATGGTGTTGATGCTGCTTTTCTTCCTCCTCAGCCCAAGGTTTCCTCAGGGCCATTTTTATGTTTTCTAACATGCTTTACATCTTGCTCTTTCTACATTGGTCTGCAAATCTATGTTACTTCTGACTTTAAAATTTGTTAAATGTTTTTTTCTTTGTCCCTTTTGTTTCCTCTAAAACTGTTTTTTTTCCTCAGCTCCTAAGTTTGCTTTGCTATGAATAACTGACCAGTGGGGAGTTGTTGATAGCCCAGGGACAACCAGCATCATTCTATGCTCGCACCTTTAAAGCTTCTGTTATCAGCCCATGCTGGTACTCCTTTATGCTGCATCATTACTTTAGGGTCAGACTTAGTTCACTCTCTACAGCGTAACTACTTGCTATTCCTGCCTATATAAAAATTATTAATGATAGGCATTATAGCACAGAGTTATTCAGAATTAAGCAAGACTAAAACAAATTAGGTAATAGCTGTATGGTCATTAGACAATTGCTCTTACAGCTAAACAAAACTGCAAGCGAGCCTAATAAACCCAATCCTGAGGCCTGTGTGGTAAGCATTTTAATATAGAGCTTCCAGCTTGTTACCAGCAGTGTGTTTACAAGGCTACAGGGCTACGCAGTAAATCTTTCAGTCATCTGTGACTGAAATAGAGATTCAGTTCCAGTTCAACAAGACTTTGAAATAATGGTCCAGGTTCAGTTCTGGTTCTTGAAACAGGAACGCTCAGACTGTGTTTGGTGTTCAGCTCGGGTTCCACCTCACAGAAATATTTCTATTTCTTTTTAAAAAAACCACCACCATATTTCTGGATGTTAGCCAAGCCACTGGGGGATAGCCTTGGTTCACAGCCAACAAATTTTTCACTTGGAGATGCCACACAGGGACTTGTCCCAGACCTGCAGTGTCTTCTCTCTCTCTCTCCCCCGTTCACAGATAAACACATACCTAGATGCAAGATACTTTGCTGCCCCAGGCTCCCCAGCTCCAAAGTCTTCCTAGCTACCTCCCCTGCTGCTTCCTCAGCCATCATAAGCCTGCAGCCTCTCCTTCTGCCCTTTTCTCTGGGGTAATACCTGAGACAGATGGCCTTCTCTTCTGGTTTGTGCTATTAATATCATGCACATGTTCCTATCTTCTCTGTATGCTTCTCTAACTCAGCAGCAAGTTCCTTGAGAAAATGGAAGATGCTGCCTTACTCTATAAAAACAATCTGGGAGCTTCTTTTAATTGTTTCAGTGACCAAATTGGAAAACTGCTTAAATTGAAATAGAGGTCTGGGGGTTGGTCCAGTGCCTGTGTTGGTGGCTTGCACCTGGACATGTGTGTTTGGGTGTAATAGAAAACCTCCCTGAAAAAGTATTCTGAAGCTAACCTAAAATATTCCAGCTCAAGGCATTAATCTTCTAATTAGTATCTTACCTTCGGCTGAGATTTAGGAAGACTGTCTCCTAATGTGGATCCCTCCCCTTAGAAAAACTGGACTGATGCCACTAAACACTTTCATCCTAACCAACACAATTTTTTTCCACTGTCATACCTTGTGGCCTGCTCACACTGAACTCTATTTGAGGCAACGGCCTTAGCTGATAATAATTAGGACTAAACTGAAGGAGCAATGTGGAGGTGGCATCTAGCATATTGCAGTGTTCTGGGCATATGGGATTTACCATGCTGAGCCGCAGTCTGTATAGGGGGGCTCCATAATCAACTCCTGCATGCGTCCTTCCTCTTTCAGCAATAACTTCAGTAATCAGAAGCAGATGTATAAGCCAGTATCCTGCTAGGGTCTACAAGGAGCCTGGAACAATAGGTCTGACCATCTCATCCGATTCAGAGTCCTCCTTTCCACAGTTCTGTGGTTATGCAAATTAATGTTCTCCCAAGATACCAAAACCTTAATGTTTCTGCCATATTTTGCAGAAGGGAAGGCTGCAAATAAGGGGTGGCAAGAATCCTGCTTCACTCCATTGACTATCTCCTATCTTTGCAATGACCTGGAAGCCATTACCAACCATGCCAGACGTTAGCACTCTGCTTGCTCCTAAGTATGCCAGGGTGGCATACTACTTGACCTTACTTTCCCAGAAATTGCAGACTTGGATCAGGATTCCTATATTTTGCATTACTGAAAGGAAAATGAGGTTTTCAAGTTTGGCAAATCCCAATAGCTACATAGTTGGCCTACACCAGGAGCAGTGTTGCCATGCCGATAGCATATTTAGTCCTGTTTGGAAAAAAGCAAAGGTGGTAAGGACAAATGCAGATTCAAGCGTGTTACAGAATACTGTAGGTCTCAGACCACTCGGCAGGAATTTCAGTTATTTCCTCTCACAGATTTTCTTATTCCCCTCATCAAATGCACACACTAAGAAAAGAGTGAGTTACTGAAAAAAGGAGCTTTTCAAGTTTGTATGTGTGTTTTTGTATTTTTGCCTCAGGAAATTTGCTCAAACGATCCCTCGTCCTTTCTCTGTCCGGTACAATCCCTACACCCAGAGGATTGAAGTCCTGGACAATGCAAAGCAGCTGAAGAACTTAGCCGACACTATCAATAGTAAGGAACTACAGATTTGTTACCTTGAATTCTTCAAAACTTGGATCAGAAGTAGCAATCACAAAGCAGATTTCATCTGGTTGCATTTAATGCTCTGAGCCTGACCAAGTTCAAGCAGCACATATCTCCTTTCTGGTGCAAAAATTGCTTCCTAACTCCAGCCAAGCTTCAAAATAGTATTTCCACTTGACTGTCGTTTGTTACATCTGAAATATCCAGTTTTAGTGGAGGTAGCACCTGCTAGGAAAGGCCAGAGGGCCTTGTGATGGATTCTGATGTGTGGCTCTAGCTGTTCTCAGTAAGGAAGAAAAGGAAAAGCTTCGCTTTAATCACATTTCCTTTTGCCATACTAGCCTTTTTCCTGATACGTTTTCCCCCTAACATTGGCTAGCCTGCTAAAAGCCAGCACCCCTGATACTGCGAGCCATCCTTATATGGCTGATGAAGGCAAAGGGCTGACTCTGCAAACCTTACTCCAGTAAGACCCTAATAAATATGTCCAATCCAGCAATTTTTTTTTGCCTTATTCTTTCAGGGAATGGATATAAAGGATAAACATACACAGGAGTGTTAGAAATGGGCTAGTTGTAGGATTAACTGCTCTGATTCTTTCCTTTGCAGGTGAGATGGGGATCCTTTGCAATGCCCTCCAGAAGATAAAATAAAGATTCGCTGTAACTTGCTAATCACTGGCTACTGACTAGAAGCTGCCATGTGCAAATACCTGTCTTCATCTAGTCTCAGTCTATTATCTTCCTGTGTATTGCATGAATGCTTATGTTATATATCTTAATTACTATAGATTAGCGGAGAAAGAGACACATACAGGTGACCCTTGACTCTTTTGGCCTTCAGACACTAATCCATTTTTTCTCACTAATGCAAAAAATCACCTTAGTTTTGGGAATCTGAGGAAAGCCTTCATATCTCTTGTGCCAAAGGTTAGCAGAAGGAGGAGATCTCCACCATGCAGAGGTATAGTCTGCTGCAGCTGTGAGGTTGTATTACCACCCTGGGCCCAGAGACAGGGTCATAATGACTAACAGACTAATCCACCTTGCTTTCTCTCACATTCTCCCCTTAGTCCCTCACATTTGTGCAAGGTTCCCATGGAGTCCCAAACTGTACACTTTTCAGGGGGTATACATATACTGCTTGGCCCTCTGTACCTCTACTTTTACACACAAGCACCTCTATCCTGAAATATTTTTTTTTCCTAAAAATGTGATGTTGCCATTGATCCAAAGCACAGATGCTAGCAGAAAAAACAGCAAGCATGCTGCAGCCTCATTAACAAAGATTTATCACCATGTATAAATATACCGTATTTGCACAAGCACCAATCCCAAAAAGGTTTGTGTAAGCCAAGAATGCTGTATGCTGTGATGTGTCATTGGTTTGCAGAGTGGAGTCCCTAGGCAAGGCACTGAGACGGCCTATCCAGAGCATGGAGTCCATGCCTCAATACAGTACCCATAAAAAAGCCCTTTCAGAGCACAGTTACCTAAAGGCAAGTCTGTGTGGCTTTTTGCAGTTGGATGTGAGGTCAGCTTGTCAATACTTCGTGCAAGCAAGAAACCATGCAGATGTTTTAACAGGGCATCAAGGCCTTATTAGTCCAGTCTCAGCACTGTGCTGGCTATAATGTTGTGTAACATCATGGATTCAGAGCTGATTTAGGACCAGCCAGCTTACAGAAAGGGGAGACCTCTCTTGATAGACATAATCAGCTACTCACTGTGGAAGGCTGACGTGTGAAGGCTACCTTGTGTTGTGTGTGTCCTTCTCTGAGAGTGCTTTATTGAGCACTGCTACAAGGTGTCTCCTAGCTTTCTGGACTCACAATCCAGGAGGTGGATACCAACACCTTGGAAATGGAGGAGAAGTGGTTCTTACAATGCAGTTGAAGACATCAGAGCCTTCCAACTCCTAACTCACTGTATCTGTGGCTAGAGGCCCCACCAAAGCTGTGGAAGACCTGAGTTAGCTGTGTCCCAGTCTGAGTGCATTCAAACCCAAACATGATATCTTTCAAGACAACTCCTAAGTCATGATACTTTTTGGAGTCTCCTTCCTTCTCCCACTTGAGCTTTAATTTCCCTTTTTTGGTTAAAGCAGTTTTATTCTTCCTGGAGTATAGCTCGACTGAGGCAGCAAATGGAAGCAAGGGTGAATCCAGCTTAACTCAATGGCTGAGCCATGGAGAGAGAAGAGCTTGGCTGTTCAGAAAGCTGTTTCTGTATTTTTTCCAATAACTTTCACTCAAAGCAGCTAAATGCCCTCTTGGACTGGTCCACATTGCATAATGCCTGCCTGTTGCTCCCTAGTTGAAGGAGGAAGGAGATCAGCCCTTGTACATTGGAACAGAATGGAGCAAAGCAAAGCAGAACAGTATTTCAAGCTTGAAACAATTCTGCATCATGATACTAACATGATTCAGGAGTCACATTTCTGTTAGAAGATCCAAAGATGGAGAGGGATTTGAAAATCCACAAGTCTCATACCTACTATTGTACTACTCTTGTATTTATAGTTTGAAAATCAATGGAGCTTTAATGTAAGCATCATCCTTTAGGAAGATAGAAAGTACAGCTGTTTCCATTATATTTATGGTGGGTAATAACATTAATCTAAGCATACCAGCTGGAACCCTTTTCAATAGACATATACTTATGCAAAATGGTATCATTTTGGTGCTTTGAAGTAAGCTTTTTTATCTCTGTATCTTTTTTCTGCCTTTTTTTCTCATGACAATGTCTGTGTAGATCTTTCAGTCCCGCTTGGCATGTATTTTCAGTGTGAAAGTAGCCCATATTTTTCTCTCTTAATATAATAGAACTCAGGAGGTAACTACGTACCACGAAGAAACAATTTCATCTCAAGGGTGAAGTCTTTCAAACTAATCCTCAGACAGCTTTCCAAGCTCCTCTGCTTCTGGCTGTTGTTATGAGTGACAGCAGCAGTAAATCTATAGTGATATTGAGAACCCAGGATTCATGGCTGTCTTCTATGTGCGAGTGGAATGGTTAAAGAATATTGATGCCACATGTCTGATTCTGTGTCCCTTAATGCAGGTTTAACTGAGCAATAACTCCAGCCAAAGCAGCATAACATACCTGTTCAGCAAGACTGAGAGAAGAGAAAAAGTTAAATGCTTGGTATTTTAAAAGCAGAGGAAATATACTGAAAGTAGATTTTCTTGCAGAACAAATTAGCTTTTGGATATGTGCTTTAAATAATACAAATAAGTTGCATTTTAAATAGTACTTCTTAATGGGTGGCTTCTTATTTTCATGCTAAAGAAAATTAAAGTTGTGTAACAAACTGGCCAGTTATCTGGCCAGTGTAACTCCTTTTTGTAAGGTAACCACACAGGTCGATCAGAATTAAACACTGAGGCAGGGGGAATGCCCATTTGAAGTGGGTTCCAACTCAAAAAAGGCTGTCTTGCACTGGTTGAGTATCACTCACCCGGACAAGATCATGAAACTGATGTAAAAAAATAATCTCTTGATGTGTGTAATTACCTGCAAATGTACAGGAAAGCCTTGATTGCTCTACCTTTGCATACTCTGTACATCTTTGTATGCTACTCTGACTAACCTATCCCAAGCTACTCTTTTAAGTAACCTTCCTCTTTTCTATCCCACTACGATCACATTTTTTGATATCCCCATCTCCAGCTCTGTTTCAGGTGACCAAAGAAGCTCCTCTCATGAGGCCCTCTTCCTTTGCAGTCACCTTGGCCAAGGTCAGTGATGGTGATGGAGGGGGGAGTTGTCAGCACAGGTTGCACAGAGAGGTGGTCTCCTCTGGGTGTCTTAAGATGCCTAGATTGACAGCAGCCTTGGAGTTGGGATGCTTTATTCCCCAAAGGATGCAGAAATCATTGAAAGAGGGATTAAGCGCAAGAGGACCCCACAGAAGTGCACTCTTTTAAAGCCTGTCTCTTCACTGTTTCAAACCTTTCTGGCAGTTGGCAAAGACGACTTTTTTCATGCTCAAATGTAACCATTTAAACTAACCTAAATAAACAGAAATATTAACGCCACATCTGTCTCAAATGAATAGCACTGTGCTCATACAGGGTGGAGATATTTGCAATGGGAACAGGTCAAAAATGGGCAGGTTGTGGTGATCAGCCATGGCCTTTTAAAGCACCCACCCCAGGGGCTGCATGAGAGGGGGTGAGCCTACTCTTGGGGTGGGAGATTCCCCACCTTCTGCAGGGAGAAGCTGCCTGTCCCCGTAGGAAAGGATGACACACTGTGCTCCAGCCCTTGCATAGCCCTTTAAACTGCAGCACCCAGTCTGAGATCTCTCCTCCTGTGCTCCTAGAGGTGCCCAAAAGTGCTGAAAGTAGGACTCTGGGATGTCTCAGCAGAACTGACTTACACCATGACACCATGGGTGAGGCCTTCCTAGGCCTGCCCCAAGCATGGATTCAAGGTGGTATTGGAGTGTCCACTGGCTGGGCAAGGACATTTCACCACCTGGAGAGCCAGGGCTCCCTGTACTGGTTTTTCAGTGGGCTGCAAAGCTGTGCTGTAAGCTTTGCCTATGCTGCTTCAACTGTCACACTGGCTGATGAGTCCAGTCTGGCTCTATAGAGAAACCTCAATTCATACGCAGAACCATGATTAGTGCTGTACAAACATATAGAGATGGGACTCTGACACTAGAGCACAAAGACAGCCATAGGAGCCTGATGTTCTTGCTCTGCCAGTATTTGTGACCAGTGCCCTAAACATGCATCTTGAGCCCTAGGGCTTTCACCTACATGTCCACACGTAGCTGGAGTAGAAGACCTTGTGCCATTTGTTGTTCGTGCCATGCCTATGGCCTGGATGTGGGGATGCATGCACCCACCCTTCACGGGGAAGGCCCAGTTTGGACTCAGATAGTCAGCTTGTTCTCCTGTGCCCAGCCTTGCCACCACTGCTGGAAGAACGTGGGAGTGGGAAGAGGCTTTTTCCCCTTTAAAGCCCACTTCTTCTCCCTCCACCCCGTTCAGTTTGCAGCTGCA
>NW_008825614.1:16354800-16378267 GCF_000699105.1 Pygoscelis adeliae | reverse complement strand
GGGGCCCGCGGCGCCCTGGCCCGGGCCCGGGCGGGGCACGGCCGGGGGGACACCTCTTCCCGGGCTGGCACTTGCCACACTCTGCAAAGCCCGCGCTGCCCGAGGTCTGGATGGGCCGATGTTCCTCGGGACGCTGAGACCTGCCTCCTGGGCACGGTGCTCCCAAATTCACCTTGGGTTTTCTGCTTCAGCCAGGCAATAGATGGGGCAATAGAGACCTTCCCAGTGCTCTGTCTTGGGCCAAGGGGAAACACGGTGCTGTCATGGTCTCTGGAGAACAAAATTTGGTTGCACTGACTTTACCTTCCTTGGCCAGGGAGGAGGCAAGAGCAATACAGCACTGGGGTGTGTGACCCAGCCAGGATCAGCTAAGGGGCGCATCAGAAATGGCTCCATCTGCAAAGGGAAGACAGAGAGGTGGTCTTCTCTGTGGGCCTGCAAGATGACTTTCACAGGGGTTCCAGCACACTGTAACTTGGGGTATGAAGATACGGGTGCTCATACCCAGAAACATGCTTGTGGATGTCGAGGGATGCCACGCTCTGGCAGGAGCAGAGCTGAATCCCTCCCCAGCTTGCCCTGCCACCTGTGAGAAAGATGTGACCCTGGGCTTTTTGAGAGTCTACTTTGCTGGAGATAAAATCATGACAGAAACAAGTTCCAACAGACAAACTTAGCCTGGAGGCAACACTCAGCTCTTGTAGGGCTAGGGTAGAACAGGTCAGATCGTGTGGGCAGGAAAAGCTCAGTAGGCAATGAACTTTGGCTCTGGCTCAGGTCTCTCTGGCACTCCCACAGTTGTGTCTGTGCAGAGGGGACACCACTTGGATTGGGCTAGGGTTTGGGGGAAGAGCCCCTTTGGTTCCCCAGGATCATGGTCAATTCAGAGAGGGCCTCAGTGAGGTAAGAGAGGGTGGGGAGGAAGGGCAATGTGAGACATTGTGCAGGTCAGTCCAGACTGGGAGATGTAAATGGGGCTCAGGCTAATTGCCTCTCCACAAAGGAGCCCATTTCCAGGGTTGAACGGCTTGCAGACACCTTCAAACAGAGCAGGAGGGTCGCGCTTTGAAGTTACCCAGAGGAGGAGGGCTATCTTGGGTTCTTGCGCATATCCTACGCAGGCGGTTTCCCTTGATGTGTCTGGCATGGCCAATATAAATGTCCCTACACCTAACATAGTAGCAACCAGCTTGCTTCGCTGCTGTCTGGCAGCTCTGATCTCACCACCCACATATACGCACTGCATCTCCAGTCCCACCACATCTCCCGGCCATTGCTCTGGTAGAAGCACTCACATCCTCAGGCAGTTTCCACTCAACATCTGGCAACTGCGATCCACTCCCCTGTCTCCCAATGAAGACTGACGTGGTGGGGATCTCAGGCCAAAAGGAAGAGGCCAGCAAGGAGAAGGAGATGCGTGGCATAGAGTCATTGAACAGGCAAGGCAGCCTGGACTCCAACAGGGAGGATGGCAGAGCCACTCTCATCCTGACCCTCACCCTCTGCAACCTGAGGAAGACTGAGCTCCCTAAGGCAGCCAAAGTCTTTGAGGTACAGACCTCACCATTCCTTTCCTCCACTGAGCACTCTCTTCTGTCCCTATTGCCTTCACCTCTCCCACTTTGCATCTCCCCCGTCTCACCCTTCTCCTGCTCCCTGCCTGACTTATGCCTCCACCTACCTTCCCCCTTTGTCATTGTCCCTGTTTTGCTACAGCTGCTCAGAGAGGTTGGCTGGTCTCTCCAGGTCAAGGAGGAGAGCGTTCTGCAGGGAGGGAGCAGCTGGACACAGTAATTTAGAAGAATCGTCATTTTATGTAAAGGCTGTTTAGAGCAGATACCAATCTATTATTTCTTTCTAGCAGTTATGGTGGCTAGCCACAACTAAACAACAGGCTAGCATTTCAAGCACTCAGACTGTGGGGATGTTAGAAGCCAATGAATTTTCTCTGCATATTTGGCAGGAGTTACAGAGAATACAAGAGCTGTAAACCATACAGGCATTATATATTCTGGGCACTTGAAGTATCCCTACCAGGTGCTCACTCTCATCTGTGAAAATGAATAACTCCAAAGAAAAGTATTATATTTGTTACTTATTTTTAATCGTTTGCAATTATTTAATGATTATGTTATTATACATCAATAGATCTGCTTTCATTCTCCCAGGGTCTTACGAGTTACCCAGCCACTCATTTGTTATATCTGCACAGATGAAATGCTACATTCAACAGTATCTCATCTTTCATCTCCATCTCTCTCTACCTAAACACTACCTACAGTGTTTAATCTTTAGCTCTGCTTGTATTCTAGCTCCTTCTAAACTGGGCATTATTAGGATTCATTGCTTAACATGCACTTCTTTTTAAGACCTGTTTTAGTCACCTTTTAAGGTGACTAAATATTGCAGAAGCCTATCTAGACTTACCTGGATTTTCAGTCTTTGGAGAAGCTTCATCATATGAACTCTGGCTCTTGCAGATGTTTGAAACTCAGATCCATCACTTTGAAACCAGACGAGCCAAAAAGTCCAAGAACTCTGCTGATGATCTTGACATTTTTGTTGAATGTGAAGTTCACAGTGCTGATGTTAGTATCCTTATTACCTCCTTAAAGAGAGTAGCAGAGGATGTGAAAACTAGCAGAGAAGACAAAGGTAAGAAACATGCATCTGTTAGTGCTGTTTTGTTTCCTTTTAGAGTAACTTTTTTAGCATTAGCTTCATAATAGTAATTTGATTAGTCTGGAAAGCAGGTAAGCATGCATTCATTTTTCTTCACTGCATGACTATTTTCCCTGAATTGGGACCATTCTCATTGGTGTGGAAAGAGAGGCACTTTGTCATAGCCAGTGGAACTGAGGTGAGAAAAGTGTTCCAGCAAAAAGGGAGATGAGAAGGATAGAACAGCAAAACAAGAAGCTGAGGAGAAACTGGAAACTCCTCAATGATAGGAACATCGTGGGCTGAGAGCTGAGAGCTGTGCAGAGAACTGACCGCTCCGAGGTGAGCACAGACACTTGATGGGAATGCAATGATAAGGCAGAGGGTCTGAATGTTTCATTTGCTTGTAGTGTATTGTGTCGGTTTTGTTAAGAGAAGCAGCAGCTGTCTGTTTATGGTGTCCACTGCCGTCTGGGTCCAGTAGTATTGTCTGTAGGTTGATTGCTCCTTCACTGGAAAGAGTTAAATGCAACTAGCTCGAAGAAGTTTCCAGAGTGCAAGAGGGAGAGAGGGTCAGCAGAAAGCCTGCAGGGCAGGCTGGGAGAACCAGGAGATGAGCTTTTTGTAGAGAACAGACCCACAGCCAAATCTGGAGTAACAGAGCATCAGGCATTTTCCCAGGCACCTGAAAAGCTTGTTTGGAGGTTGTGCAGCTTCAGAGGTTGCACTTTAGGAACAGTATTTCACCTGGCAAAGTGCTGCAAGTGGCTACTCCACTGCCTGTGCTGTATTTGAGTCACCGTCTCTACCAGTCATTAGGATGGAAAGTGAGTTTGCCAGAGGTAGACCGGTATTTTTCCTGTTTACAGGCAGGTAGGAGATTGGCGAGTACAACAAGCTATTAGAGACCTTTAATATAATCCTGAGGATGCCAGAGGTGCCCCAATAGATGAGAAGGCTGAGGGTCCAGCTCATAGGTTGAGTTCTCTGAATACAGAATTACCATGAGGTTTCCCACCCTTGACAAGGCCAGGCAGAAATCTCCAGGGCCCTTTTAGCTAATACAGTCCTGTTTGGGCACCTTTGGGTGTTGCTTGCAATTCACCTTCAGGCTAGTGATGAGAGGCAGTCCATACCGAGCTGTTCTCAGGGACTGTGGGGATACGAAAAGGGTATCACTGTCATCAGGGAAACTGGAGCACCAAAGAGAGTTTTGGAGCTGAAGAAGCATTTCTTTAGGATTCCCTTGGGAGTTGAGAGCTTTGTGCTCAGAAGTAGCAGTTAGTTTCAGGTGTGCTGGGACTGGGATCTACAATAAAAACAAGGGACTGTTAAAAAGAGGGTGTGTTTATGGTTAAAGCAGAGGAATATTAGGGACATAATTTTCTTTACATTTTCCTTTTTCTTATGGTTTTGAACAGCAATCATAAAAGTAATCAGGCTTATTTTAGATGTAATGATGCTAGAATTAATATACTTGACATGCAAATGGCCAGAGTCTTTCTGTTTCTAAGTTAGCTCAGACTTACGCACAGCACTCCTTAGTTTGTAGAGTCTTTTCTGGGTGTTTCAGACCCCAGAATTCAGTAGCGCCCTAAGCAGTTAATTTGATTTCAAGATGAAAGGGTCAGAGAGTTGGTATTTGTGGCCCACAGAGACACCTTAGGTGTGGGCACCAGCAAGAACTGGGGATTTGGAGGTTTTGGCCTTAAAGCCCTTCGTGTTTTTGGTCCTATTGAGGTGAATTTGGGGGTGCTAATGTGTCAAAGGACTTTCAGCTCAGCTAGCCCCTAGGTCTAAGATTGGCTAGTGGCCCATTTTACTGGTATTGTTTTTTATTGTTACTGTTTTTCAATATTATCTTATTGAAAGAGGCAGTGCATCTTATTGAAAGAGGCTAGCTGCAGCTTCACTTTCTAGTGGGGTTTGCAGATGCCTGTGAGAGCATATTGGTAACTAGGAGATATCTAAGTTGTGTAAACATGCTTACTGGTCAGCAATTAGTCTACTGGGAAGATACAAATATGTATGTTCTGGCTACCCCCATCGCCTGAGGTTCCAGCTCCTGGATTAATCTATTTTTTTTTCCCACATGGACTTTTTATTCTTTTCTTCGTAGTTTTAAGGTGAACCAGACAGGTCTTCCCAGGCAGTTTGCTGAAGGACAGTGGTGAGACAATGTTCTGCTCATAGTGGGTTTAACCCAAATTAATTTGGTACTCAGTTGAGAAAAGCAGTGGTTATCTCTGCTTCCATGAAGCAGAGACAGATGCAGCCAAACTGGCATCCATCAGCACTATCCCTGTTTTACTGGCTGCATCCATTTCTGTGACCAGGCCAAGGGTTCTGCCATGGTCCTTTTCCCCTCTCCTTTAGCCTGTCCTGCCCTCTCCCAGGACTCGGCAAGAGGTAGGCAAGATGTGTATGGGGACATACACTGCAGGACTTATGATCAGGTACAGGTTTTGAGGCGATATGGCCATAGGCGGCAGGACAGGCATCTTGCATACAGAACCATTGGTACAGCCAAAGACAAAGGCTCAGCAAAAAAATTCTGGGGTGATGTAAGACATTTGTGAGACTAGTATTTCTTCCTTCTTGTCACAGAATTGGCCATAACTGCATGAAAGAACTGGAATTTCCCAACATTGGTGTGTATTTGTAGCCTTGTACCTTTGTGAACTGGCTGTGCCTGGATATAATATAATAGGGCTAAAGCTAAATTTACCATTCAGTAAACAGATGCCTGGTCTCTTGTCAAGTATGAGATTAAGGTGACCCCAAATGGACCTTTTCTGAGCTGTAACACTCTAAGTCTGATAACAGCATCAGTCTGACCTCAGAAAGCAGTATCAGCATTGTCTTTTTTCAGTATTTTTTAAATTCATTGGTTATAAATGCTAGCACTTAAATTAAAATGAGCATACTTTAGTTTTATTTTAGTCACTAGAAAAATTCCCCACTTCAGGGGAAGGAAACTGTTTGGAAATTCAGCTAATGCTAGAATAACTTTGCTGAAAAAAAAAAAAGAGACAGAAGGAAAAAACTTGAAGTCAGGATACTTCTTGGCCTGTTTTGTTTCTAGAAATTTCATGTTTTCCTTTTAAAATGTTGTTTTCACTTCTAAAGGTATGAAAATTTGACTACTTTTTGGACATGTTCAAAATATTTTCTTAAATCCAAACTGTAGAAATAAATTTGTTGTGCTTTGTCAAACAGAATATCTCATTTGGCCTAAAAGGAAATGATTTTGCCTTTAAAAATAATTTCTACTAATTACAACTGAGAGATTATCATTGCAAGTTAGTTTCAGATCATTTTTCATCTAGTCTGCCAGTTTGGTCAATTCAACTACTGACATATGGTGACACGTAGATATGAATATTCTTAGATATTGATGAAAAGAAAGCTTGTAATCTTCAGCACAACTTTTATTTTCTGTGTCTTTTAAAAATTAGTTGATCCTATCTCATTTAATTCTTGCTGCTTTCTCTCCAGTGCCCTGGTTCCCTAGAAAAATCCAAGATCTGGACAAGTGTCACCATCTGATCACTAAGTATGATCCCAGTTTGGACCATGGTCACCCTGTAAGTTTGACATCACTGTCATTTCAATTTTAAAAAAGAAACTCTCTGTAGTGAATTTTTTGTAAGGAAAATTTCAGGAGTAAAGAAATACTCATGAAAGGACAGAAAAAATGAAGGATCAGATAAAGGCTGACCTTCAGTGGAATTAGGGAGTACAGAATGAATAACTTAATAATGAGAAAGGCTTATGGGTCCTGATTCATCAAGGTACATATGATTAACATCAGACACATGCTGAAGTAATTTCTATTCAACATATTCTTTAGCATGAGTTTACATTTCATTGTTTAGTTTAAAAAAACCTCTTGTTGATTATTTCACCCCTGATATATTTGAAGCATGTCCACTTTGTACTAGCTGGTCCACATAACAGTCAAGTTCCCCAGCCTTCTGCTTTTTGTGTTTTCTATGTTTTGACCTTTCAGATAGTCCATATCTGCATTTTTAATTTTGCATATGCCAGGAATCTCATTCAAGCGCAGATGTACAGAGGATGGTAATGAGGACAAGTGGCAAAGAGCTAGTCACTAATAAATACCAGATCCTCAGATCCCACAGAGGGGAGTATTATGCTTAAACTTGCAAAAATCACCTAGACAGAAAATAAGATAAATACATGGCAGCACTGATTAATGGATGTAATACCTGAACAGAGATTTAAATGTGACTGGAGAAGCTCAAAAGGTCTAGTGATTTCAGCTGACATAAGCATCTAAAGTTAAAAGAGGAAGCAAATTGGAAGATTATAACACTAATTTACATCTGACTTTTCACAAGGTCTTTGGAGCCAGGATTTTGGCAGTATTTATTGATGCTACTCTGCAAAATATTGTTAGAATGTTTGTGACGGGCTTTCCCTTGGATTCAGGCAGTAGGTCTTGGTTATGAGTGGGCAGCAAAAAGGGCTTTACTCATAACAGTTTTGTGTGTGTACTCTTAGCCTTGCCATAAGCAGAAACTCTAAGAGAAAGAAGAGGAAAATGCACTGTAGAGTCCTGCTCTAGCATGATAATAGTAAGGCAAACTACTGGGAACAAACAGACACTTGTTTCTCATCAAAGTTTTCCAACTTTAGTACAAATGAGATATGAGTTAGGTACAGACAAATAAGGGACTCCAAAGGGCCATTTGCTGATTGACAAGGTAGGTCACAGACTTTTTGTGAAGTGTTCTGCCAAACATCACAGAGAAGTGATGCATGAAGAGGAAAAAAAGTACAAACTTTGCCCTGAAAAATGCAAGGAAGATTTAGATGGATGTCAACAGAATCTACAAGATATTGTCATTCCCTTTTCTAAATGTCTGAATTCTATTTAGACCCTTTTATTAACCTATGCAATGGTAATGTTGTTAGCTACGTACAGTTCTGTGTGGTACAAAAAAACCTTTCCGAGTCTATCTTCTATTTTTGAGAATCACTTATTAAACTATAATGCTTTAGGAGAGCTTCATATCCTCCTTAACCAGGACATCTTTCATTCTTCCTCACGTCTTTCTGATAGAAACAATCCAAGTATTTGTCATTTTCCTGAACTAGCTCTGAGGCTGTTTCTCATGAGATAAATGAATGCACATTGGGAATTCTTTCAATTGGACCAAGCTCCCCTCCTACTTTGCCAGATAGGAGGTATGAGCACTGAAGAGGATGAGAGAAAGCACCGGCAGTGCAGAGTTACAGAAGTATTGAGTGGGGATAATCTACACTGCAGAATGCAGTGCAATGTAGAAATACCTAAACTAGCTTGGAACAAGTTAGCTCAGGCACTGAAAATCATTTGTCTGTGGCAGGAGGGAGCACAATGTGGGCTCATTTACTGTGCTGCTAAGCATGGCTCAAAAATGGGCAGGTTGGAGGAAAGTACCAAATATGCTGATGTACAGGTGGCTCAGCAGAGATTTTGCATATACATTTACTACCAAATAGGCAATTTGGGCTGTCCATCTCAACAGCTTCACTTTGTTCTTTACTGTTTTCTTTAATGGCCAGAAAAGCAAACTGATGACACTGTGACACCAGTCTCTGGGGCACCCTGAAACTGTCTGTAGCGGTCCCCCAGGGGGGCTCCTGCTGCTGAGAGAATGGGTACAGAGCCCTGGGATCAGCAGGGACAAAGCTGAGAGGTCACAGCATCAATGCTAGCCATCTGGCCTCATGGCTTCTCCACATGTTTTGCATGGAATTGTTACAGCTACTGACAAGCAAGGGTGGCATCTGAATGAACATATTATCCATAACACATGATAAAAATAGACATGCTCTTGAGATCCAGTTCTTTCCTCAGATTCACGCACACAATACTCATTAACTGCAGTATTACCGGTATTATTGCTACACTGAAAATTATGTGAATAAACCTAAGGGAGAAATTTGGCTTGTAGTATGCAAAGAGGTTCCAGTAAATTCTGAATATTTTAGAATAATAAATATTTGTACAGTGATGCTGATCAACGCTGCTTTATGAGTTATATTAGTAACACAGTGCCAGATTTCAGATTTTATTCCTATTATGAATGATGTAAAATTCAAAGGAATTTGATTCCACATCTCTATTCATATTTAATAGCTGGAGAAGCCTGCTTGAAGTTCAACTTCTAGTAAACACCAGGGGGGCAAAAAGAAAACTCCAGTATTTAATATGTAAACTGCCCCTTTAAACAGATACCACTGAATCTGCCTTTATCATAACATGGTAATAAATGGCCAAGGGGGGACTGAGCTGAAAGGCTGTACTTTCTACAGATTCAGTGGCAGCTCTAATGATTTCTAGCCAGTGAGGACCCCTTCTTTGCCCAAAGTGCAGGGTATTGTGCAGGTGCGGTGTACTTTCTCTGGCAAGGTGGTAGTAGGCTTGGTACCGTCATGTCCATCACAGTCCTATATCGCAACCTTCGTGCTTAGTACAGGAAAGAAACGATTCGGAGATTCGGCTCTTCCCCAACGGAAGTGACACCCCCATTTCAATTCCATTTTTAATGTGATTTGCATTTAAATTTGACTGTAAGTGTAATGGTCTGTGATGTAGTGTTTATGAACAACTCCAAAACCTTCCCACCAAGCCATGTTACCTTCTTTTCTGGTCACAGGCCCCAAATTTTCATCAAAATGTCACGGATGTAATTGATTGCAGACTTTGGCTTACCCTGTTCATAAGGCTCAAGATTCATTGCCTCAGAGAAAACAACCTATTTGAGGCCTAGGTTTTCTGAACGCTTCTGTTAGCAAATTTATTTACGCCCACAAATCTCTCTTAATGTAAAACTTTTTTTCTGAATTATCTTCTACCTCAGGGATACACCGACCTGGAGTATAAGAAGCGGAGGGCATTCTTTGCTGACCTTGCCTTTAATTACAGAGCGTAAGTACAAGGCTGCTGAAGAGAGACTTCAGCAGTCCACATGTGCTTTCAGACATTTTTGTGTGCAAGAAATACTAGACACTTAATCTTTTGTCAATGTATCAGTGGGGCTATGTTTTAGAAAACAAAACTCAGCCACAGAAGCTTTCACTCCGTATGAAATAGACTTTTCCCACAACACAGCAAATATACCTTAATACAAAAATCTTAGGATTGCATTCACATCTCCTTCAGTGCTGTATTTTGCCTTAGCAGAGGTGATTTCTCAATATGACTCTTTCATTTCAATTTTGCAGTTCCTTTTAGGACTAGCTCCTGAGCTGAGGCTAATCTTTTTCAAGGAACTATAAGGAACAGTGTTTAGGAACATATTTTTGACAAAGAAAAGCAATTTACAATTTTTGTTATTTGTTTGATAAAATGTCTCTAGCTATGTACATTAGCTACCTAAAAACCTCTCAGGTCGTGTGTGGGTGATGGAAAATGTTTCTGCCTTTACGTGTAAAACTTCACCAGAATCACACTGCTGTCTGGCAGAGTCAATCAGATGTATAGGTAGAACTGGTTGTGGACTATCAGCCTCATGGTGTCCAAGAACTGGTGAAATCTCCTACGTCTTGAGAGACTTCTATTTGAGTGCAGTTTTCTCTCCACCACCATGTATCACAGCTAGTGCAGCACAAAATGGCATAAAAGCACACACTGACTCAGAGCTACTGAAGAAGCAAGAGTGAGGAAGAGGAGAGAAGACTGCCCATCAGAGAAGTTAGTGATAGCTACACAGTGTATGCCTGAGCAGCTCTCTGCTGGTGAGTTCACGAATCCTCTTCTCTGATGATACTGTGCTGATCACATCCTGCAGGGATGGACCCTGCAGGCACACACTGCATTTCGGTTGCTAAATTGCCTTCAGCAGAGGTAAGGGTAAGCCTGAAGGCCTCTTTTTTCTTCTATGAAGGAGAACATGGCTCCCTTTCTCACCATATCCCTCTGTTTCCTCCCTACACCGGAACAGACAAGAAAATGCACACATTAGATCCTACCAAGACAAAGAAGTTGTTAATTATGTACTATTTTGCCATTTCTGTCTTCATTACAGCAAATATTCATAGTGCAGGCAAAGAAAATAATACTTGGAAACTGAACTTGAAACATGCTTTAGACACATGCATTGTTTCCTCTCTTCATTACAGAGGAGACCCTTTGCCTCTCATTGAGTACACACCGCAGGAGACTGCAACTTGGTGAGTTTATTACTTATACTCCGACTTCTGGGCCATTCTACTGCAGTCCCAGGAAAGACTGGCAATGTGAGACATTTATCACATTTTAAAACCATATTTATCCATCTCAAATTTTACTCCTTGGTTAAGTGTCACCTTTTGGCCATTTGTTTTGCAGAAACCCATTCTCAGGGCTGACCTCTTGCACTTTATAGAGCAAAATGCATTTCCCTGACCATCTCCCTGCCTGCCAATCACGTCAAGATATCAGAAGCCAGAAAACACCTGGAGCCTATAGTATAATTTCTTCTAACTGAACTCTAATTAACCATAGCTATGGTGGTGACAGAAACATCACCTTTCTGAATATGTTGCCAGGAGAAAATGCCCACTCGCAGGATGCAAATTCACTCAAAGGATGTGGCTAATCCAATGTTCATAGGACAGACCAGCCTTGTGTGCTCTCCTGCAAGCATTCATTGCTGTTAACATGAATAGGTATCATTCTCTCGAACTGAAGGTAAAGGAAATTTTGGAGTGCCCTTCCAGGATACATTATTTACACTGTAAAAAGGCCTTTGATGTCATATGAAATGATGGCAAGTTACTTTTACATGGGTGCAGAATTTCTTCACTGGGGCTTTGTTTCTCCTGAAGATTTGCCACTCAAAAAACAACAACCAAAAAACCAATCAAACCAACCAACCAACCAAAATTAATTCAATTCAAAGTATGTTTGCAGATGTTATGTGAAGTATGTGGCAGATTTGAAAGACAACAGAGTTCTTATTTCATATAACTCTGTTTCCACTTTCTCCCACTATCTTTAACAAATCTCAGTAAGCAGCAATAATTACACATTTGTATGAAAATACAAACACGAATATGTCCAAATGTCCCAACTAAGAGCAGAGTCCCAGAATTGTGCAAGGTGCCACATGTGCACATAATAAAAGAGAGTCTTTGTTCAGAAAAAAATACAATTTAAATGGAAAGACAGCCTAAAGGTGGGACAAAGGAAGAATGATGACCACATTTTATAACTGGAACTGAAAAAAACTAGAGCTTAAGTGATTTGCCCAAAATTATACACAAAGTTTATGTCAATGCCAGGAATTAAATCCATACACTAGATGTCTCATGCCAGAACCTCAACCACAGGGCCATCCCATCTTTTTCAGTGATTATTTTATTTTAAATAAAATCTACTGTGCCATAGAAAGCTTGGGGGGTGTTGCCCACAATCACATAGAAACCTTGCATCCAACTCATCCAGGCGGTCACATTTTTATTAAGCTCAAATAGGTTTTTACAACATCTTTCAATTGTCGAAGATTGATGGTCGGTGTCATGCTCATGATTGCTACCACCAGCCAACAATCTTGGCATGGGATGGTGTGTGGGAACGTCATATTTAAGAAAATTTAATTTTGTGTTCTTTCCTGTTTTTCCCTTTTGTTGCCAACCTCCGTCATTCCAGCCCTTCTCCACCTAGAATTAGTCCCACTGTGGTAACGGAATAGGCCTTTAAAGTAGTATCTGCCCATTTCCCCAAACAGCAGCCAGCCCCAGCAACCCAGGTTGTCTTGTTATGTAAATCTGTTTCCAAAATTAGACCTCCCAATGGTTATCACGGCTCCCTGGGGCTGTGCCTTGAGGTCAGCTACATTACAGCACAACTTAATTGAGCACATTGCAATTGAACGGGAAATTTGTAGCACAGAATAAATTCCCTTGGTGTTCACTCTGAAGAGTTGTTGGATGCCTTCAGTTTGTAGCAACATGATTATAAAAATGAAAACTAATCAAGTGAAGAAATACGACATTCAGAAAACAGAGGGTACAGATGATCTGAATTTCTGTTTTCAAGCAGGCTTCTTGGAAGGCCCTGAAACTAAGTAGTCATAAAAGACGTCTTATGGGTAAAAACTATACAAGAAAAAGGGAGAATCTAGGACAAAATTATGTGATGCACCTGTCACATCTTCATAATAAAGCTGAATAGTGCCGCTTCTTCCTAAAAGAATAAGGAAATTTATGTAAAATAAGGTCATTGTCTTTAAAGTCTTTCAAGTGGCTGGCTTCATCCTTCGTTATGAGGCTCCTTTCTAGAGTATTTCATAGCCCACACTTTCAGCAGTTTCTCTTTCCATCCCTGGACTGAAGTACCATCAAGTAGCACCTTAATGGTCCTTTGAGTGATAGCACTTCCATATGGTGAGGTGTTACACCTATTTGAGACACTACATTAGGGCAAGCTAAACTGTTTTCTGGAAGTATCTGCTACTTTATTGACTTTGGAGGGAACTTAGATGATTGCCTTAGAGGTACTAAAAGAGGAGGACATTTAGCTTTGGATAATTCATCACTGGTCCCTGAGACTGCCTGTGTTTCTGTGGTAGTCAATGTTTGGACACATAGTAGAATGATGCTTTGGTAAAAGAGACCATATGTGCAGAAGTGTAAACAAGCCTGACCTCTCTAGACTCCAGTCTGGGGATGAACTGTGTACTGGTTCAGATCCTATGCAATCCCACTGAAGTCAGTAGTATTCTATGGGGAAATAAGCCAGGGCAACACTTGAACTCTAGTCCTCCTCATTTTTTCCTAATTCTTCTATGGAAATGGCCCAGTCTCCTGCGGCTTTTGCAATAGTGACAGCAGCCACTGTTTCCCTCTGTTCTTCTAATTTTTTTTCCTCCTAAGGTTTTCCTCCACCCCTGTCATCCTGGTTCATTACTCCCACACTGTGTAAGACATTCGTACAAATGAAGAGAGCCATTACCAGGGACTGGCTATCACCTCCATAGCAACAATAGCATCACAAAAAAAATACAATACAAAAACAACAAAAGGTCATTTTCCGTAGCCAGCATTTCCAAGAATGATCTCAATTTTCATAAAACAATATTTATAAAATTGTTAACACCCTAGGGCCAAGTCTGAACAAAAATAACCATTTCTATAAGGTTCTTTGCCATCCTATTACTACTTGTTTATTTTGCAACAGCTAAATATATTCCAAACCACAGCTCTAAATCCAAGCACCATCAAGTTTGGGAGAAGCTTGAAGCCTGTGTCTAAATCTGGTTATATATATTTTTCTTCAGCTGGTCTCTTTTTGTATAATGGGCTAAATGCTTCAAGCAGTTGGCATGTCTTTCAAATACATAGCCCATGCCAGGCATTTTGAACTGCAAAAGTATGAACCTCTTTGCCTGTCCAGATGTTACTCTTCAGTATCAGAAAATGTGCTTTTTTAGGAGGAGGTTTGTGAAAGTCAAATATAGGCTGGGCTTCAGCATGGAGATGGAGGGACCGGCTTTTCAAGTTGTACCCCCATGTAGAGAGGGAGGGAATACCTGATTCATTCCATCCCTAAACTGCACAGCATAGAGAGGGCCACAGCCTCAGCTTTCTCCCTGGGATTTCCCTGGAACTTCCAACACCCTTATACCTAAGCAAGAAGCACTTTTGAATCAGAATTAAGTCCTGTTACATTAAAGGAGGGTGTAGGAAGGGATAAAAGAGATTTGCTGAACAGAACTCACCTTCTGAAGGAAAAGTGAAACAAAAACCCCTTATGCTTTGCTACATCCACCCAGGCATTGGCTTCCAAGCACCAAGTGTCCCAAGTTCAGATTTTTAGACCATTGCATATGCTGGGGGTTTATGCCTCTCTGTGGATCTGTAGATAGGGCAGAGAAGTACTGCTTTATTGAGGTGGGTCATGCTATATGGCTTTTGCTTTTCAGGAGAGAAGTCTACAGGAAGCTGAGCAGCCTTTACCCTACTCATGCCTGTACACAGTACCTGGATGCTTTCCAGCAGCTGGAGAAATACTGTGGCTACCAAGAGCATAACATACCTCAACTTCAGGACGTCTCCAGATTTTTAAAAGGCCAGTCATTATGAACCATGGTTTATTCTAGGTTTTCCTGGATACGTATGTACAGCACATACACACACAAACCATCTTGTAGGACCCAAGCTGGTGACCAGAGCTGATTAGCTGTAGAGTTCTCTCGTGCAAGATGAGCTGTAGCACAGGACATTAATACCAGGCATATCTAGGGACCGAGCTGTAAGTAAGTTTGTGTTTGCTCTGTGAATGGCTGCAGTTGGTGTGGCGCTAACCAGCTAATTCCAGTACTAACAGCAGTACAACCATAGCAGCACACTGCTCAGCATGACTTCCAAACACAGGTTTTCTATGGGTTTGGCTGTATTTTATGCTTCTATAGCTATGCTGCTATTAAGACCCAAACACAAGTACAGGTACATACCTCTGAAGTCCACTTTTTTCTGATTCATGAGACAAGATGACAATGTATGCTAGAGGAGAGGATTTCCAGGAGGTCCTGCTAGTCCATCAGCAGCTGCTGTGTAACAACACTGCTTCTTTCTGTCTCCGTGGCCCCATTTGCCACACTAAACTCTTTGGTACCTACCACGTGGCTGACAGAGCAGAAAGGCTGTGGTGTTAGTCTGTAAATGCATGAAGATGTGGCCTTAGATGGAAGGACATAAAATTGCTAGGCTGACCTACCTGCTGTTAGCTGGGGGTTGACTAGCAAAGGGCAGAAGAGGAAGGGAACCTGCATTATTTTTGAGGCCACAGGCTGCATAGATTCCCAAGGCCAGGTGCTTTGTGTCAACCAGCTGATTTTCTACCATTATCAAGAATGACTAAAGAAAGGCAGCCTTTAAAGATTCCTTGCTCCTTCTCAGTGAGAAGAAGATGTGCTAGAGAGTGGAGGACAGCTGATCACTATGCTGAAATAAATAATAAAAAGTATAGCTTAGCTTTAAATAAATTCAATTTAAATACAATATTCAGGGAATCAAGTGACCTACTCCACAAATCAGTAGGTGATGTTAGTAAGCTTGAATGAGCTTTCTGTTGCTGAAGAGGTTTTCAAGACTGCCATTTTTAGGGAAGATTAAGCTGTTTGATGACAAAGTTTTTATTGCACCTTTAGTGTAAGGGAATGGAAGGTTGGCATATGAAAAGCATCCCTCATGAGCATACCAGCACCATCACATCCAGCTGTAGGAAATTTCTGTGTATGCATTATGTATTTTCTCATATATTTTCCCTTCTATTCAACTATCCATCTTACTTCCCTCCTATAGTAACTGGGCTGATAAATATTTTTTCTCATGACGTAGTTGAACTCATCTCATTTACACTATCTGACAGCAGGGAACTCCAGAAATCATGTGATGCTGATTTGATTACCACAGATATGAATATTCTTTAAGTGAATCAGGTGATTTCAAAGTGGGAGAATTTGGGATAATATAAGAATATCTTGTCATAATACTATTTGTATTGCTCATGTTGGTTGACAGGATTTGATTGCCTGGAGTCCAGGCCTACTCACTTCTTTTGTAGGCTCTGATTCTAAATTTTCTCTATGCCATACAAATTGTCCTAAGTAAAAAAAAAAATGCAGTAAAAATAGTCATTCTGAAAATTCTGCTAGTAACGGTTGGGAAGATGTTCACAGTGAGTTTCAACTCACCTACTATAAACACGGCGTGTCTAGTGTAAGCTGATTGTCCATACTGTTCTGACTGGGAATGAGAATCAGGCCCTTCAAAGGTGTTTTATTCCATCCTGGAATGGGTGTCTAAGGAAAATGAAAAGAATGGCTCTCGGGAGCACTGGTCCTACCCTCCTTAAACTGTAGATAAAACCTGAAGTAGTTTAGTCTACAGGCTTTGTAAAAGATTATGCATAGATGAAACAAAGTTTGTTCAAAAGAACTGTGTTTACAGCTAGACACAATTAATAATGAGTAAGCTATTTTAGTCCCATTATATGGGGCTTTGAACTGATATCTTACTTATCTTCAATGATTCCCTCTAATAAGGTCATTTCACTATGCAGAATACTTTCTAGAACAGCATGAAGATTGACATTATTGCAAGGTCCCTTTGTAACAAACTCAGTCTAAGTCAGAAGCATCTACAAGGTCTGTAAAATCTGTGTTAAAGACAGCCTCATGCCAAGCAGCCACTGGGTGAGGGGTATAATTTATAAGGAGTTCTGATTTATTACTAATTTGGGTGGCTTTTACCACCAGCGTCAGCAAGGCCAGAATTTTTGCTCCTTACAACTCGTCAATCAACTGTATGCTTAGGCTCTTTCCTGTGTTACAGGCGTGCAGTGTTCAACCAACCAAACCTTAACGAAACTATAGGCTGTGACGTGTGTCCCAAAATTCCTTGGCATACAGTGGATGTATTTCAACTACAGCCTATGTGGAGATGCATAGTGCAGTTCCTCCTGTCACTGGTTAGCTCTGGGTGAACCCTGAACTGTCCCACTCTCCCATTTAGGACATAAATCCCAGCATATATCTTTGCTAAATACTGCTTCTAAGGACTGGACCATTCTTCAGCATATGTGATGATAAGACTTTATGTAGAAGGATAGGATAGGATAGGATAGGATAGGATAGGATAGGATAGGACTATTTCAATTGGAAGGGACCTACAACGATCACCTAGTCCAACTGCCTGACCAATTCAGGTCTGACCAAAAGTTAAAGCATGTTGTTAAGGGCATTGTCCAAATGCCTCTTAAACTCTGACAGGCTTGGGGTATCAACCACCTCTCTAGGAAGCCTGTTCCAGTGTTTGACCACACTCTTGCTAAAGAAAAGCTTCCTAATGTCCAGTCTAAACCTCCCCTGAGGCAGCTTTGAATATAATAAATTATAGGGATGCAGAGAGAGAGAGAGGGATATCCTGGAGAGAAAGTGATCATGTTATAACCAGCCCCCACACAGCCAGGTAAACTTCCATCTTCTCTTAGTCAGCAGTATCTGTGAACTCAAGCAAGCAATTCCTTTTGACTTCAATACAAGTTGAACTACAAGATCTGTCTAGTGTTACCTGGCCTGCCAGTGAGGCTGGTTTGAACAGAAATGAACTCTACATCATAAGTAGTTCATAATTACTTAAAGAGAATTTAAATGGTTAACCATGTGACCATGTAACATGGCGTTTTTCTAAAGGATTAACTAGATGAACCCAGGCACGTCTTTCTTTCTAGGAAAGATGTTTGGATTTAGGCATTCATTGTCCTCCACAGCTGGAAGAAATTACAGCCAGTGAACTCAAGCAAGCTCACACTACAACACACAGGCCTGTATACATGAGCTTTTTAGGCCAAGAATTAAGCCTTACAGATCACTTTAGGTCAACTGCTCAAGACCTTCTCTTCAACTCATTTTGATTTGAGAGCTATTTGGGCAGCAGGTCCAATCAGCCACACCCCCAATTATCTACTGATTGCTGGTTTTATTGTGTAGTAATGAAATAGAAGTTCAGATTTTGCAGATATTACCTTCAGCAGACAACTTTTTCCTATGGCTTTTCAAGGCAACTGGCCAAGTCTGTTTCATCAGCAGACTGTCTGATTCACTGGCCAATATTTAAAAGGACATCTCAGGGAACATAAGCTGTAATTTTAATTTTCCCTCCTGCTCCTTCAACATGGATGTTAAAGCAATATAAATTTCCCTAGACTTTTTCGTAGTCCTTCCAAAACTGACTTACTTGGGGCTTGGTGCTTGTCTGATATATTTTTCAGCTGGTGCAGTTTTCACTTCACTCAGACTCAGACTTTAGCCCAAAGATGATGAGATTCTGAGCTTTTCACATTCCTCTGGATTGGCTTAGTATGGCATCAGCAGCAAGAGAGTACCCTTCTGTGCCAACTCCTGGCTAATGCCTAAGGAGACATACCTGATGGTGTGTCTATTCCCCCATACACCCTGCTTTCTTAACTGGGGGGTGGGGAGAACAGTAAGTTGCTTTACAACCACTTCCAATTTCCTGGTTAACTCTGATGCTTTTGCTGGTTTATTTGCTGTTGTTCAGCTTTTAGGCTGTTCCGTATACATTACCTTTGAATTCAGCGGAGCAGTAGAAGATAACCATGGCAAATGCTAACCACCTAGTCCCTCACATTGTCAGGTAGAAGTTGTCCACTCTTTTCTTGTCCTGTATAGCTTCAGATGCTTTGTCACTTCTAATTCTTCCAGTGAAGCCTTTTTTTTTTTTTTTCCTTTTCTTCTCTTCCGGTCTCTTATTTTTTTTTTCTTTTTAATGAGAAAAGTGCTAATAGCCAGACAGAGCAAGACAAGAAATGCTGGAAGAAACATTAAAAACCAAACCAAAACAAATCTTGTAAATGGCTTGGTTTCTGGGTGGGATTTTTTTTGTTTGTTTACATAAAATAAATTAGGTTCCAGGCTTCATGACACAATAGAATATGGAGAGAGAAGGGAGAATAAAACCATTTCTGATTTTTTTAAAAATGTAGTTTTATGCTTTAAAGAAGATGAAATGTCATTTATGGGAGCTGAGAATGCAACACAGATTTTGAATATAGGACTTCAAAAAGATTATCATTGGCTCTCTTTTAAAGCAGTGATTTTCAATTTTCTTAGCTTTGCAGACCACCAACATGTTTCCCAGGGAAATGCAGATTATGTAGTCTGCTGACCATAGGACTGGTTATTTTGTTAGTTGTCTCTCATAGACCTTTCATAGTAACACAGGGTGTCCTGGGGTAACACTGATAGCACAAGCTGAAGTCACAGCGCAAAAGTATTGCATTCTTCTGTCCTGTTCTATGGACACATGCAAAACAAAATATCTACGATCACATCACTGGGAGGCTGTGTAGTTAGTTTTAGACAAACATAATGGTGCAAAAAAAAACAAAGGGGAAAAATAGGTGAGAGCACTGATGGAAACTCTGATGTTAAATGGTTAAGGGCCAAATTCCAGCACCCTTATCTCTGACTAGGACCTGTTTGCTCTTTCTCCTGTGTGTTCCCATTCTAATGAAGTCCAGGCAGAAAGGTAAAATTGATAGCAAGTTTTGCCAGTGCTGAGCTACTTTATACATGTGGAGCATGCACTGACAAATGGAAATGAAGCTGAACAATATGCTCCAATTCTACCTCTGGGGTATGTTGAACTAGGCCCATTGAGGAACAGAAGAATTGCCCAGACTGGATCAGACCCACGGTCCACCTACTTCTGTCTTCAACAGTGCAAGCTACCAGGGGTTTCAGTGCAGGGAATAAGAAACTCTGCAGAAGGAGGCTAAACAGTAACCTAGCATCAGGGAAGAGCCAGCCACAGACAAGAATAGGGATGGGGTGTGTCCCTTGTCAATCTCCTGTTTGTTTTTTACATATACTATAGAGGAAATGAGAGTGAATTCAAGAATTAATAAACTAGCCAGGACTGAAAATGCAGGTTCTGTCTCCTGCTTGATCATAAGGATGATACATGACCTCAGATACATCACTGACATGTGGGACATAGTAGAAAAATGTGTGTAAATGTGCTAAAAATGTAAACTGGGGTAGGCAGTACTTCTGTAACTCACATCATTGCTGTGTGAATACGTGTAGGTTGGATGATTAAGTGATTTAATGTTGCAGTAATTGGACCCATAACAGTACAGGGACAAATCGATAATGATAAGTCAGGATGTTTCTGCCATGCTTAGGTGGAGGAAGCTACTGCAGCAGAGCACGAAGGCCCTCTGAAACTGCTTACCTGAAGTAAGTGTGCCATGTAGTTAACCCTAGAAACTCCTAAATTCAGTCTCAATTCCCTTTGCAGAAAGAACAGGTTTCCAGTTGAGACCAGCTGCAGGATTGCTGTCTGCTCGTGACTTCCTTGCCAGCCTGGCATTTCGTGTCTTCCAGAGCACACAGTATATAAGGCATTTCTCTTCTCCTATGCATTCCCCAGAGCCGTAAGTTTGATACACAATCCTGTCCTTCTGAATATGTTGAGGATGATTCCCTTGGGAACGGCTCTGGAGCTCTATCCAGTAGTCCACAGAATGAAACAATTTGAGAAACTGGTAGCTGAAGAGTTAGAAGGGGAAGTCATGCATGAGAGGGTGTGTGGGTCTCTGCCTCTCTTGCAAAGTTGTCTGGGGAAGCAAAAGACCGGAGAATATCTGGTTTAATCTTTTCATCCTGCCTTCAGTTACCATCTGCTGGGGTTTGATTCCCTGCTGTGAAACTCTCCCAGTAAGTGCTGGCCAGACAACAGCAATTACATTTCATGAGAAATTACAAGTTCACACAGGCGCTTTTGTTGTATGCTGGGACAAAACAGGGGCCTTTCAAAGATGTTGTGACATAGGAGACTAATGCCCGTGCCATCCCAAGTGAGACAATAGCCAAGGTAGTGCAGGGCAGCTGGTTCCCCATGGCAGAAGGGAATGCTCTGTCATGCTCCCTGCAGAGCCAGGCCAGGTATGGAGGCAGCTACTGCGAAGCAGCCCTCACACTAGCTCCCTTTGGGGGTCTATCGGCTAAAGTCCTTCATGGGAAGTTCATGTAGGGCAGGAAAAGAAACCTTTATTAAACATGAAGGTCACTTTTTTTCCAGAGACTGTTGCCATGAGTTGTTGGGTCATGTTCCCATGCTAGCTGACAAGGAGTTTGCCCAGTTCTCACAGGTAAGAAGTTTGTTCTGCTGGCTGTTTAACCAACTGCTGTGGATAGCAGGCCAGACGTGCCTCAAAGGCATGTAGCTCACTGTGCTTGAAATGCTATTTTAAGACTTGATTGTGCCTGAGTCACAACCTCCAGGGGTGGTGGGCTAGCAGTGCCCCTGGAGACATTTACTCCAAGGGAGTGGTAGCACTACTCCCTGTGGACATTGTGTAAAAAGAAGGGCAGCCAGTGCTTGTGGGACTTGTCTGTGGGGGGGCCGTGTCAGTCTGTAGAAGGATGCCAGTGGAGCCTCTGCGGTGCTGTGTGTTTGAGTTGTACTGACTACGCTGTTCCCCTGGCTTCCTGTCCTACACCACATGAACCTAACCAGCACCAGCCATCGAGCCCCCAGACTGGTTCTGTCTCTGGACGTACATTTTTATCTCTCATGATACTTTAATTGTGTCCATCACCATGTCATTCATTGGAGTTGTTTTTCCTTTTACAACTCACCAGATTATCACAGCATTGGTCACACTGGTGAGGAGTCTCCAAAAAGCAAACAGGGCTTCTTTGTACAATAAGGGGCTATTTAGTATGAGCAGTCAATGTCAGACCCAAGTGAACTCAATGACCTCGTATAATTAAAGACTTCAGAACTATGAATGTGCCTCAAAACCATAGCAGAGGAAAGAAGACAACTCATATTCTAGGTTTATCAATCAGCTGCCAGAGTGGAAACTGGCAATAAGAGCAGAGGGGTTACATGATGTAGGTCCCTGTTAGAATATCTTAAAAAGAAAGCCAATTCACCTCATATAATGTGGTTCCCAGTTGTATTGACTTGGATACACGCCAGTTTCCATTTTGGTCATAAATATCGGTTATTATCAGATTCAGATGAGTAGTACTTAAAATATCCTAGTGGTCTATAATTTATTCTGGAAGAAAACTCTTCAGTTCAGTTCAATACCAGAACTGAAGACACATTAGAAATAGTGAGATTATAGCCATTTCAAAACTTCCAGCTTTCCTCTTTTCCCATCTATAACACAGACTATACAACATGGGATCACATTAAATGAATTTTTGCATTTCACTGTTTTTTTTCCCAAAGTATTTTCACATTTGAAATTCACCCCATGAAAATTCTTTTTTTTTCCATTCAACATGAGACAATGAATGGTGCAAATGCCCTAATTTTGTTTGTTTGCTGCATGATATGGCTCCCGGGATAACTAAGAAGAGACATCTACAGATTCCTATTGTGAGAATAACAATTAGCAGGCAACACAGATGAGAGTAAACAGAATCCTCCCTGCACGGATCTGACCCACTCATAAGGGCTGTCAGAAAGAGAGTGAGAGACAGAAAGGTAATGGCAAAGATAAAACCCACCTTGCTGTCCTTCCTTCTCATGCCTCCCTATAAATCTCTGCCAGAGATACTCCAGCATTAAGCCAAGAAATAGTTAACTTTATGCAGAGAATGCTGAGGATTAAACACTCATCTAATGTGGCTCCCAGTGGTATGTAGCTGGGGGCCAGGGAGAAGTAGGCATCCTGGAAGCCGTGGAAGGTCATTTTGGGTGACAAAAACAATGAATAGTTCATGCTATTCATGCTAGAAATAATGCGGTCCTCCCCCTTCCCCTCTTTCTCTCCCTTGGGCTGAATAATCACACTAGTGTAACACTGCCTGCTTGCTTACTTGCTTTAGGATATTGGACTGGCTTCTCTTGGATCATCTGAAGTGGAGATTGAGAAACTGGCCACAGTAAGTACAGATGGCAGTTTAACATTGGAGGCAAAACCCAAACGATTCACTGCATATCCCTTACTGTGCAGGGAAGGCTCTTCTCCAGTGTCTCAGATTAGCTACAAAAATGGGACCATTAGCAGGATTGTCTCTTCTCCTCATCCACAGGTTAGGGAGGTGCTGGAGCAGGGGCTGGAGTCCCTCTGGGAGAGCCCAGAAGCATGTGATTCCACCTGAGGAAATGCTTATACTTTTTACTTCTATAAGATTATATTGCTGAAGCGGAGTTTCTACAATTTCAGCCACAGGAGGGTCACAACTCGCTTTCCAGATTTGCCTAATAGGCTGGATACCCAATGTGATTCCTGCATTTTCTCCTACACAAGGTGTAG
>NW_008825614.1:16309936-16354782 GCF_000699105.1 Pygoscelis adeliae | reverse complement strand
GGAATCATCAGAATTTGATTCACCCTGTATTCATCAATCTCACAAAATAGGTGAGCACTTAAAAGCAATTTGAGAGCAGGTACTGTCGTTCGGTTCTGAGTCACTAGGCTGTATACATCTGCCAAAACAACTCATGCAGCCCCTTGCTGCCATCTTAACTTGTTCTGAAAGTGGACTGGAGGCCAGATGATTTCTTTTCTGATAATGACAGCCATTTCCCAGTGTCGATGATTTTTTCAGGGGAGGAGAGGAACCTTACCCTCACCCAGCTGGGTGAGGCTCATTCAGGAAAGGGGGTGGATGGGAGGAGACTGTCACTCCTGAAATTCCTCACCCAGCCCATAGCCCCACTCATGGTGAAGTGGAATGAGGCACTGTGTGAAGGAGATTATGGCTCACCTAAAATCTATCTGCACATATCCATCCTTGGGTCAGGACTAGGTAAGACTAGCAGTATTTTTAGAGTTTGGAGAGCAAAAGGTGCCAGTGCTGAATTTTTTGTAGCATCATCCAGGTCCTGGGCTGGTGATGTGAGAGGACTATGTGGGAAGAGGCAGTGACACGTCCACATTTCCTCTGCAATTTCCCCTCTCTGGGTCTAGAGAGGCTAGAGTAAGATTAAGATCCATGCCTTTGCTAGTGTTAAAAGAATTATAGGTCCCAGGGAGCCATTTTGCATCATTACCCAGGTCTTGGTGACTGGGTGAAGGCCAGTGGCTTACATAGTATTGCTCTGCAAGCACCCCTCCCTGACCGTGGACTGGCTAGGACTAGATTAGAGATAGGGTTAAGGTTAGAAGAATGATGGGTCTCATATCTGAAACTGTCATAGCATCATCTATGGTTTGGGGAGGTAGAATAAGATCACCTTTTTGAAAGGGCTACCTGCAGTTCAGGATCTGTGAGAACACAATTTTGTAAGCACCATTCAAGTATTTTGAACAGTAAACATATTCTGGATTAACAACTCGATCTTCAATTGTTTAAAAGTTAGACATCTAATCTAGGATTATTGTTTGGGTTCCTTCACTAGAAAGTGAAGATAAAGAAGAACCTGTAATGTATTCGCTATCCTGACGTAGATGTCTAACATAAATTCTTTTTTTTCTCTGGAAGCCCCTGCCATCCTCTGTTCATTATAAAGAGAATGTAGGTAACTAGCTTAGATGATATGACAGCATTTAAGCTAACTAAAAGTTTATTTAAAGAATCTCAACTTTGCTTGCTGCTATGGTCTATAACGTTTGTAAGACAAACTTTAAGATGCCATTATTTCATTCAGTCCCTGGACTTCTCTAAGCAGGTGGATCCATGCACAAGAGATGGGAAATTGCCAGTGTCCATGTTGTCCACAGAGTGCCATTACTAATGTGTCTTGCACCCTGTTAAAACAGTGAGAGCCAAAAGAACTTCACTAACTAAAAGCCAAATACAGGATATCTAAGGAAACACGAAAAAGAATTCCTCCTCCTCCCATGTCTCACTCTCCAGTCAAAAAGACCTTCTGCAAAATGAGGAGATACTCGAAAGACTTTTCACTATGAAATAATAAGAATCAAGATTATTAACACAATAAGAATGCAGAATTATTAGCTGAACTGTAGAGAAAGCAGCTCAGGATTCCGCAGAAAGAAAGATCCTGGCATGCTGTTTCTTTAGTGGTAAATTTGCAGGCTAAAACCAAGTCATCAGAATTATAAGACATGTGAAAGAGGGTGGGAGAAAGAAAGAGAAAGAAAGAATGAGGCAGAATAGACAGAATAACATAGGGTTTCACATTATTTTACAAACTGCCTGCAGTTCTTTAAGAAGGGTGCTGAGAGTGCAATACTTATGGCTAAACTGAAGCCAAGGTCCAGCCCTGTGTATGAGGCAGCAAAGAGCTATGTGTCCCTAAAGGAACCTTGAAGAGTTGTGACACAAAGCCATATTCTTGAAATGCCTCGTGTTTTCCATGTTTTTCTTTTGCACAACACCTATCCAGCTGCTCAGGGGTCAGACTGTCCAGAATTGGTCCTCCGCTGTCCTTTTGCTTAGATGCTATAATAAGGGAGATGCTATAATAAGGGAAGGGCTAACAGGTTGGCAGAGCCAAGAGTTGCTTTTATCCCACTACTGTCCAGCAGGTAAAGGAAGTATGGTCCTAAGCATGCTTTATTGCAAGAAAAGCCCAGATGTTTTTTTATTTTCTACTGGAGCATGATAAAGATGTAATTGGCATAATCGTAAAGGGTACATTGCTGCTAAGGGATAAGTCATCATTCAATTCTTCTGAATGCTATCACACAGACAAAGGAGGAGGGAAACTGTCCTTTCAGGTACCTTTCCTAGGGTCTTGAACCCTCTGTGGGGGTCTACCTGTCCTTCTGGGGACCATGGGTTGAAATCTGTCAGCTTCCACTGACTATAATGAAGCTCAGGGCTAAGAGGTTGCAGGGTAATTTGTAACATCTTCCAAAGAAAGAAGGGGATAGGACTTTATGACTTTATTTACTCATGTAATTATCATTAGCAATTTTTTTTTCTATTTTTTTGGGAGTGAGAATGGGAAGGATGGCAAGTTTTGAAAAAATATATGTTATAATATGTGTTATATATGTTGAGAGAAAAAATAATTTTCTTAAAATATACAACTATAAAATTTGAAGATACAAAGACATTAAGGAATAAGGGTAAAAGAAAATTAAGGAAAAATGAGAAGCTTAAAAATGAACTGCCTGTTGAGACTGTTTTTCACAAGCTGTTCTTATTACCAGCTTTATTGGTTCACTGTGGAGTTTGGTCTCTGCAAGCAAAATGGATCGATCAAAGCTTACGGGGCAGGTCTGCTTTCATCTTATGGGGAGCTTATGGTATGTGTCAAATGTATGGTATTGAAAGATTTCTATAATCTAGTTTTCTGAACTCTCTGGTAAAGGCAAAATATTGTTTCCTCACATAAAACAATATGATTTAAAATACTGTTTTTTCTTTTGCAAAGAAATTTATTCTCCCTTCCCAGAAGCTACTGAGTAGGCGAAAAACTACTGTAGGATTGTACCTGTCTTCCACCTAAAGAGATGAAATGCAATGAAATCAACCATCCTATAAAGTATTAGATTTGCTTCTTACTGCTCCTGGCCAGTAGTAATACGGTTGACGAACATAAAACTCATGTACCTTTCTGAATTACTCACTAGAGGGCAATATTATGCCTATTACGAACTGCTGCTTCGTCCATGCCATTGACATTCATGTACATACGAATCAGAAAGGCACTGACTGACTGGACCAAATAAAGTGCAAAGAAACTGTAAATAGCATGGACACTGACAAAAAGAAAATGCTTTAGTATTTTACATTCCTAAATACATTTCAAAACTGCTCCCAGCTCGAGTTTTATGTAGATGAAAATCTGTGTACACAGGTTTGATACTGACCTGCCTGGACAGATTAACTGTGGAAAGCGGGACTGTACACCTTTACAGAAAGCTTATGGGTTTCCCCTCCTTTGGACAAACAGTTGATAGGGGAGATATTAATTTCTCATCATTTTCACGGAGCACTGAAGCAGATAATCAGTTTCTAAGTGTAAAAGCCCTAAACTGGTATCAGTAGGTCTCAATTGCTTCAGGCCGTGCAGATACTGCATGATGTTTTGGAATGAGTAAGAGGCAGAGGAAAACAAAAAGCACTCTTTTCAAGCATTTATATAAACCAGAAATCAATTTCTTCATGGGAGATATATTTTAAGCTTAACACATAGACACAACAGCCTAACAGCCAGCTACATGATACATTCACATGGAACATGGCTGGATTAGCACAGCTTGGACTCCCATAACTGGAGATAGTTGGATTGTTATGACAATAAACATATTACAAAATTCTCCTAATGGTATACAGGTCAGCCCGCTTCCCAGTCAGTTGACAGAAGGAAGAAACAACACGTTAACATATCTCAAGACATTTATAACAGGAGTCCCAACAGAGCTAACATATAGAAAGGGGAACCCTCCCAGACATCAACCTTCATTTTACCACCTGCCAAGTTCAGCATTGGTTTTCTCCCAACACTTGCAATTTGGAGGCTTTTGTGAGCAAACTGGTATATGATTTGCAGAGCTTTCTCTCTTGATAAGCTCAGAGATCTGCATGCTCATTAGCCCTCTAGAGAAATAAACATGCCTTCCTTTCTACATAGCAACCTGATCTTGTGCCTGACTGCTCATGAACATGAGCCGAAGTGTGCTAGCACTATCGCAGCACTCATCTGTAGAACAGTGAAACGTATTGTTTTGAAACAGCAGATCAATGAGCTCCCCTATAAATTAGGCTCCAGTGCAATGCATTTGGGTTACATGTCTATTTACATGTCTATCTGTTCTACGATAAGGCTGAAGTTACTGTTTTTCTGGGAATCCTTCAGTACTTGCTATATTCACAGCCAACACACAGGAAACCTAGGCTTGCTTTTATTTACCTGGTAAAACCAAAAAGCTCCAGTATCAAAGCACAGTTCAAGGCAACAGTTATTCTACTCTGCCTGCCTGAATACTTTATAGTTTTAAATCAAATGCATTTACATGTTAAACAGGGTACTAAAGGGCAGAGGTAATCATGTCTCCGATACCTACGTAGCTTTCATAGTAATATGCACCACAGAATCTATCTGCATGATGTTACCTCCTTTTTCTGTTTAATTTGATCTTACCTCCTTTTTCTGTTTAATTTTGACACAGATGAAGGTAAAAGTCACATCAGAAATGCTCACTTTTGGTGGTTGGAGTTGAGTGAACCAGACTTGTGCTCTCTTTCCTCTCTTTCTACCCTTTTCTTCACCAGACACCAACAAGCTTTTCTGCCTTTGATTAAAGTAGTAGGCAAGAACTGCTTGTTCACAAAACTGTGCTATATAACAAAAAAATATAACTGCATCTCAAATTCCCTACCGCTAAGGTTGACAGTGGAAGCAGTAACTTTCCTTGAGTTGGTAAATGGTAGATTCTTCTCATTACTTTTATCATCAGTAGTTGTGGGGTAATGCTGATGGATAAACTTTTAATACAGCTGGGTCCACCTAGGTCTTCATCCATCATTTTACTGAAATTACATGCAGATGTGAAAGCATTTATATTCAATAGGTAATGAAGAAGGATTACCCCCCTTCTGAAAGCGTGTCCATCTTGCATGTAACACCTAAGACAGTCTGAAGATGGGCAAGTAGTTCACCAGCCATGCTGCTATGTGCCCTGTACAATCCCTATGTGAGCTCTGCAAGTTCATCACTGTGTAGCTTTTGGGACAGCAGCTTAGTGGGTTCTGTGCACTTCACCTTGAGCATCTGAAATTTCTTGTACACAAATTAATTATATCCATGGCCTTAAGTGCTGAAGTTTCCTTTTACGTCTGACTGATTCATCTCTCAGATTTTTATTTGGAACAAAACTGAAATACAGAAAAGTTTCCATTTAATCATTCTAGTCTGCATAAGCATCTGAGTCTAACTTCAGTATTGACAGTGGCAGCGTGAGTAAAGTGCTGAGGTCCTATGCCTAAGCACCTGCTAGCAACTTGAAAATGTATACCAACTGTTTCTTTTACAGCTGAAGAGAGGAAATATGTGTAGTGCAATGTCTATTTCATAGAAGGGATTTTTCTAGAAATACTGCAGTGGTTAGGCAGTTTTGTTAGAGAAGATGAAGATTGGAAGATAGTGAGGCTCATGACAGCCTTCAGTTTCTTGCAAAGCTCATTTTGCAGTCTTAGACTGGCTCTTGAGAAAGCTCTAGATAAGTTTTACTACTGCTTGGGACAAAGCCATTGTCCATCCTGATAATTATCTGCCAGTCTTCTCAGTATGGGCCCAGACGTGGGCGTGTGCATGGAGGCCCCAAACTCAATTCCATATAATTTAACTGATCAGCATATTTGGCACAGGCAGACTCACTGCAGCTCATGTGATGGAGGAGACATGCTGCAGCAACCTGCGCAAAGGAGGGGTTTCCTCATCACTGAAGGCTTCTTAATCAGGAATAGCAGGATGATTTGGTCACTGAGGAAGCAATAAAGGCATGAGTTACTAAGGCTAGGTGGTTGGCTACAAGGAGATAACATCTAACCAGCTGGAGAGAGTGAGCAATAGTACATCCAGCTAATGTTATATGAGAACTTAGCATCAACAAGGAGCCTCGGAACATCCCTGAACCGCAGCCTGGACTGACTGTCTGTGGGTGTGTGACTGTAACCCAGGGAACCACATCCTGACTATGAAATCTTCAAAATGTTTTCCTCTTCTCCACAGCACCCACTCTGACCAGTTTGAACTCAGCTTCAGGTAGTTGTTTTCTGTGGGTGAGCTGATCCTGCCCAAACTCGGGGCATAACTTGGGAGAAAGGCAGAGGATGAGAGGTAGAGCTAGACGCCCTCCGCATGAGACGTGCACTTGAATCCATGTTACCTAACAAATCATTTAGTGACAGCAGCTGGGTATCGGAAGGGACAGGATAACCATACCCAAGTCTAAACTGAACAGTTGTAATGGGTCTGACTGCTGGCCAACCTTGCCTCCTCTGAACTGTAAGAATTCCTCCCCAACAGCTCTCGGTATTGCACTGTTTATTTCACTATATTGTCAGCTGTTCTACATTATCCAAAATGCTTCTCCTGTTAACACTCAGCTGGACTCTGTCCTACATACTGTAAAATCTTATGGCTCATACCAAACTTCTGGCAGCACTCAGTGCTACATATGCTTTTCTTGCAGCACAACAAGTACTTAACTTGTAGAGGCCTTTAAGGCCATCCGGTTTCAAGCTGAACTTCCACTGAAATCAATGGGATTTCAGTTCGGCTTCAACACTGACAGCATAGCGGGACCCCTGTCAGGTTTTGAGTTTCTGAAATCTTTTCCCATTAGTCCCCAGAGCTTCTAAGATTATAAGAGCAGCCTCATGTTTATGTATACCATCCATCTTAGATTGTATGAGTGCTCTCCAAGGTTTATTCTTCAATTACACACTGCAAATGAAGAACAGGAAAAACACCATCTTTTAGCATTTTATATTCTTGTACTTTTTTTTTTTTTTCCCCCAGAAAAAGCCCTGTATTAATTTCTGCACCAGTTCTGCAGCAAATTGGCCTACTGGTTAAGGCAAGCCTCCAGTGATGGAGAGTTCAGGCTCAGTTCAGTGAAATATCTAAAAATGTGCTTAAGGGAACTGTCTGAATTTTTCTAGTCAGCAGATTGAGCTGAAAGTCTTGTGCGGTGTCACCCACTCTTACCAGTTATTTACAAGTACCATGGGAGTTGGCATTTGGATCATAAAATAGTGAAGGGAGCCTCTGAAGACTGGGGAAGAAGAGAGAAAGACAAACAGGCAGATCTCAAAGAAGGGGTGGATACTAAAAGATGGTCCCTCAGTGGATGGGGCCCCCTGTCCAGGCTGAAGGTAGAAAGAAAGGTCTTGACGTTGACTGGGATGAGTTGCCTTTTTCCTTTTTGTTTGTACCCAGGACACTTCACCAAGGAAACTCGGCACTCACCGCCGTGGCCAATTGGAGGCCAAACCAGCTTTTAGGCACATCTACGGTGCAGTTCAAATGTCACTGGAGCTGAGCTAGCTTTAAACTGTTTCACTTGGGTTTCAGGGGCAGACAACCTGTGCAGGAACTCACTTTAAGCCTGAGCTGTGCTGCCTTCCCAGGAGCCTGTGCAGGTACTAAACAACCAACACCAACACCTACACAATCACACTGTCACCAGCTCTGCTGCTGCCTGGTTTAAAGGTATCCCCAGTATGTGTAAACAAATGATAGATGTGCCTATGGACCGCAGTGTGGACATAAGTGGCTTTCATAATCCTCCTGTCTGCCTGAGGGGACAAAGTAGAAGAACCTGAGAAGAACATATAGAAGAACCTCTGCAGGCCCAAAACACAAACATACACACACAGAGTATAGTGCATATTTATATCTTGGGTTTCAGGGAAGCTTTTAGGCTGCTTAACTGGCATGGGAGCTGTGCAGAAAATACCAGGAGCATTCTGTCTGTTCTTCAGTGCAGCAGGAAATGTGAGATTTTTGACATGGGCTGGGGACTTTGAAGTAGTGCTGCACAGGACCATGAATCTTCTATGATACTAGTGGAAAAAAGCAGCATGATATTATTTTTTCTTCTAGATAATCAGGTTTTGGGGGTGGCATAAATTTTCTCCTTCCTGTCTGAGAATGTGGCTATGGTACCCAATCGTACATCACTGTAATACAGGAAATATATATTTTTTTTTTTCTTATTTTTAAAAATTATTTATGGTTTATTAACTGCTAGTTATGAAAAGCAGCTTTCACCTGTGAAAGAACAGAACTTGATATTACCTTTAACTATTCCACAAAGAGCATTTCACAGCCCAGTAAGCATTAATTCTTGCTATGTTCATTCACCTGCTCTAACCTGTGTTGTTCCCATTACAAAGTATGCTTTATCAAACAAGCCAGAGTACAAGCCTTTTGATCCAGAAATGGCTGCGGTTCACCCCTATCAGGATCAAGCCTTCCAGCCTGTCTATTTCATAGTAGAAAATTTGGAAGATGCCAAGGCCAAGCTTCAGTAAGTAAAGTGTTTGTGGGTATTTTCATTGAGGGGGGCACACCAGCTTGAATCCTAATCTCAAATACATCTACCACTACTGCAATAACCATGCCAGGCTATATCACTGCACACTTCATCTGCACAGTGGCTTTTTTACAGCAAATTTAAACATGAGATTGTTTATCTCAGAAAAGCTTCATAGAAAATCATAACTATATATTGTTATGCCCTGTCCCATGCTTCATCTTAGCAGTGCCTCATTTTAGCCACTTCTGAAGTAAATGCTGTAACTGAATAATGAGAGTAGAGCGCAATCCCACAGTTGGGGCGCCTATGTGCTAGTCCGTACAAATAGGAGGTCGTGAAGAACTGATTTACCCAAGGTCAAACGGAAATTTTATAACAGACTCAGGAATTAACATGGATCAGCAGGGGGCTTAAAAACAAGATTGCCTTTCTCTTCTGATTATATCTGTACAAGAATGCAGAATCAGCATTCACAGGCAATCTAATTTCTACAAAGTAGCTGACTGCAACCTAAGTAACATTATTTCAAATTAGCTTGAGGTGTTCCTAAATGCATTTCTTTGACTGTGTTATGTTATGCAGTAAGGATTTAAAAAAAAAATTTTTTTTAAAGTAAGCAGGGTTTAAATTCTGGCCTTCATCTCCAACAGTTAGAACAACATGACCAATTCTGGCTGGAGGCAGGAGGCTGGCTGTGGAGCTACTGGGGAACATGTAGGAGCTGAAATGAGGAATTTATTAGAGGAAGAGAACCTGGGCCAGACTTATTCCCTACTCCTGCCACCTCTTCCCCAGAAGCACTGTCTGCTGGGGTTATAGAAATGGCAAATTAGGCCCCTCATTTTAAATTCGAAGGTTCACATTAAATTATTAATGTGTGTAAAAACATGGCTGAGAACTCACTGGTGGAAGAGAGAGGACTTTCAAGAGCATTTGACTCAGGCAAACCTGAAAAGAACTTACAAGGACAAGGAATACACCGTTCTCAGACTTGAAGCTTTTTCATACATTTTTTCAAGATAGTTGCACAGCCAAAGCTGCTCAAAATAACCAAAGGCACAGGAATCCGTCAGAACGGAAAACATAAGGCAACATCAGTACAGGGGGTTCCTACCAGCATGTACTTAATGGAAACATTGTCGAAAATGGCAAGCAATCATGTTTTTTCTTTTAATAGAGACAGCAAAATAGCCCAGGATGCCTAGTATCGACAGGGTTTTAGAATTTTACTCAGAAAGAGCTACTCCAGGTTATTTCTTGGAAGTGAAAGCGGCAGACATGCTGTGTTCCTGCATTCCTCAGCTTGTGGTTGTAATAACTCTGAATTGTGTTAATGTAGAGCTGTAAGAGCACAGACGGGTCTGAGCCAGCCATGCTGAAAAGCAGGCACTGCAGATCTTTTGGGCTGCAAGTAGTTCAGCTGTGGGGAGGATGTACTGCACCAGACAACGTTAACGAGTAACAGTGAGGAGGTGTCACAGCAGCCTCTGCTCCATAGCCCACATGCTGAGGAATAGTAGTCCATGCCTACATACTGAGAAATGCAGTATGTAGGTTTTACACTTAGAGAAATGGCTTCTGAACTAGCAGCTCTGTCTTCTTCCCCCACAGAAACTACGCGATGAAGATCAAGAAGCCTTTTTCTCTGCACTATGACCCGTTCACCAGCAACATAGAGGTTATGAACACACCTCAGAAAGTCAAGAGGGCACTCCATCAAATGAAAGAGGAACTGAAAAACCTCTGCTTGGCCCTTGAAAACCTCTCTTAAAACTACAGCAGTACATCTCACCTGGCACTGAGATACTTGTAGACGGTTCCAGCACTTGAAGATTTAGTGATGAAGTTGTAGTTGTATGCAAAATCTTTAACCCACAAAACAGCTCTGTCAAGCTAATCTTTTCACTGTAATTTAGGCTTCTGACTTAGTAACATTAAGGAGTTCCTATTGACTATGTTTCAATGACAAACAAGACCAAATTACTCCAATTTTTGGTAGGTGATATGAGCTACAGCTGTTTGGAGTGTATTTATCTGTTACTATCGGACTCTTATGGGTTTTTTATTCACCTGCCATCTTTTCAAGTTATCTGTCACAGAATAGCCCAGTAACTCTTCAGCCACACAGTCTTTCACTTGCTGCTTAAATGACATGATCACAATCTTTTAGGCTGGCTAGCTGCCTACAGTTAGCAGTCCTTGCAGCTAGCTCATTTCTGCTAGCAATTACTATCAGCTATTGTGCTCACAAACTATGAATGGTTCCCTTACAATGTGCAATGCAAGAGTTTGTAAGAGGAACCCTTTACTTCTGCTCACTATTTATTTTTTAGACACTCATTTCATTCAGTAGCCTCCAAATATGGCAAAATAATTTCCTGTCATATTTGAGATCACAGAATATTTGTCCTTTGGCTAAAAAAAAGCAGAAAACAATAGGCCCATGATACTCTGGCTCTGTCACATACAAGGATGCTTAATTTGAAAGGGAAATTTGGATTCTGGGATAGAAATTTGGGTGTAAGGAAGGATTTTCAAAGAAGCCTTTAAGAAATAGAATCCCATTATTTCTTCATGGGATTCGGATACTCCTGGAGACCTTTAAAAATCTTTGTTTCTTATTGATGTCATGATGATTGTAGTAATAACCAAAAGGCCAAATCTACAGAACATCTAGTGGAAAACCTAAGATCAACCACTAGCAGCCATATAGCCTTACTATGGAAACAATATCAGATATGTGCTCCAACTCATCTTGCCTCCCTGTCCAGTTGCTCTCTGAGATGTGTCTGAAATTTATCTACAGTCTGCAGGTCACGTTTCCCAGAATCAATCCCATAATTGCCTTTTCCAGACTTTCATGCTCTTCATGTCCCCTTCCTTCCTCTACTATCCACAAGTACAGACTAGTTCAGGAAAGGAAGACGAGGCTCATGCCTAGAAGGATTCCCTCTCCTCTTAGCAGCAGTGCAAACAGACAGGGTCGATGCAGGTTACAGGTATGGCATAAGCAGGGGCAGTGTGGATCTCATGGCTCAAGCTGGGTGACAGTGATCCACAAATGTCAAGGCAGATTTATCCCGTGCAGCTTAGAAGCTCTATTTATTTTTTCAAAAGTATATTTAGCACGTGGCAGACAGCAAGCTTGTCCACTGCTATACAGTAACTGTCAGTGTACATGGTCTGAACTCTGAGGTAAATATGAGGTGGTTTGGCTCTTGATGGAAAAAGAGTCATCATCTCTGCCTTAACTGGTCACTGTGGGATACGAGCATGCACACAGAAAGTCACAACAGAGCAATTCACATGCTGTTACTTCATACAGAGCTTATCTCACTGTAATTTGTCCATATGCCAGGCTCTAAAGAAACTGTCTTATTGAAAGTTAATGGGATTTTGTCTCTTAAATCTTCATGTCTATAAGCACTTCAGAAAATTTTCCCATGGGCAGTAATAGAGTATTCAAGATCTGGGGAGCTGCTGCAACTGCTCCATTTTATTAAAATGTGGTGATGCCTGAAAAATTTGGAAGTATCTTGGCAAAAATGGCTCTGAGACCCCTTCCTCTCAACAGCAGGAACATCCCAAGTTCTTTCTTTTTTTTCATTTAAGTCCAGGATTCTTCTATTCTACTCCAGGAGAACACTTGCATATCATAAACCCTGTTTTGCCAGAGATTCAGACCGGGACAGAGCTGAAGTGAGTTCCTTTGCTTCCAGTATATTTCTGCTGCGATGGAGGATGATCTTTCAGCATACTTTTACGGATTTAATTCTACTTATCCTGCTCATACACACACACACAAATACCATTTCTCTTCAGAGCAATTTGCTTTGTTACATATTGTAATAATTTATCTGTCTACTTCCTGCCAATTGGTGCATAGGCAAAAATGCTTGATAGCTCACAACAGATTGTTTTCAAAAGTATTATTTTCATCAATCAGTTGTTTTACAGTGAAAATTGAACCATGTGCTCCAGTTTTGTGTGTTTTCTTTTTCTTTCTTTTTAAGTGGAAGATAATGCCAGAGCGGAAGAGCTATCAAAATATTTTCTATAGATGGACTCTGTAGGCCATAGGGTCTTTTTCATGTATTCCCTCTGAAACGGTTGAATGTGGAGTTTAAACTTGAGTTTGGCTATTGCTCAGAACAGACCTATATTTGGAAGAAGTGAGAGACCTGATGGATTTGTTTTGCCCAAGGCCTCACACTTTCCTTGGAGGGACTCCAGGCCCGCCCACACACCCTTGTCTTTTCCAGTTCCTGTAGCAAGGAGAGAAAAAGAAACCATTTGGAGCCAGATTCTCCCACCCTTACACACGTTGAGTAGTACCTGATCTCTCGAGCAATCCCAGAGAGAGTACTGTACTTATTTAAGGTGCTGTACATAGACAGGATTATCAAGAGCAGGATTATCAAAACCTCTGCGGGTGTAAGTGTTTTTTTATTGTCTTAATGAGAGTCAGCCAGCATACACGGCTAGGGTAGGGTCCAGTGAAGCTTAGCAAAGCTTCAAAAGTAATGAATTTGGCTACTTGAACTTTTAAGAAGCATAAATATTTTTCCAAAGGAGGCAAATCTCTCCCTCCTTACTCAGGCAAAACCTACCCCAGGATAGCCATGTTCGACACTCCCCTCTAAGGAGGTCCAAATTCTTCCCTTCTGATTCAGTGTAGTGACAAAGCAAAAGCCTTCAGGGTTACATCCTTACGAGGTACACTGGTCATGCTGCTCTTCCAATATTCATTCTTTCATTTCCAGAAGCCAAGAAGTACCTCATACTCCTGTCAGTCTAAGGCAGGGGTGATGGGGAAGGCAGTGATGGGGCCTCCCGATGAAAATAACGGCACAGAGGAAAAAGCACCAACCAGTAAAAATATGTCTTTTTGTCAGTTTGCATTTCAGCAGTTTCACATTAATCTTGCACAAGAAGGCTCCAAAGCCAAGTAAAACACATCTTGTGACTTGAAACTGAACTGATGAACTCCCCATGGGTCCTTTGCTTATCCCGATAAACTTATTTTTCCTAGATGGAGTGCATTTAGAACAAAATAGTATATGTTATTAAATCTGTATTGTGTTGTTCTGTTATACATGGGAGAGTTAGTAAATTCAGTTTGTGGGTTTGGGTTTGTTTTGTTTTTTGGCTAACCAAGTCTGTCCTCTACCAATTTTGGTCCACCTTCAAGCCTCCAGCTGCTTCACTGCTTCCCTGCAGATTTACTAGTGATGCCAAGGGTACCACTGTGTAAGGAGAATAGAGAGTTATGCAATTTGGGGAATTTGGCAGGACAGGAAGAGGAAATTTAGGCAGGCCTCCCACCCACTCCCATGAGAAATAGTATTGTATTACAAGGCAGAGCTGTCATTCTCAGAAAGGCCTTCTCAATCACTTCCCTCTCGTTCCCTTAACATTTCGACCTTTATACTACCTGGTGAACATAAATCTTACTTAACCAATTAAAGAAATACCAGAGGAAAGAAAAAAGAAAAAAGAAAAAAAAAAGACCTTCCAAAAGAAGGAGACTTCACTACACTCAGTCTTCCTTCTCTCTCCTGATCCATGAAGGAAGAAGCAAACAAAAAAACCCACAAACTTCCATGGAAATGATAGTGTATTCCTGAAGAAACCTAAACCATTAAATTGTTCCATGTACAACTACACACATGAAGATCACCTTACACCCACCACTGAAATGCCATAACATACCCAGTAAATCATGACCATCAATTAACCACACACAGAAATGTTACATGACTGCTTGAGGCAGGAAATGAAGCTACCAGGAAAAACCCTCCGGTAGCTTTGCCTTATGCACATACTGCAAAAACAGAAGGTTCTCTGGAGCCTGCTTCTGTAGATATCTTACAGCATGGAGAAATTCCAGCTGGCAAAGAAACAGAGGGGTATATACATACATCCCTAGTAATCTCACCCACCACTAATCAGGAGTTTATACGTGGGCTTTTAGATTTAGTTAGAGGACATTACTTTGCAGCATTCTTCAGCTGGCGCATGATCAGAGGTTGGCAGAAAGGGTTACTGGCTGTATCGTATTAAATATACATTAACTTTGGGTAACGCTGGTGGCTGAGGCCCAAAGTGAAAGCAAATCTCTGGCACTCTCTCCCACCACAAGAATTCCTCAGGGGAAAGAAAGTCAGACTAGAAAAGGAGTCTGGCTGACAACTGGCAGAGCAAAGGGACAAGGAATGGAAAGGACCGGTAGATAAGCCTAAAACATACTTGTTTTGCATATGCTGTTTCATTATATTTGAGAAACATTTCTGTTTGAAAGGGAACTTTTTAGCATGAAGGAGGAAAGTTTGTACCTGTAAGAGTGTAGAGGACTCGCGGTCAGTTAAGGCTTTTTAACTGTGCCTGAGGAGTGTTAGCCTTATCTAAGGCATTTACTTTCACCATGGGATACAAAGGTTAGAAAGTAGAAAGGGGGTCTTTGGGAAAGAGATTTTACATGGTGTGGGAAAGCTGAAGCTGACCAGGCCAAGGCTTGGTCTTGCTGCCCTGCAAGACACAAAAGTCCTATATTTTGAGTGAAGGCTACCTTAGGAGGGGAAAGCGAGCAGCTGGCCAAGCTCTGCCCCTCCGGCAGAAAACTGTAAAATTGTTATTGCTATAGCTGCATGCTAGGCACTGTCTTCTACCCTGCTCAACTATTTTGTCAAGAGTTTTCTTTTTTCCATTTATTTAAAATGTTATTTATTGATCCTTTTGACTTGTGTTTGCAAATGGGGAAAATTAGCTCACTGAACATGGGAAAGTTCAATATTGTTTTCCCAGGGTTTTGGGTGGAACTTGAGCAACAAATGGACCCTCTGAAACTTAAACCTGGCCCTTGCTGAAGGCAATTAAGACCTGGCAAAATGGTTACATTTGGGTAAAAGAGATGACAGCTACCACCTGATGTATCCAAACCAAATCTCTACTCCCATCCACAACCAGTAGTGTTAGTCTTCAAGGTACGTCTTTCACAAAATTACCCATGATAGAGTTAAACATAAACTACTAAATATAAAAGATAATATATAAATTTATATAAATTTTAAATATTTAATAATATTAATAATATTAGTATAAATATTTAAATTTATAAACATAAACTATACTAAATATAAAACAAAGCACATGTCAGGTACAGTAACTAGAAAAATCCTCCAGTTTGGAAGTTCAGTATCTGAACTGGCTGCTTTGTAACAATTTTGGATACCATTTACAATTATGTGCCCTATTTCAGCTGTCGCTGAAGCTGTGGAGTTTGAGCATGGTGTGCAATAAAGCAGGATACACTGCTGACTTTAGTGAAGCCAGTTTGACTGATCCCACTTACAGACTCTGAATCAACAGCAAAATTTCTCTTGAGCAGGCTAATAGCTAAAATGTGGTAGTAAAAATAAAGGATCCATTTACAGTCATATCACTGTGCAGCATTTAGTACTTTCCTCTTATATTTACTGACAGAGAAAAAAACCCCAACTATCAGTATTATAGAAATATTCCTTGAAGTGGTAGACTGGCACACTTTAAATACTCTGACATAAATAGACAATTATAATGAACTCATAGAAGGAAAATATCTATTAATTTGTTAATTAACAAATGCTGTCTTTCAAGAACATCTCACAAGATGACACAGATGATCATCATTGTGTTTTGTAAAAGAGTGTTAGAAACATTCTCAATAGAACCCGTAAAAAAAGAAAAAAAGGCCTGTTTTTAAGTATTTCCTGAATGAATCCCAAAACTGATGGGTTAGAAATGGAATGTGTGTTGGATGATGATATGAATTTTGTACAGTGTTTAAGTCTTGTACTTCAGACATTTCAATTTGGTTCTGACTCTTGCATTAGTTCATATTTCTTTGTTTAAATCTGAGTAAACAAAATTATTTCACTCAATTCTTATGTCTCTAATGTCCTACAAAGGCAGGCTTTGTAACCGAACCTGAATTTTAGCCCCATTATGAAACATTGTGTTAGCTGCAGGGAGCTTGAGGAGGAAGGAGTTTCGTAAATGAAACTTGCTAGTCATTGTTGCTTGTTGTAACTTTCTTCCAATTACCAATCTTTATCCCTGGGCAGGAAACAAGTCAAAGGTTACCAGAATGGGCCTTCTATTACAAATGTATCATCCAATAGTGCTATCAAGTGCGAACAGTTTGGTAATAATTCCACCCCATCACTAATGTGGTAATGGCTTTATGAGGATATTGCCTGTTTGGGTTGTGGCCAAACATTCCAGCACATTTTCTCAGTACTTTGTGATACATCATTAGTTTCTGCACTGCTATCTTACTTGGTTAAATGGAGTTAAAGATAGATAAAAAAACAAATTGGGGTGCAGAAAATTGACTTTCCTACTGCCTTGACATCTCTATTTGTCCAGGAACCAGACTGAAAACATGAAGCAAAGAAACAATGATGTCATTATGCAGAAAACTAGAGAACACCTCACTCTTACTACTTAAATGGCAAAGATGGGCTGTACAAAGACTTTCCTGATTAATTTCTGCAAATTGTTCTTCACATTCTAGCAGTTTACTAAGGCCTTTAGGTGCTGACTAACAGCTGAAGAAACTGACGTTATTACAGAGGACTGTTGGGCACAGTATGATTCCCACTGATGGCTTAGCTCTGCGTCCTAAGCTGATGTAAAACGGTATTACACCACCAGTTTCAGAAGAGCTGTCTTAGGCTATGCTACATGGCCCACTATGTTGCCCGAGAATTCAGGAAAGGAATTTCAGGTTTTGTACTTTCTAATATATCAGTTTTGAGATTATGGAATCCTGTTTATATTTGTGTGCAAGACAGAGTAAGATAAGTTATATAATTTAGGAAACATGGAACAAGAAGGAATATTTTTTTACATAAGGAACCCAATTCATAGACGTGAGGAAGAATGTACTCTTGTAGCCGAGGGCACCAACAAAACCCAGCAAGAACTGTTTTGCTCTGAATTCCTCCTACAACACCATCGTAGAGTCTTCTGCTAGCAATATCTCTCCAGAGAAACAGATTCAGCATTTGTCACATTACCAGACTTCCACCCTCACTAAAGAAGTTGTTATTTTCTGCATGACATGAAAATCTTTCACTAGCAAGATCTCAGTAGATGAAATTAATACATCTTTAAGATTAAGGTCTTTGGTACACAACCCATTTCTCCATGGCATGTCTGCTATTTCACAATATTGGTCAGTGGAAAAGAGGAGCAAAAGGACAGCAGGTGAGCATAAATGGGAGAGAGTCCTAGATTCATGATAGTCCTGTGTAGCAATTTTGCTGTGCTTAAGGCAGAGCAAGGGGTGAAAGATCTAATCCTGAATTAAAGCACCACTCTTCTATAGAGCTGGAGTGGAAGAGCACCTGCAGTGCATTTACTGCCCCTCATGCCCTAAGCTTATCCTGTGCTTCTGCCACACCAAAAAAAAAAAAAAAAAATATATATATATACTTTGGTTTTCCCCATCTCCTTGTAAGACAGAAGCTGGGGCCAGAAGGGAGCTGTGATGCTTCAATAAGTTTCTTTGGGCAACAGGAGAAGTAGGGCAGGGAAAAGTGCTGAAGAGAGTACAAGGACTCACTCACGTCCCACAATACCTGTAGGCTGAATGTTATCCTGACAGCAGAATCAAAAGATAGAAATGTTTTCCTCTCTCTGCCAAAAAGGGAACAAGAAGCTGTACACAGGAGCATTGCTCCTGTCAGAACTGTGTCTGGAATAATGAATATGTTACTGAACAGAATCACAGAGGTTGGAAGGGACCTCTGGAAATTGTCTAGTCCAACACCCTGCTCAGAGCAGGATCAACTAGAGCAGGTTGCTCAGTATTGTGTCCAGTCAGGCTTTGAATATCTCCAAGGACAGAGACTCCACAAGCTCTCTGGGCAAGCTGTTCTAGTGTTTGACCACTCTCACAGTAGAAAAAGCTTTTTATATGTAAATGGAATTTCCTGTATTTGAATTTGTGCCCATGGCCTCTTGTCCTTTCACAGGATACTGCTGAGAAGGGTCTGTCTCTACCTTCTTTACTCTCCCCATCAGGTATTTATACACATTGATAAAATCCCACTGAGCCCTCTCTTTCTCAGGCTGAACAGTGCCAGCTCTCTCAGCATCTCCCTGTATGTCACATGCTCCAATCTGTAAATCATCTTCATGGTCCTTCATTAGACTTGCCCCAGTATGTCCATGTCCTTGTACTGGGGAGCCCAGCGCTGGCTGCAGCACTCCAGATGTGGTTTCGCCAGTGATGAGCAGAAAGGAAGGATCACCTTCCTCCATTTACCTGCAACAGTCTTCCTAATGCAGCCCAGGATGCTGTTGGCCATCTTTGCCTCAAGGGCAGATTCTTGGCTTATAGTCAACTTGTTGTTCATCAGTATCCCCAGGCCAGCAGGCCTTTTCTGCCAAGCTGCTTTTCAGCTTGTGGATCCCCCCAGCCTGCCCTGGTGCATGGGGCTAATTGTCCTCAGGTGCAAGATTTTGCACTTTGCTGAGTTTCCTGAGATTCCTGTTGTCCTATTTCTCCAGGCAAGAAGTCAGTGAGTTCCTCAGCCTGTTTGATGACCCCATTCAGCAGCATGCCTACATTTCCCCCAGTTTTTTGCTGCAGATATACTTGTAGAAGCCTTTCCTGTTGCCCTTTACATCCCTCACCAGATTCAACTCCAGTTGGGCTTTGGTTTTCCTAACCTCATCCCTGCACGATATAATGTGTCTATATTCCTTATGGGAGATCTGAAACTAATTCCACCTCTTGCATGTGGGTTTTTTTTTTATGTTCGAGGTTTGTCTGGAGCTCCTTGTTTCATCCATGCAGGCCTCCTGCTGTCTTTCCTTGGCTTTCTGCATGTCAGGATGGACCATTCTTGAGCTTGAAAGAGGCGATCCTGGAAAAAATGCTCAAATTGTCTTAGGAAAATGTAGAGAATGGGGGACGTGAGACGGAAGGAAAGCAGAAAGTATTCTACTGCCTACCATTACAGGAATCTGTAGTCATGTTACAGACCCAACTTCATGTGCTTGCTCCAGTGGACACCTAATTTACCACACAAAGAAAACTAATAGAAGAGCAATTGAGGAAGGCTTGTTCTGTAATATCAAATAAACTGGTTTTTTTGGACATGTTCTCTGGATGTGGAAAGCCTCAGTTTGATTTTTTGTAACAACAGACCACAGAGAGAATTTGGCGTCAGTATAAATCTGGATCTCTAGCCTATTGACTAACAGGAGGCTCAGTCCTCCCAAAAGCTTTTGCCTTCAGCCATGTAAGACCCAAATCAGACCATGCCAATCATCTTTGGCATGTAACTAAGATGTCTGATTAACAGTTGTTTTTCAAATCCCTCTGTAGTTCATGTGTGAGAAGGCACATCAGACAGTACATCTCCTCCTGATCGTGCAGACCTGCAGGGGGATTCTTTCAGTTTTAGGGAAAAGGAAGATAAGGTTTTGAATACACCTTTTTCTCTTGGAATCTGTTAAGTGCCACAGAGAACTTCATCCTGATGGGATGAAGAGGCTACCAATAATATTCTTATTAATAACATATTCAGTAACTGAACTTTTAGGTGGTGTTCTGATTTTTGTTCTTCCCTGAAACACAGCATTGAAACGCAAGAGAGCTGCTGTAATTCCAGCATGTGGAGAGAAGACCATGGAGGAGTTGGGACTCCAAGGTAATACACTACCAAAGGACTCGTCAGTTGAACTAGCAGGTAGAAGACAGACAAGGAAGCTGCAAGTAGCTCTGAGGATTGCGGTTGAGAGCAGGCAGATCAGAGGAGTTGTCTATATAAAAGCATTGGTACTCTAGTATCATAGGAACATGATTTCATTCCTACTTGCTTCTCTCTACATCCTAGAGGAGAATCAGACTGTCATATTCCTTTGCAGGATACCCTTCACCTGCTATCAAACTTCAGAGTTCCAGCAGATTTTCACAATCTGTTTGGCTTCTGTTGGCTGCCCAGATCCTGAACTGGCTCAGTCTGGAGGATTACAACTCTATTGTCCTTGTCACCTAGACTACCCACAGTCACCTTCCCAACCAGTGCTGTGTTTACTTCAATATGGACAGCTGAGTGTCGAACCGCTCAGTGCTATTTACCTTTTGTCCACAAGGTGGTAGCGCAGCATTAACATTAATGTAAACATGGTGGCTCGCTTACCGTTTGCCCAGTTAACCTGACAGACTCCTACTACTGGACGAATGTTGACAATATCTTCTTCCTTTTGTTAACTTTCTAATTAAAGAACAGCGTGATACATTAGGCCAAAGACATATACACTGGGATCATAAATATTTGTGAAAATAAAGAAGAGATACAGAAATCTATTCCATGCCCAAAAGGGCGATTTGGAAAGAATGAGTGGCAGGGATAAAACCATGTAACCCAGCTTTCAGATTTTGACTTGTTTCCAGAACTGGTTAGGCCAGATATTATCAAATGCTACTCAAGGGTGATGAAAATGGCTGGGCTGCAGTGGCCCCTAAGCCCACACTTGAGAGGCTCTCTGGCTGCAAAGTGCAGCATGGTAGAACTTGTCCTTTCAAGGCTCACCAGAACCCATATCTAGCAGCTTGTAGGACCATACGTTGGTCATCTCTTTAGTGAAATATTTATGGTCTTTTCTAAAGCCAGTTTAGGTTATAGTTTTGCCTTTGGCAACATGACTGCTAGCTTCAGACAGTCCCACCTACAACCTCCTGCCACTTTCCACTGCTCATTGCTGCCCGCCACAACTGACAGCATGACTATGACAGATCAGGAAACTACTTCGACATTATTATTCTTTCCCTTACACATACTGCTTTTTTTCAACCAAATTTCAGAGGTCTATGTCACAACACAGGCTCGTGAACGGTTGTGCTGCCACTAACGAGAAGACATTGTGCTTGCAGCAGAGGGTCAGGAGTGTGAAGGAATACATTAAACTGGAGTTAAGCCCATGAACACTTTTTATCATGGACCTGTGGCTGTAGTTCCCCATGGTGAATTAGCTCTCTTGCCAGGATTTGTGTTTTATTTTTCAGTCTGTTGTACCAAGTGAGGTAAAATGTCCTTTAAAATATGTATTTCACATTAATGTTATGGAGATCACTACTTAGAAAGTTACTTAATAGCAAAATATTTCTTAATTTTTCATACCATTATCACAATATAGCCAAGTTAATGAACATCTCATGAGGATTCATACATGCTCAAAATCTCTTCATACTCTTAGGTCACAAAATAAAAGTCAGTTTGAGAGTGATTTTTAGTAGTCAGTCTTCTGTTCAACAGAAAATCAGAGCATTCATATAAACCCTTTCAGCTGACATCCTACCCCCAGTGACTTGTACTCAATCCTGGGATATGTAAACTAATCAAGTAGTGATTTTTGCTGGAGAGGAAGGGGTAGGAAGAGAGCTTTATCTCCTAATTAGTGTGGTCTCTATCTTCATATTACATCATAGTTAGTGCTGATTAACTAAGGCATTCTCTAGACTGCATAATTTGATATCTCCTTTAGCAGGTTACCAAACAAAGTGGCTCTAACCTCAAACCCAGGCTGCTAGGCTTCTTACACGGGGTTGAAAGGACAGAATGTATTAGTGTCAAAGAGATCAAAAGAAGGTTTTCAACCTAGTTGGTACCAGAACCTAGTGCTGGAACAAAATTCCCTTGTTTGAGTCTATTTACCAGTAATTCTAGGTGGTCTCCCATCAAAGTGCTGGAAAGTCCTCCTTAGTGTCATAGTGACTGCCCACAATCCTTACAAACAAGACAAAGTGTTGCACAAACTACTCAGGCTCTTAGTTCCCAAGGGCATTAGTACATACTGTGGATCTGACTATAATTCTTCATTTGTTACTGTAACTGTAGTAGGAGGCCTTTATTTATGTCAGAGTATCCTTATAGTGTGCTGATAAAGTATTATGAAGTATTCCAAGGAATGGACATAGCTGTCTCCAAGAAATGGAACTGCTGTTCCAGTCTAGTTAAACTATCCAGTTGAGTGAAAACACTTATATTGATGGAAACAGTTTTGCCAGTATGCTCATGCCACCGTTGGGGATCTCACGCTCCTGACAGACAGAGCCTGGCAGGAATTTGGGGCATAGATGGGGCCTAGATCAAATGACCAATTTGGAGTTAGAAACATATAGCAATGATCCTTTCAAAATGCTTTTATTTACAGAAACATTCAACTGAAATAAAGTCTCTTAACAGGAGGTCTTGATTACTTTTCCATTTCCAAACCACACATCATAATGGGGATGGAATGTGGTTACCATAAATTGTTGGTTTACAAATCATCACTGACTTGTTAGCAACAGCTAGGATGTTAGAGTTAGAGCAACAGTTTGGATGTGATAAAATAGCAAGAGCCCATTTTTCATGGCATCGTTGGAATGAATATAAATGAATTCTTCCCAGAGATTCATTGTGGTGGTTGTGGTAAATAGCAAACTGCATATTTCCTGCTCATGTTGAAATCAATGGGAGTTTTATTATTGGCATCAGGAGAAGCAGGATTTGACCTTAATAGAAAAGAGAAGAGAAAAAGAGAAAAAGATGAGGAGAAAAAGAAAAGAATGAGCCTGAGAGTTCTAAAATAACTAGAGATTCAGATGCCTGACTGGAGACACTTCAAAAGAGGAGTCTGAAAAGCAGAAAGTACCAACAACCTGAAACTGGGGCCCCTTTTCATTTGGATTTCCTTCCAAATTTTCCTTTGAATTCTCTGCTTATGAACTTTGAAACTGAGGAATAAGGAATAGTCACTGCTGAAAATGCAGATTTTCAAATTTTCCTTTTTCTTGGAAATACTTCTGACTCTCTAACGGCACTAAAGAGTTCTCTTACTGGGTTTTGGATGAAGCCTATAAAAATCAGCAAACGCATTCTTTCAGGGAAGCCAGCACAAACTTTCTTCCATACTTGTGTTTGAGTTATAAGATAGATCACTATCAGGCACTTAACCTTGCTCAAGCAAAATCCACATCTGCTAATAGACAGAATTAGCAACCTTGCCTCTGTCATATAGGTAAATCTTTACAAGAGAACTTCTGCATTAGAAATAGAGGAAACAAGAAGCTCTGGCCCAGAAGAGATCACTATACTTGCTTAACTAGTAGACTAAACTACTCAAATTTATGGATTTCTCCTCAAGTACTCTATAAAAATAGACTAAACCAAACAAAATAACAATATATGCATTCTCACCACATAGTACAACACATTACAAACTTATTTCCTTTATCAGGTGTATTCAAAGCACTCACCAAGGTCACAATTCCTAAATATAGTTGTTTAAATATTTAAAAGAGTGGGTGAAATCTGGTCCTCTAAAGTCAACAGCAAAACTTCCAGTGACTTCACATAGACCACAACAGATGCTTAGCTGAGTAAATTTAATATCAGTGGGGCTAGGATGATCTCTATTAGCTGAACTTTTAGTACTTGCCTACTTAGATTTTAACACAACAAACATAAAAGCATCCTTCCCAAGGTATAGATGCCCTTGAAAAAATAGCTAATGGGGGATGCCAATAAAGATATGAAGAGCAAATGCAAAGAATAACTCCTCTGCCCAAAAGGAGTATTGGTCCATTTGATTGATTTGATTGATTCTATCCTTCAATACCCACAAACCGCATCTCCTGCAATACAAGTCTATACCAAGGACTCTGACCCTTAGTTTCACCAAATCACTTGTCATGAACCTCCTTTTGGACCTTCAGACTGGCACACAGGTGCTGAAAATGATAATTCTGTGCAACTAATCCTAAGCATGTTGGTAAAGAATTTGGATAATGTATGAGTGTTTCAAACCAGGTCCTGCAGCAATGCAAAGCAGGATGAATTTAACCTTTGGTAACAAAATCGGAAACTGCAGTATACATTAAATGGACTCTAACATATGGAGAGAGAGAAGCCAAGTCCAAAATGACCATTTTTTTTTTTAAGGTAAAGGGCTAATGCAGTTCATTCTTTGCCATCAGATATTATTTTTTGTTTCTCTATACAAAATTCTCATTAGCTGCAAGACAGTCCTTTAGCACGTGTTGTCCAAGCCAGATGAGGGAGGTTTGTAAAGGAAAGTTGTGTCTAATAAATGTCATTTTTCCTTAACAGAGTCAGACATTGTTGAGCTCTAACATGTAAGAGCAGATGATCCAACTGAGATTATCACAGGAAATCCAAGAGAAATTTAATCCAATCCTTTGAACTTTCAATAAGATTTCTTAGCTGTGAAGTACACAAGGAACTATGTTGACTATTGTCATATTTGGCTAGAGACCCCTCGTCTTACCAAAGTATTCTCTAGAAAATGATCCTTTATCCCCAAAGTGTTTCTGATGTTGCTTGAAAGAGACAGTAAACACAGTTGAGACTGATTCTGGAGGAAGGATATATTCTGTGTTCTAGAAAATCCTAAGCTGTCAAAAAATTCACCCTCCCAAATATAAAAGGTAGTTAGTGCTTCTCAGAAGATGCACTTAAATATATTAGCTTCATTTACCTTTTGCCTGGACAACTTATCCCAAATCTAATCACCAGAGTATACAAGGTCTTTACTGAAGAGGTACCCATTGCCCATTTCACTAGTCTAATAAATTTGTTTCTCATTCCTCCAGAGTGGAACAGAGGTCTTGGGTCCAAAATAGCAAAATACATGCATTTCACAACAAGGCGACTTACTTTCCACATCAGTTCACTGCTCTGCAGAGGATTTCAGAAACAGCATTTCGTATCCACATTTCACTGCTTTCCCCATGACAACTGGGATGTTCAAAAGAGGAGCATTCAAAGTGGTATCTTGGAGGTGTGTTGATCTCCTTTTTTGGAAGTGGATTTGATTTCACTAGTTTGATTTAATTACTGTGAGTATTTAAACTCTGAATAAGTCTGGACTATAGTTTTACTAGGTGGTACAATATCCCAGACTCATTGTGAATAAAGAATTAGGAGAATTTCAAAATGTTTCAGCAGTTCTTTACATGGCAGACAGAATGGTTTTGTAATGTAAACTTACCTAACCTAAGCTGCCTTGCTTCCGCACTAGTAGTTGTCTCAATGTGCCAGCAAGGAGCTTAGTAAGGGCTACTTTGCCCATCTTCGGAGAGTTTTGCAGCCTCTGCTGAATCCCCCACTCCCATGACCAGACTCTCCCTGCCAGCACTCATCTGCAGCCAGAGGCCGTCTACTGCCTTGATGTTTCAGTGGAATCAAAGCTCACCCAAAGCTCACTCTTACGATGTCCTGGTATGTGCCATATTAATACCAGTTAATAAAGTACTTGCCTGACCTACCTCAGCTTTGATTAAGAGCAGAACACCCCAAAAAACAGAGTTAGGACTCCAGGAATTACGGACCAGCATGTTTAGAGACTATGCAGAACTTACATGGCAGACCAAGTTCTGCCTTTGAATATAGATTCAGGCATAACAAAGTCATTTTCTCTATCAAGATGTTTAGAGGCAGTTTACCCTAATGCTGTACTTTCCGTATGTTTATTTGCCAGTAACTGAGGAGTTCAGGTAATGACATTATTTCAGGATTACCCTTTTATCCACAAGCACTTCCACATCCCCACCTGCCCTCTTAACTACTGCTTTTTCCTTGGACTTAATTCTAGATTAGGGAACTTCCACATTTCAGCATTCTGAGCTTAAGAGAAACATGTAAATGCATCCCTAAAAGCCATAGTTAATGCAGGGAGCTACTCACAATCAAGCGGTAGGCTAGGAGCAGGGTGCATTGAGTGAGAGACTTCACTTTTGGGGTATGCCCAGAGAGGCACTGAGGGGTCTTCTCAGCCAGCACAGTCCTGAGAATGCCCATGAAGTTGACAGACTCTGTAGAAACTCCTGTGGAGATCAGAAGATGCTTCAAACTGAGTGCTTCTTACATCCTGCTTGATGGATATAATAGCAACTGTTCAGGCATCTGGTAGCCTTTGGCTATATGCTTCCTGAAGAGTGTATAGTACTGCATACTGCTTAAAGAGCACAAAGGCTGTTGGTATGTGGTTTATAAACAATGCACAAGCCACAATGTGGTATTCAGAAAACCAACGTGTTTCTAATGTATGTAGACATTGTTGTTACTAATATCTAAATTATAACCCCCCCCCATACCTTCCAAACTGAGTCCAAAGCACCTATGCTTGCCAGGGACAACAAAGTAACCCAAATTTGGAGTTTCTCGGTCAAGATAGTTTTGAGTCATGACATTTCTTTAAAATAAACATTAGGATATTATCCAAAAAGTGAGATCACCCCACTTTTAAAAGTATCTTCCTATCTCCCAAATGTTTTGCCTAATATCAGTCAAGTTTTCCTGAAAAATTGTAGTCGGACATAGAAGTTTGCCTGTGCAATTTCAGGTGGATTAATTTCAGCTTGAAAAAGTCAGGGTGGGACTGAAAATCAGGCTCATAATGAAAGATCTTGCATCAAACTAAACTGTGAAGAAAGAAGCATCTCTCCATCTTGTATTTTCTCTCAGCCAGAGCTAACAATAACTTTGCCTCTGCTACTGAACAGCCGAGCCAAAAAAACAGAAAGACAAAAGCCAAAGACAAACCAAAAAGACAAGAAGCAGAGACAGCAAAGAAGACAGAGAAAAAAAATCTACCGCGCATACAAACATTGCTCTGAAAGCTCAAAGATAAGAACAACAGCCTCTGTAAAAGTCAGTTTTGACATTAGGAGATGACAGAAGCAGCAGAGATGGCAAAGCACCTAACCTGACCCACCGTCAAGAAAAGCTAATGAAAACAAGATGGAAAAAATAAGGGAAGTTTGTCACTTTAAAAGAAAAAAGTAATTTTTAACACTGACAGTATGCAAACCAATAAAATACTCAGATGTTGGATCAGGTCCATATCAAAGTAACTCAGCCTATAATTACATGAGAATCAAAAAATGTCAAAACACAATAATAAAGATACTGTGGAGTGCTTTGTCTTTTGTGGAGCAAGCCCATCCATACCACCAAATAAGGGAAAAAGTTAAATAGGAGTTCAGCATGATGATTACAAGAAGGGAACCATAATGGATGGGAAAGGGCAGAAGTGGGAAGAAGAGAAGAAAAAGGGCAGAAATTAACAGCAGTGAATAGTGAGTGAAAAAAAAGAGGTATCTGCCTGCTACCTGAGGAAGAGCTGCAACAGGCAGTCATGTCTTGAAGAAATCTCCTTATCTAAGTTTGCAGAGAAAGATAGTATCTCCCATCAGTCCAACAAATACCATTGGAAAAAAAAAAGCATGCCTTCAGAAATATGGGCCAATGTTCAGGTATGAAATGGAAAAAGGGTTTTATATGCCCTGAAGGTTGTCTGATTTTCCAACAATATAGGCTGGAGTAACAAACATATCACCTCTTCCCACAAAACTGATTTTGCCTGTATACTTAGCCCATCACAGCTATATCAATACTGTCACTAGGAGTTCCCAGAATAGAGGGTCAGATATAAGTTGATTCAGCTACACTGAGTAAAGTGAATGCATGTCAATTTTCATTAGTTGAGAAATCACTTCAGGATCTGGCCAGCAGCTTGCTTAGTTCTAATTGCTTGACAGGGAATGCTCCCAAATGTGCTCATCATTTATCTACCTTTGCTCCTATGGAAGTGAGTGGAAGCATTAACCTTTTACTTTGGTGGGAGCAGGATGAGGCCAGTCCCAGGTGCTTTGAAAATTCTTACCTATTTCAAAGAAAAAATTCTCTGTCTTATAGGTGTAAATGTCCCATCATTTAAAAATCAGACAACAGAGTGCCTGCTTTAACTCCTTGTTTGTGGGTACAACATTGATTATTTCTAATATTTCTTCATCAGACTTCGAACTGTATATCAAATGCAAAGAAATGGAGAACAGAAAGTCTAAGCAAAGTAAAGTTATCACTAACTACTCTACCCAATGGCAAATGGAATGCTCAAAAGGCAAAAACCGCCAACCAGATAAAACTTCCTATGCCTTCAGATTGCACATTTATACAAAAGGGACAGCAACCTTCTGTCCCCCAGAAGCCAGTCCTTTTTCTTCTTGCAAACACCTCATTTAATCTTGGGGCATAAATAATAACCCTGAAGTTCCTGCATTTTATCCTAGATCTACTACTGCAGTCAATGGGAGTTTTGAAAGTGCAAGGAGCATGCACTGGGCTAGAGCCTTGGGCTATAAGATCTAAGTCCAAGTTTATGCTTTTTTCTATGCCTGAAAAGTGCCCACAGTTTTACAGGTAACCTATAAAAACAATTGAAGTCATTGTGGTGGTCTCACATTATTTAGATTTTTTGCTTTCCTCTCCCCAACCTTGTAATGTGAACAGAGCTATTACAGTGATCTATTATAGCTGGGGCTAGTCTTGCTATAGAAAACTCTGTACAAGCTGAGAACCAAAATGTAGTCACAGCTCCAAACAGCTTGGGGACGAGATGAATTCTTTGTCTATCGTGCATCCTAAATGCATCCAAATTATTCTAGTATCTGTATATCTACGTGGACCACTTAACTCCCTCTTGAACTCTCCTTAGTGCTTTAAATTGCTAGTCAGCCACATGTGAAAAATCTCTACCTCATGTAAAATTTACATTCCAGAGCTTTCTATCACTGATTTCTCTCAGCAGTAAGGTTTATTCTGATCTCGGTGCCACTGGAACGATGGGACTGAGCTGCTTCTGCCTTTTGCACAGATACTCAGAGTTGTGTGTGGAGTAGAAATGTAATCAGCCCCTGGCCAGAATTTCAGCAGTCCCTTATTTAGTGCATCAGCATGGGGGAGGGCTAGCTGAGATAACAAGGTAACGTGATTGCTGCTGCTGGCAAGAGGACAGATGTCAACATTGCCTTTCCTTTTCACGGAAACATACCTGGCTTTATGAAGAATAGGTTAGCAAATATTTTAATACAAATAGTAACCTCAGCTAAGCTGCCAAAGCAGGCTCCAAAGAGACTGACTTATTTACAGTCTGGACCAGTGCCTTAAAACCTGACATGCTTATTCAACAGAAAATTAACCCCAAAACGGGTATCATCATTACTGCAGGGAGAAGCTCCAGAAAGATAATACCCTAACTCTCTCCAGCTGAACTCAGGACATTGTCCACATTTTATCACATCAAGCGCCCTTGTAGTCATTCAGAATAATCAAGCAAATAAAGAAGTGAGGTATATTGCATGTGATAGCTTGGGTCACTGGGACTGCATAGATGTTTGGATGTGGCCCAACCCCCTGCCTTCACTTGAATTACTACTGGAATCTAACTTCTTGCATTGTTTTAAGAGACTAAATTGTTCTCTCTATGTACTTTGGTCATCCCAACTCAGATGTTATCTTTTCCTTTCCCACTCTAGTTTTTGGCTACAAAAAACATGCATGAAGAAGAGTGCCGAGAAGAGCCTTTTTTTCCCAGCTGCAGAGTGTGTGTGTATGTGTCTATGGTATTGTTCTCCTCCAAATGCCTTTGACAAAGATTGTAATTTATGAGGGCATTTGTTTAAGAGGTTAGTAGTGATTCTCATGAAAACGAATGCTGGTATAGATTTGACCTTGGAAGCAACATTGCTAATACCAAACTGGTGTAGGTAAAAAGGGATAGAAGAAATTGTTTCTGAAGTTACTGTAAACATTCTGTGACGGATGAAACCTTCATAGGGAATGGTCACTGATCTGGAAAAGTGACTCTGCAAAGGTGTCATAATCTTTAGCTATCAAATTTCTTGGAAGATGGAGAGAAAGACTGGTCCTGGAATTATTATGCAAAGGCCTGTAATACTGGATTTACCAATGGAGACCTCGGTCAGCTTTCGTTGCATAATTCAGTTGATTTTGAGCAACCCCATGGGGGAACAAGAGAGAGAGAGCTGATGTGGGATAGATAAGAGCCAGGGATTTCCTATATGACCTGGTGGCAGAGCTCTGTGGGAGGCCATGCATTGCCCCACATCCTCCATAGAAGTCAGTGGCAGGCACTAGCGTGGCAGCTTCTAGGTCGAAACAAATGAGAGTGGTGCTTTTCATGACCATTACTTGGCATGTCAAACTCCACTTCTTTGGGAGAAACTGATCTCAGACCTCCATATAACCTGGAAACAAAATTAACTGGATTTGGATTTCATGCAAGTATTCATGAGTCATGAAACTTTTACTGGAACTAGAAAAAAAGGATTTCTTCTATCCCAGACTATTGCCATTGGGATCCAAACTGAAGCCATTCATGAGATATCAACATTAAGAGACTGCAGTTGTGATCTAGAAGAAAGGGTGAACATAGGGAGTTATTGCTTGGGGTGGTCAAAGGTGCTATTCATTTGTGATGGCCACTCTTGATGACCAGCATGGAGGCACATGACTTACTTCCTCGTTCAACTACTCTATCAGTGAACTTGTAGTTGGACAAGCAGGCTTCCTAGGGCTGCAGCAATATGTCATTTCTTTTAGGGATAGAATAACAGTCCTTGTCAAAGTGGTGGACTGTTGTTAAGAATGCAAAACTGAAGCAGCCCGTCACAGGAAGTTTGGGGATTGAGCACATAATCCAACTAGTTTTTGGTGGTATGAAAGCACATACCCACTTCACTGAAAATACCTGACGGCACTGCCTTTATACTGAAAGTGTGACAGACTGCAATGAAAATGGAAAGGTTTCCCGCAGTATCCTATAAAACTTTTAAAAGAATTGTATCCCTTTTGTAGAATTATATAACTGTTTAAAAACAAAACCAGAAAAAAAGAGCATTGCTTCCTCTTCTGTCTGTATTTTTAGAGTACTATCCGCAGAAATTTATTAGAGCCAACCCTACTAAATTCCTTACAACTGTCCTACAAGGGTGGTTCTCAAAGTGAAAAAGAGAAAAATGCTGGCAGTTTATGTAATGTCTTTTTCACTTATACAATCTGAGAGGCTATCTAGGAAATTTAATGGTATACAAGTCTCTGGGGGCAAGAACCAAGCTGGAGAACTTTCTCTACAAGCTCAGCCTTGTTTATCCGCATGTCCTCCTGTACACCCTTGTCCCATATCACTCTCTGCTCCTGAGAAGGCAAAGGAAAACCACATTCCCTTGAAAAATGACAGACTGAACTAGAATGCAGTATTTGGCTGACTGAAAACAACCTTATACCTTTTACGAGAGCTGTTTCTCGGTCTGTTTTGCTGGAAGCAAACATTTGCCTACTAAAAAGCCTGGTTGGGTTCAAGTGGCATTATAAAATGTTCCCTAGCTAATCTTTACTCCATTCCCTGCCTTTCCTATAAGTAGCCCAGGTTCCCTAACCTTTTCTATCTAAACTCACAAAGGGGCAGAGTCCCCTCCCCTCTCCCTCGCACCATACATGATCTGGGACTCTGGACCTTTAAATGCCTAACTCGTACCCTTCTTGCCATTCAGTGTATTAACGACTCTGTGCCCCTGTGCTATTTTCCCTCCTCACGTGTCTGGTACAAAATGTTAAGCATCCTTGTGACCTTTAAACATCCTGCACAGCTCTCCATCTCCTCTTTACGCGATCCAGACTCATCTCCACCTCCTGTTAGAAAATCCTGTGCATGCACCTGGCTTGATTACATCAGCATATATGCACACAGCTGAGCTAACACATTTCAATGAATCTACTGCAGAAGCAAACGGAAATGAATACCTCTCCTCCTGTCTGCAATCCAACCGTTGCTTTACTATGGCATCAATTTGGCATGAAATTAGAGTTTTCTGTAAATCTGTTTTCACTGTTACCTGAATGCAGTGATGTGGGAGCTAGAAAAGAACAATACTGACAAGATTTTGATGGTGGCCACTAAAAACTGAAACTGCTTCAGTTCCTTGTGCTTGAAACATCACCTCCTATGGGTGCTAATTTTTTTTCTCCTTTTCTACTAGATGAAGTAGCTACATAGTCCAGGAGTAATGTGTGAGTAAAGCAAGAATTGCACGACAGGTCCAAGATACATACCAGTCACTATAAGCTACTACAGAATTTACCTTAAATGCAGACAGCCCAGCAGTTGTATTTCTCGAGATCTCTGCTAGGGACATTGCATTTTTCAGTGTTGTTTTACTGTACCTAAGTGAGTGATAGTTGTTTCTTTAACCTGGACAACAAGCATGCAGGAAACACCAGGAAGAGGCCCAAGGATCATATAATGTACATGCACAGCAATACATTTGATCTGTAATCCTGAGTTTGACTGTAGAGCATACACAGTCCTTTTTCCTTCAAGGAAAGAGGTCTACTGGATTGGAGGGTACTGTAAATAACTCCTGACTACTGCTGAACAGGATAAACTAGTGAACAGAAGTGTGTGTTCATCACAGGCACCAGTTAGCTGAAGGAGAGCAGCAGTGTAGGAAAACAAGTGTTATTAGGAATAAAATGTCTGCTCCGGATTCTTGTTCTGAACTTGACACCAGAGTACCAGGAAAGTCTCTGTGGGAGAGTTTGGAAGACTTCAATTCATGTCTGGTGGAGCAAACAGCAGTTGTAAAATCTCAAGAGATGAGGGCCACCCAGAGTGTGTCAGTTTATCAACTGGACAGCTGCGGTGTGTCTACAAATGCCAAACCATAAGCATATTGGCAGGGGAAGCAGGAATTGTGGCCAGCACACAGAGAAGTGGCTCCTCAGTTTCTGAATTGCCTGCCTCTCAGAATACACTTACGGTCCAGGCCAGCCTGCCAGCTCCGTCAAGACTATGGTGCAGCAGGCCAGTGACATAAACACGCCTCACACCTGGCTTCACAGCCTTTGGGAAGGTTTCTCTAATATAGAGGATGGCAATTTGGGAATATTGTAGCACTCCGCTCACCTCCCTGCCTTGGGTAGGGTAGTGAGATAATGACATTGTAGCTGGAAAGACCTTATACTCTTATTGTTCCTCAGCTAGAGAAACAGCCCTTTGGGGGCTACAAGCAGTGTAATACAGGGACCTTCCGGTGGCAGAGAAACCACTGAGGGACTTGATCAAATGCTCTAGGATCATGGGGTGTGAGCATAGCAGTAAAGCTACTTTTGCACAAACACAGTGGTCTTACCACAAAAGAGAGTCCTGTGTCTTAAATGCAAAAGAGCCAGCTGTTGCTGATGGCTGAATTTTCTACCCACAGGAAAAAAAAGCTGGAAAGCAAAACAAATTAATCTTGAGAGGAAGGCAGAGAATCATGCCTTGAAGAACAACTTGGGCTACAGTGACAAGATAACCACCCTCCACAACAAAAGCCCAAGGAAAGTGGGCATGCAGTAGATTAAATATTGAATTGTGTTATCCAAAATATACATGATATTTTATATCAGCCTTAGGTGTCCTTCAGATACTGTATAAGCTGTGATATTTATTATTGGTGTTTATAGTAGTAATAGTAGCAGCATTAATGTATCAATAGGCTCTGAAGAGATAAACTCTATTCCTAATTAATTCCTAATGGATTCCACCTAATCCATTCTGAGGACATTAACTAGGGCTTATTTTGTCTGGATTTTAAGCTCCTAACACTGGAAGTAGGGGCAGAGGATTATCCAGGCTTCTTAAAATCCTCTAACCAGTGAAAAGTTAGGCAAAGGCAGGGGGAAGTAAGTGCTGTTGTTCTTGGTCCTCTGCTATCCTCAGGGCTGGCTTAGTGGACTGTTAGATATTCTGGCCTACTGTTTCGTCTTGCTTTTTTATACTTTCATTGGAGAAGGATACACACAACCAGAGTGGGATGCACTCTGGAAATGCCAGCAGTTGTTCTGAGGTTAAGGGAGAGAGGAGGGTGTCTTTAGAGACTAACAAAAGATCCAGTCTGTATCTCCACTGACTCCGCTTTCCTTGTGAAGGATCAGTGTTTCCAGAATCCTTGCAAGTAACATGGACACTTCTTCCCTGCAAGTATAGGGAAACAGTCTCAGGGCATTATATCAACCAGGAACCAGATACTGGTGGAGCCATTTTAATGTAACTATCACTAAAAGTTTGTAGCAGTTATTCAAATGTCCCAAACTCCGGCTTACGTTGATGATCATGACTGCAACATACAGAACAACACAGACTGATTTAAACGTATTTCCCAGAGATGAGATGAAACAACACATGGTCCACATCGGGGGGTTGGACTTGATGACCTTTAAAGGTCCCTTCCAATCCAAACCATTCTATGATTCTATGATCTCTGCAGTTGCATAGGCATTCTGGAGCTGTAAAATTGAGAGATGGGCGTTGGGGTCCATTAGGGAGAACATGGTGATTTGGGATAGCAGGGGACATCAAGGTGTGTGCTAGTGAGAGAATGAGGAGACTCCTACTGCAGTTCTGCTTTTCCATTCCACCATGCCTGTGAGTTTTTGTGTATTCCTTAAGAACAGCACTGATGCCTGTTCAAAAACAATGCTGCTGGCCCAGGAGCTCCTCCAGGTAAGTGTGAGGGAAGGCAGGCAGGGCTAAGCAGGCACCAGCTGTGGCCATGTGCATAGTTGCCAAGTGGCACCATGGCACTAGGTGAGGACCTGCCACCAGAGCATTCTGTAGTTTGCTGGTCACTGAGTCAAGTGGTTGTGAGGAAGATGTAGATCACCTACACAACGTGGTCCTGCTACTCAGCCAGTGAATCCTTTCTGCTCTCCAAATCAAGTGGAAGTGGGACCATCTGGCATAGGCTGACTCTATTCATCTTATTCCCTGGATCTTTTGTCATAATCACAGGAAAGGATGAAAAAGGGGTAAAAAACAACCACAAAACCAAACTCACTTGTTTGACTCTTTACCCATAAATACCACACCTATTAAAATAATCTTTTAGCTACTGAGGTCAGAGTGAGCAGTGAATTTTGCCTGAAAAATGCAAACAGAAGGAACTTCTCATTTGAAACTTTTATGGCAATATCCAAGCATAGCCTTGCAACGAAATCCATTTTATTAATTACAGTGCACAGCTACAGATTTTATTAGGACAGCTCTAACAGGACAGGAGAAGAGGGAAAGGGTTGATGTTTAGTCATTAATGAGATGCAGCCACAAAGAAGATGACAGCTATGACTCTAGCATGTCTTGCTAAAGAAAGGGAAGTGTTAATGTCATTGCAAAAAGCTTTGGCAAGCCTCCATTATGAATACAATACAATTCTGACCACCCACGTGCAACAAAGATGTCTTGAAAATGAAGCAGGTACAGAGAATGGCCACACAGCTGATCAGAGCCTGCCTCATAGAAGAAGACCTAAACCAATGGGTTGTTCAGCCTAGCAAAACAAAGGCTGTCGGATGTCCCAATGGTTTTAAGTTCAGCAGACATAAGAGAAGATATAAAAGTAGATGCAGAGAAGAAATTTGAAAATCAAAAGACAATAACAGTGTCAGTGGTTGTAAATTGGCTAGGACTAAATTTAGGCTGGAAACTAGAAGGTTTCAATCTTTTGGAAGAATGAGTGGAGCTTTGGTGCTCCTCTCCCTGCGTTCCCTACTCTCTGTCCTTCATGGTCTCCTCTAGATGCTATTGCTGTTTCTCCCATGCAAATCTGATCCAGCAGCACAAACTGGTTATTGGACTGAATGGTGCCCCCAGCTTCCATGGTTCCCAGGAAATTACACTCCATGAATAGCAGCTGTCCTTCTGTGCACTAGGAGTGAACAGTTTTTGCCCTACACTATCCTGTAACCCATAGTAGAGTTGAATGGGTCACATTCCATCCTATTCTGTAACAAGGCATTTAGGTTTACAAAGCAAAACAACACTTTTTTTTTTTGGCAGATATGGTAAAAAAGCAAGTCTTAACAGCAAAGCCACTATGTTTTCCCCTATAAGAACAAAAAAGGCATAAGGAGAATCAGATTTTTAATAAAGATATAGAATCCTACATAAGCACTGAAGATAGGTTGCATGCTTTAAGATTATCCACCATCCACTACAAGTTTGTTTTCTACTAACTGCTCCATACCAACTATTGAAATATCATTCATCCATTCTGTGTACTGCTTTCATCCCTACCACACATTACAAAATGTAATACTAAAGATAAGAAACCATCAACAGCAGCTTCACTGCTTTCAATACATCTGCTTTCTACTCCCCTAAGAACCAACACCAACATCTGGATCAATCTTTAGTTATTTGCAGTAGCAAGTCCTTATCGTTAGTCTGAATTCTGGCATAAACTCATATAAACATAGACTAGCGTAAGAATATTGAAATGCATTTTATTTATCTGCATGGGAACTTGCTATTTTGCTCATAAACATGGGAACTGTCATATTTAAATATTTCTCCAGTACAGTCATAAATCTCTCTTATAACTGGATGTCTGAGTCTAGCTTTCTCTTTGAACTTTATCTTGCCTTTATGGAAATGTATTGTCTATGGTTCTTTTTTTTTAGTTTAGTTGCTTGCTTGTAGTTTTGTCTACTGTCTGTGTTACCGATGTCTGCAACTTGTTGAGTATTCCTATGTTACAAACGAAGACACTATATCTACAAACATAGTTAAAAGATAGGTATATAGAAGGATTTGCGCTGGAAATATTATATACTTATCATCCTGATCCCAAGTCCAGTGAAGTCAGAAGCAGCTTTTACCCACTCCATTTATTTTTAATTCAGCCTTCTAAAAGAGATTGGCCTGAGGCACGAAGCATAGATCAGAAGTTCATCTTCTGTAAGGGCTCTGATTTGAAGGCTTCATTTAGGCCACACTACCTATGGAGCAAAGAATGGTGCTGCAACTGAGGAAAAACTTTGCCAAATATACAAGATCATACATAAAACTACATAATTCCTTCTTCATATTCCAGATTAGGAACTTCCAAAGAAAAAATGAGATTTCCACTGTTCTGAATAAATTACTAGTGAAAAATAAATAATCAAACTATTGTCTTGACATTTAAAGAAAGTCAATGGTTCTGTCTCTGATTCAGACTTTAACTGGTTTCAAAATAGAGAGGCTCAGGGAAAGGTATGTGTAATTGCAAATACAGTGCCAGGAGGTTTCTGTGTAATTACTAGTCTTAATAGAAGCCTGTATCAATACAACACATGGAAATGTTTTCCCTCAGGATCCTTGAGTGAAAACTTTTTTGAGAGGTCCATGAAAATAACTTTGGGGGGGGGGGGGGAACATGATATCATTTGATCTTCTTTAGTCCTTTACACAATGTAACCTTCTGTGTTTCAACTGGATTTTAATGCACAAGGCCCCGTTCCGGCATACATGGCTAAGAAGGCAAGGAGACCATCCGATTTCACTGGAATTATCTGCATCATCTAAATAAATTAGAAAAGATGGGATCATTATCAGGAAGATTTGATCAGTGAAGATAAGCTTTTAAGTCTCCCAAAGTGCAGGATTAGGTTAATCTTAGTGCACTCTTTTAAGATTTGCCCCAGACTATTTGTTACCTTTCCCATGAATCAAACACTTGAGCTTTTTCTCTTACTATAAAAGGAGATCTAGCTAGAAGTGTGTAAAATGTCATGGTTTAGTTCCTACTGACAACATGCAAACATATTCACCTACTTTCATAGAATTATACTCATCCTGTATACCAGTGACAGTTTTGGACTCATGGGAATGACATTCTAATGAAATGAGCATGAAACTCTCATGTTTGCCTCATCCTGCTACAGATAGCAGGACAGGGAGCAACTCTTAGACTCTGGGGAACCCCACATTTGAAAATGTCAACAGTTGTAACCAGTTCTGCCTCAAGACCGGGATTAGCGGACACAGTACTTCAAAAAATGCCCCTTTTCCCCTCATCTATGGAGTTGAAGTGTAATGGCAAAATCAATAAAGTTGTTAGAATGTGTTCCATAGGTCTGGCGAAATGCTTGTGTCTACAGCTTGATGCTACAGAAAAAAAAAAGAAGGAATTTCACTAGAGTCTACTGGGTCTTGAAAAAGCTAGTGCAGGAATCCAAGAATTTCACTCATTATGCTGTGATACTGTTCAAAAAAATCAGCAGAAAGAAGGTAAATGGTGATATAGTGCCATTTATTATATACGGCACCAATAGCAAAAGCCTGGGAAGCCAGCCAGTTACACAGGAAGGTTCTCCTGTAACCTGTATATTCAATACAACTTCTCCCCTGAAATCTTTACAATTTCTATAGGGAGGTTACATTTTCACTTTCTCTTCTGCTGGCCAAAATCAAATATTCTAGTGCCAGACATCATTGCTGGCCACAGAAGGATCATAAGAGCATTCATAAGTTCATTAAAAAAATGGATATTATTGTTAAGAGACAAAAAGTTGAAGGAGAAAAAACTCTTATTAACAGCACCACAGAAATCAAATTCTCAATAGCCAGTATCACTGTAAACCCTAATTTACCATAGTTTTTTTAAAAGGACTGTATCACAAGCCACTAGTCCTTGCCAGAGACAACCTGCCTTGTTATCCAAAGTGAAGCCTGCTGGGAAATGTTGTATAAACTCTGCTGGCTGACTGAGGTAAGTGCCTTGATATCCATTCTGACATAAAGGAGGTGGGAGCGATCCCCCAGAGAAGGGCTCCAGAAGACAGGCTGAAAAATCTGGCGGAAGGAACCCGACAACCAGACAAGCCTGGAGAATTGGCAGAATATATGTGAAAGTATTGCTAATGCACAGATTAATAACAAAAGCCCAGGGTACGTGGACTTTGGCAGCTTTGGATCCAATCAGAGTACCATTCTGCACCTTCTGATCCCATGCCACACATTCCAGGCACTTTGAGGACCAGTAGGGTTCTCTTCTGACATCCTTAAAACACATCCAGCCATTGTTGCTTTCAATACCTCTTTGTAATGTGTGCAGCCTTAAAGTCGTCCTGTAGGAAGCAGCTGCTGTATGAAAAGGGAATGAGCTTCCACTGGAAAAAAAAAATCACTGTTATTGAAAATAGTCATTACTTCACCACTCAGCATGCTAAAACATTAAATACAGGAAATTGCCTCTCTCAAATCTAGTATTGCTAGATATATCAAAAAATATACAGTCTTTGCAGGACTCCATCTTTGCTAGTCTCGGTTTAAAAATCAACTTGGACCCCCTGTGGAGGAAGCAAGCAACTCGATTTGCTTATTTTTGGAATATCTGTGAGTATGCTTAATGACATGGATACTAGCAGCAAGACTGATATTACTGTGGTCTGCGATGAAGAAAATTATGAAGGTCAGAATAGCTGGTCATTCATGGTGACCATGTCAATGGTGACAATCATGCTGCCTATGGAAGACCAGAGCCCAAGACTACTTTCATGTACCCATCTGTATGGGTCATCAGAAAAAATGGCATGATGAAAGGGAAAACCTAGCAGATCTCCTGGATCATCTCAAGGCAATATAGTTCCTATAGTACTACCAGCACCTTATCCTAACACAGAGATGTTGTTTCCAGTCCTGCTCTATAAGGAATACTTACCTCAAAATGGTTATTGTAAACTACCATGAAGAGCAAGCCAAAAATTGTGAAAAATGTCAAAACCAATTTTTCTTCAAAAGGCACTAAAACCTGAGTTAGGAATCCTTACAGGTTTTTTTTCATCCTTTTCTTTTGGGCATGTTATTTACAGCTTCTCCCTGGCCACGTACTATCCTAGCTCAAAGCCAAGGAATAAATAAATGCATACACACATATATAGTAGGGTCACTGAATGTTGTGGAGGGGAAGAAAAATTTATCAGATCAAGTCTTCAAATTAGAACTGGATCTCCTTCTAAAAGATACCATAGCAATCAAAAAGAAGAAATATGTTAAATAAAGGAATTCCTAGGGAATAATTTATGGCTGGTGTTATACAGGAAGGGCTTGAAATGAAGGGGGAAAGATATGAATTCAGCATAGTTCAGTATAAGGGGGAGCCAAAATCATTTGCCTCTCACACAGAGAAGACTCCATCCCTATGGGAGTTAAGGCATGTAGTAAACTTTGAATTCAGCTGGAACCAAGAGCCAGTACCATGGAGTCAGGATACGGCCTCTGGCGTGAGGCAGCTGCTCCCGGCCCCCAGATTCCTCTAAGGTCTCAGTCCAGGGAGACAGGCAGCCGTGCTTCCCACAGCGGGAGGACCATGCCATACTGGATTGCAGCAGCTCTTCTTTTGGGCTCAGGGGTTTTGAAGTGCTTTTGCCATAAAGGAAAGCAAAATACTGCTTCCTAGGTAACTGGGTCTCACATAAGCATGCTAAGAAACACAAGAACTACCTGCACAGGCTCAGATAAGCTGTCTAGCCCAGTAGCTTGTCTCTGACAAGAGATGCTTAGTTAACCGTTTAAGCCCAGGGAAAGCACACAGTATCAAACTCCCAGGTAGACACCGAGGTCCTTTCGAGCTCAGGATTTGGCAAAAGTTGTTCCAATCAGTATTGCCTCTCAAAAAATACAGAACACTGTATATGGGAGAGGCAGCATCTCTAAGCCAGCATGTGTCATTTCCTATGTATAGAAGGTCTTAATAGGAGCAATCTCTGAATTTGTGGGGTACTGCAAAAAGAGATCTTTCCACAAATAATGATAATACACTTGCATTACCAAAAAACAAAACAAACCAAAAAAAGGCAAACCAAAACACACCCCAAACTTTCATATGCCCTTGACATACTTGCTGTAGGAAATCAGATTAAATGAACAGCAGTTGTTCTTTCTGCTCTTCTGGCATGAAAATCTGAGAATTTCTAATATTTTTTCACCTTTTCAACATAAAATGTGTGGAGGGGTTCAAACCTCAGAAACCTCAGGAACATATTTTATCAAGAGTCGAAAAATGGTTTCCATTTCTTTACATATAACACAGTAACTCATCTCAGTCTTTCTTGCGTCTGATCACTATCACTTGCAAGTCAAGGGCCAAGACTGTAGTAGGAAAAATAGAAGTTGCTTTAATCTATACTGGAAGAATGGATATTTGTCCTAGTTGACAGGCTGGCAGGAACTCAGAAGAGCAATATATGAGACAAATCTCAGAAAATGGTTATTTATTCTTGTTCAACCGCAGTACAAATTTCCTGATGAAGCTGGAGTTTTGGAATGCTTGACCAGATCTCTGTGAACCTTATTACCAAGGTTGAAATTATCATGAATTACTGTTGTACTCATTAGTGGAAGTTCTTAGAGACATTAAGTCACCTACTGGCTGACCTTCTGGAGTAGTAGATTTACATTACCCAAGACTCAAAAAATACCAATATCAGCACTTAAACACAGAAGATTATTATATGAAGTCTGACGAGTTAAATCAAAGGATTTAATGTATCAGTTTCGGAGACCAGTAATGGTGTATTCACACCTGCTCCAAAAAAACATTATTGATTAAGTTTTGATAAGCTGGGTTTCAATTTCATAGATTTATGCCAGGTTAAAAGTCACAGTGATCCCAGATGGTATAATACAACTTCAATCACATTTTAAAAGACAGTTCATTATTGGGTGCAGGCAGATGGCCAAAGAGAGCAGTCGAGTAGGGACTGGAAGCATTTGAAACATCAGTGGCTAGTTCTTATTTACATCTGAGAAAATGACAGTATAGGAAAGATGAAGAAAGCCAGGGGTAAAATCTCGGCCACACTATGGTTAATGACACCAGAACTTCAACTCTGAAGAACTGTTTTCAGTAAAATCTCTCCCAAGGTTTTGTAAAACTTAAGGTCATGTGGTTATGACAGTTATGTACATTTTAACAGGCAAGAAGTTTGCATAAATGCTTGAGGTTTGGGGCCAGATTCATTTGAAAGTAAGTAATACAAAATTGGAACAATTAGTCCCTTTTCTTCCAGATCCCCAAAGTTCAGGCAGTAGTTGGAGAAGATCGGATCTGACCCTTGTTTCCACCTTCACATTGTAAGTTCTAAGTGTACCAAAGAAAACAGCACTGCTCTTCATTACGGCATCTTAACAGAGCCTTTCAATAACTAATTACAAAGATTTCCTAGTGATTTTCCTTTCCACTTCTTTTCCTCAGAATGCCTGATGTAACTTTGTCTTTAACTTACCCATACTAAAATAAACATTATTCCCCTTCCCTGCTGTTGGCTTTTAAAATTCTGCAGCTTTAGTCTCATACAGTTCCCTGGCTTTCAAGCTATCAGGTGAATTTCTCTAGATGTGTACAGCTATAGCTCCAGTATATTTTGTTCTTCATTTGTGTTGGACTTGAAATTTTACAGTTTGGTGTTATGCATTATGGAGATGCTGGAAGGGAAGGTTGTTCTCTTTGCGCTTGGCCCTGAGGCTTGGCAGCAACTGCAAAATGACTTTATCCCCAAACCAGATGTTCAAGTTGTTTTAATAATATCTTATGTTTCCTTCACAAAATAAAACAAAAACTCACTGTATCAGAATGTTCCAGTGTTATAGCAATGGGATTTTTGCTGTCTGCATTTTGCCCACCAGATGGTAGCACTGAAATGAAATCAGAAGTTTTTTTATCAAAGCACTTATCACTCTCATAGATTGGACAAAATTCCTCCTTTGTAATATTTGTAGGATCTAATTGCAGCTAATCCCCTAGGTCATCTGTATGCTACCAGCTACTGTATCATCTGACAGCAAACACAATACAAATGTAAGTGAAACAATCTAAGATGGGCCCTCTTCTTTCATGGTTTAGGTGTCACCTAGTTCACTTGCAATTTATATCCTCCTCATTTCTTTCTCCTCCATCTTAATTTTGTTTCCCAGACTAGCAGAAGAAATGGTGTTCATATAATGTGACTACTACTGCTAACTTCAGCAGGCTTAAAATTCAGTAAAACTGAAAACACAATGTTGATTTTCCTAGGAAAACCTTGTTCTTTGTTCAGAGAAGACTAAAGACCAGAAGACTACTAAAAATACACACACAGAGTAACTAATGTGTAGCCTTATGCAGAAGATACTTTTCATCTCCATGTTATCTGCTTTTGTGTTTTATTCCTGGACTAAAGATACTATCCTGATTCACATTTGTGATAAGAACATTGCTCAAATGTCATGACAAGTAGCTTTTCTTAGCTCATTATGGATAACAGGCAGCACAGGATCCAGAGGTACTAGAACTTCTATCCAGAATTCTTCAAGTATGTCTGTGCATGCAACTTTTCATTCAGAAAAGAGCTTTTAATCACATTTAGTGAATTCAAATTCTTACTTTTTCAAATGCTTCCTTAAAGTGTCACCGTTAGTAGAGTTTCCCAAGAAGAAAGACTTTATAGAAATCATAGCAATTTTTTTCACTTGACTTAATTACAAGCTAGTGACTATCTAGTTTGGCCTTAAGCAGGGTACTCACATTCTATGAAGAAAGTAGTGCACGTATTTTCAGTGAGATTGGAACCAGGACCCTTTTCTCTTAAGAGGTAAGTTTGTTCTTTCCCAGGGCTGTTGCTGTGCTTAAATGGCCGATATATCATTGTTTGCAGATCTTTATCTAACAGCGTGAAGTGTCAGCAAACACATTTTTAGTCCACAGGAAGGATTATTGTCTCACATTCCACCAAGAAAATAAGGGCCTTGTAGAATACTGAAGCTGAAGCTGACAGCTGTCAACTGTTGCAGGAACAAGACTTCATGAGCTTTAACTCTACCAAAATAACCGGTTTGTTGCATTTCTATAGCCTTGTCTTTTTACAGGCACAGGCTGGTGGCCTGTCATTAAGGGGAATTCTTGGACTATATTTAATTTAGACCTTAGTATTTTGTCTCCTTTGCTGGGGTGGACCTGTCTAGAATTAAAATTCTTGAGAATAAAATTCCAAGGAACACTGGAAGTCATGAGTTTTCTAACAAGATCAACGCTAGTCCCTGAGGAAGGAGTTTTAAATGTAAAGGCAAAAAAAAAAAAAAAAAAAAAAGCTTAGCAAAGGGTTTGCTAGAGGACACTACAAATGTCTGGTAAGTATCTTGGTACTATACCATTTTAGGTAGCTGCTGGATTTATGCCAAACTTTAGAAGTGAAATGAACCTGAAGTGGAGCAGGTTTAAAATATTTTGAACCTTTGCCATCAACCTGGAACTTGAGCAGTGTTACTCAATTTTCCATACCTTCTTTCCGAACCTGGCTGCACAGAAAGAAAATTTGAGGTGGTTTTCTATTAACCTGGGTGGCTTCATATTTTTTTTTTATATAGAAACCATCTGAAGTGTTGTTTTCACTAGGTTTTGACCCCAAACCAGGCAAAAACTTGGTCATTTCAGCAGAATTTCCTTTTGAGGTTTTGGATTCCTTCCAACCCTAAGCTCACACTCAGGCTGCAAAAGGTTCATATGTGCCTTCTTTGCGAACCTGCTGAGTTTACTCATCTCTCACA
>NW_008825614.1:16303018-16309911 GCF_000699105.1 Pygoscelis adeliae | reverse complement strand
AAGAAGTGTATGGAAAGGATGTACAAAGGATGAATGGCCCAAGCCTGTAGGCCATCGACGTGCACAACTTCCATTAATTTTGTTGAGCGTGCCATGCATGGAGTGCATCTAAACCATCCTACCCCTTTGGCAGGAAGGGTAATGTCACCGGACAGGGACTCAGAGTTCAATTCCTGTCTCTGATGCAGACTTCCCCTGTAGTTTTGGACAAGTCAGCCAGGGAAGAAATCCAGGTCACATGGAAATGAATGACAAAACTCTTATTGACATAAGGCCAGGATTTCATCTTAATCTGCTTGAATTGTAGCTCTTGATCTTCCACCTGAAGCCATTTTACTTCATCCTTTTTTTTGTCATAGCCATTTGGACTATAAACTCTCTGAGTTAAGGGCTGTGTTGTAGTATGAGTCTCTGTACAGTATCTAGGATTGGCAGGAGCTGATCTCAGGTGGGGCCTCTAGGTGTTCCTGTCATGCAGATGACAGACAGTAATAAATGAGAAGCATGTGCACTTGACCTGAATGGAAACAGATGGAGAATACAATTCCAGAGGATTTCACTTGACAAGATCACAGCACTGTGCTCCATTGTTAAACTCTCCAATGTCCAGCAAAAGTGCAGAATCTTCCTGTATACCCTGCTTGCTAACACAGAAGAGCAACACTTCTGGCACAACAGAAGGCTGTATTCATTGACACAGTATTCACATTAAAAGTTGTTTTTACTCAATATTTTATTTCAGCTGACTGGTTGGATCCAGGCACAAAGGCACAAATGACATAAGCCAGTGAAACAAAATATTTTTTTAATGCATTAATTATAAGTTTATAAAGCATCTTTCATCTTCAACACATGGACATTAACTAATGCTAACAGGAGTTGAAGAGAAACCTGAAAGCTGTGTACTTACTTCCAGGTCTAACTGTACCTAACCTCCAGGTCTCTCCATGAGATCATCTGCCAATTTGCAGGTTCAGCATTTGCACATTTTGTACTAGATTCATGTTGCTTCTAGACTGTGTGTCCTTCCTACAAGACCACAATTCACTACATGTACTTTTATGAGCATAGCCATTAGAGAAGATGCTAAACAAGTAACACTGCCTACTTCCATGTATGATATTCTGCCCTAGTGCTTATGAGCGTGGACATGGACAAGACTCCGTATGTTATCGCCTGTACAAAGGCAGCACTAATACTTTTCAGCATGGCAGGCAATGGTTTCAGCACATCTAGATACAGCTCTATCTTCAGTTTAGTTCCCCACTCCCCCACCCCCAAGATTTATAAAGCACTTCTAATTTCAGTCCCCCATTCTTCCATTGCCTGGAGGTGCTTCTGCTGTTCTGTGTGTATCTTGCCTTTTCCCTTTCAGAGACTTGGGGCTGTTCTTCCACAGCAGCTTTCTAACTCTTTACCTTTTCCTATCTAAAGGAAGCTGACCTTGTTCTAAGTTAAGGAGTAACTGCATCCTCTCTTTCAAAGAGAGGAAACAATGCACTCTTTGGCTGCATCCATGCTAGTAAACTAAATGTGCTAAGGAATGTTCCCTGGCCCACAGCACATCTGGCACAGAACAGGCTGCCTCAATCCCATTCACTTCCCTTACCCGCCAAACTGGGACGAGTGCATCCAAACTGCCTACTGGGAACTGCCCTTGGCATGTACTAACTCCCGAGCCATACTTGGGAATTGTCTAGAAGAGTGCTATCTGACCTGGGTCAGAGTGTTGCCAGCATCCATGCTAACAATTTAATAGGGAAAAGTGGTCTTCAGCTCTCAGGAACATTCCCTGGCATTGCTTAATTTGCTAGAGTCAGTCTAGGCTTGATTCCTGTGCTGTTAGCTAAGCACGCATGGTTGACAATGTGTACAGTCATATTCTTCTAGTTTCTGCATACCAAATCCCACAGTGATGGGTATGGCTATCAAACCAGCAAAGCTAGAGGTTCAACAGCATTGACAGAGATAGAAAGATCCCACTGTCCTCAGTGGGATATAAACAAACAGCAGAGAAAAAATAAGAGAGGGGGAAAAAAAAAGAATGGCTTCTTTGCATGCCTACATCAGTCTGCCTTTTACCCCAAAATATTCCTCCTCACAATTCTTTGTTATATTCCTCTGAGCTCCTGACTCTTTTCTCATCCCCATGTGTTTTCTGTATCCCCTGCCACTTCCTCTGTGATCTTTTTTCTTCCCTTCACACCTACTCAAAGCTATTATTTCTGAATCAACTTTGACACACATTTCTGAAATCATTACTTTTCTTTCCTATGTTATGTTTCTCTACTTTGAATTCTCCTGTCCTACATATTTTTCCTCCGTCTTCACAACTACAAAAAGCTCTTCTGTTTGACTCTCTTACTCCTTTGAATTGTTTTCTTCCTTTAGACTTTAATCTTGGTCATATATTGTTTAAAATCTAGAATCATTCTTAGACTTCTTCCTAGTCTTACAGTTACTTGTTGCCTTCTCTTGACATACTTTTCCTGCACCCATTCTTTAAAATTCAGGATACCGCAAAAATCTTTCCTGTTTGTTTCATGACCATAGCCCTATTCCATTGTCTGTTGTCTCTGTGCCCCTTGACTCTTCTCCCAGACTTTCCACTATCCACTCTCAAACAAAAACAACAGTAACGGTGAACACCAAAGTAGTTCATAGCCAAGGGAAGCGGAAGAGAGTACTTTCATTAATGTCAGTGGGTTTCATTGTTGTGGGGCCATGGCAATGGTGCCATGCGGTTTTTGCTTGCCAGCTGGCAGGTTGGAAAACTTGGCAAACCTTGAAATTTGTAGTGAGACTTCAGTGAGAGCCTGGCACATTCACAGCCTGACACCTGACTTTCACTCAAGAAGCTCCAGGGGTGATTTGCTGTCCTTCTTTGGGGTTCCACTTCAGATGTTTCAATCAGTGTGACCTTGCTATTAGCATCCATGTTTCATTTGCATTCAGACAATAGATTATGCCAGTTGACTGTTTTCCAGAATCACAATTACTCCTTTGACTGATATTTTACATTAACTAAGGCCTAGATTCAGTAAAATATTTAAGCTCGTGTCTAAAGATATCTCTGTGCAGCAGTAAGAACGGCAGTACAGAAAGACCTGAGGTGCCTCAGGCAGGAGTTTATCAGCAGCAGGCTGGAGTTCAGTGCAGACCAAATGCCTAAGCATTTATCCAGGTCCTTGGATTTGTTTTGCAGCCACAAATCCTGGTATCAAAGCTAGGTGTTTCTGAAGAAGCCCAGGCACGTCTAGACTGAAATTCAGCCATCACTGTGAATGCACTGTAAGATTTGAGGGAAATATATAGCATGCCTATAGCTTTCCAGTCTTTGCTGGCCAATGGCAAGATTATAGGCAAGTTTTGAGTGGTGGTCAACAGCGCCTGCCAACCTTGGAAAGCTTATGAACAAAATTGAGGTCCACTAGCAAACCCAGAAATCCCACGTTAATTAGGCACAGTTACTAAGCTTAAAGGGGAATAACTGGTGACATGTTATGGCCTGCAATCTACAGGAAAACTGGATAATCTGATGGTCCTTCCTGGCACTGAAATCTATGACTCTGGAAAAAACATTTTTGCAGAAGATATTTATATTGCTATTTCATATGTGGCTTGAAGTATGAGGTTTTTGTCAAATTTTAAATTAAATTTCTGTTTTTGAGCCTGTTCTTTTTCTGTGAACATCATTAATTTTATTCAGCAGAAAATCTGCTGTTCTGCAACTTTTCAAAGCTTTCTCTACTTTGAAAAAGTTGCAGGGTTACAAATAAATATATATTTTTCCCCCTTTTGTTACCCCCCAACATTTCCAAAGTTGAGAATGTTTTGGAAGGTCACAAATGAAAAAAAAAAAAAAAAGCCTTAAAGAAAATTTTGGGGGTGAATAGTCCCTAGACATTAGTCTTTACATTGTATTCAGTGGCAAAAGAAAGTAGGGTGCAGGGAGGAAGGAAAAAAAAAAAAAAGGAGAGGAATAGAAGACCAAAATATTTGGTTCCAACAAAAAATGGAAATTAAGAAGAAACTGAAAGCTTTTCCTGAAAGTTCTGGTTTTGGAAAAAAGCCATTTTATATTGAAATGTTTTGCTCCAAGTATTTTTTCAGTCAGCTCTAGATTAAACTGTTCGAGTTGAACTTTTGCTTCATTAGCTGTTTAGCAGTTTCAGGGCAAATCAACAAGACATAGACAAGTCTCAGTACACTCCCCAAATATTCCTTTGTGGTCCAAACAGCTTAACATTTTTTTCTTTGTAGGATTTTACCCCTCCTCTCAATTTTAAGAGCAATTCACAGATTTCATTTGATCTTTCTTGCTTTTTGGGCTGTCTGAAAAATTTTTGTTGAAACTATGCAATAGAAAATTGGGGATTTGGCAAGAAAAAAACAACAACTTTTTCAAGGATACTTGCTTTCTGTAGGGGATTTTTTAGTGTTTTCTTTAAAAAAAAAATTAAAAAATACATCCAGTTTTCACTTCTGGCTGAATTTTCTAAAGGAAAAATATTTCCAACCAAACTATTTAAATAATTTCAATGGTGAGTTCTTCATAACCTTTATAAGTTAATGGATGTGTATAGGCAATCACAGTTTTTGTTGTAAGTAATGCTTTCTAGTTTCATAAGTAACACAGTTCTGTAGTGAGCTACTGAACACGCTCCATTTCAACTTAACGGGGGGATAGTTCTCAGTCATGCTACTGCTCCAGGCATGTAGAGCAACAGCTACTGGTTTAGCACAAACTGTAGTTTCTTTGCAACTGTAGTGATACAAGCATACAATGGAGGTGTAAGCGATACAGAAGAGATTATAACTGACTCAGAGCAAGCCCACTGTATTTAAAGTGAAACATAACTTTTGGAAACATCCAGGTTATACAACCTACTAACTGCATAGACTGGACACTGATTTTTGGCAGTCTTCTGTTACATTCACTTTGTCTTGCACTTGTTCTCCCCTGTCATTAAAAATTTTGCCAAACAAAATTTCCAAGGAACCTGGGAGTTTGGGGACTGTGTGCAATCTAAGGAATTTCAGGGTGGAGTTAAATATCTTGCTTATCAGGGCCTAAGATCTTACAGTTTGCTCGCTGTTCTTACAGATGTGGTCCTCTACCAGGACGGGGCGGGGGGGAAGGTAAATATATATCCTGATTTCCTCACTCTCTTCCCCACCACCTCCCCCCACCCCTAACACACAGTTATTGTATGGTTATTTACTTTTCTCGTACTAGGATATTTTTGCCCAGAGTTGGATAGAGATGTAATACCAGTGGGGGTGGAGGAAACACAGTGGCTCAGCCCTTCTTCCCAGTTACTTCCCACTGTGTTACACCCACAGCCAAGATGGTAGTAGTGAATGGAGCAAAGCATCCAAGTCTTTGCCCTCAGAAAAAAATTACAAACCCCTGTTTCTTTTGCAGATACACAAAAGTTTAAAGAAATAACAAGTCCTGTGCCTTTTCCGACTATCTTCTCATTACAAATGCCAGATGCTTATGGTCTCTTCCCACTTGCTTACAGGTCTTTTGGGACTGTACTTAATCAGTGGCATACTCCAGTACCCAATATGCAAAGGTCTTTTCTTTATGCCTGTGAAAGAGACCTTCCCTCAAACTTGGTGTTACCCTTTTGGCAAGGGCATGGAGTTGCTCAGTCCCATCTCGCTGTTTTCTTTGCTTGTGGCTAGAAACCTTTCTTGGCTCCCTACCCAGCCAGCCAGCACTTATTCTCTCAACAGTAATAATCACATCCAAATTAGATTTGCTGTTAAACAACGTCTCATTTCTTTCAGAAACAGGAAAAATGAAAACATGTATAGGAAAGCCTTTATTCCTATTCACAGCAACAGGATGCGGGGTTACAATGGGTCATGAAAGCATATGGTGCAAAAGGTGAATATTTGTTGAGAACCTCTGCTGTTGAGATCAGACCCTAGAAACTGCATTTTCTCCATATGGGTTTGAACATTCCTACTGGCAATGACTATTTGTTTCGATTCACAGAAAAAACTGATTTTGGGCTGACCGCAAGTACTTATTTATTTTGGGTTCAACCACTGAACCTCCCCCCTCCAGCCCCAAGTAACTAGTTTAAAAAAAAAAAAAAAGTAACAACTTCTACAATTCTAATCCAGACTGTGTTTCTTAGACCAAAGTTTCACACTGCTTCTTCTCTCTAAATTAAGGAGTTCCTGATCCTTTCTTCCTTTCTCTACCCAATCATTTTTGCCCTGAAAAATGCAGGCCCACGCAGTAAACCAGGTAAGAGAATTGGGGTTAGTCTTTGCTGTAGACATTTCTAACTGACAAAAGAGCTATTCTGCTACTAACTAAACTCTAGGCACTGGGAGAACAGAGTGATTCTGTATTATAATCCTCTCTAATGTACTTCCCCAAGCATCCACTCTCAAAACCAAAACAGAAAACATCATGAAGCCACCACGTAAGTGGTTCTGGTGACTTCTCAAAAAGAATATGCCAGAACAAGAAACAGTACAAAAAAGGATGGCAAGAGGTAGCCTATGTTTGAGGATAAATCAGTCTAGAGCTCTTCAGCCTTGAAAAAGAGACAAATGAGAGCTAAAGACATGTAAGACCTTCTATAAAGGCACGATTGTCACTGTTCATAATAAAAAAAGCAAGGGTCATCAAAATAGAACATTAAGTAACTGAAGTAAATGAAAAAAAGTATTTTAATTAAAAAAGGTGTAATTTAACTATGGAACTCCTTGCTGCAGGATTTGCAAAAAATAATTGCATACATGAGCTCATAAAGTGTTTTCATATATTTTTATAAGAGATAAATAAATCAAATGCCATTAAATACAGAGATGCAGTGTCTGGTCTTGTAAGCTTCTATCTCAGGGAGTTATACCAGTGGAAGTAT
>NW_008825614.1:16288052-16302994 GCF_000699105.1 Pygoscelis adeliae | reverse complement strand
TATTCTTTCCCGAAGTACGTGCCATCAGGCAGAGACAGAAGACTGGGGCAGATAGATTTTGTCTGACCTAATACAGCAGTACTTACAAAATACTGTCCGTCCGGTTTATCTCACCAGCTGCCAAAATAGCTTATATCCTTCATCTCTTAGACTGCATGCAGAATTTTCACTATTTTCCTAAAATCTCAGAATTGGCAGACAAATAAGAAGTGTTTTGGTTTACCTTTATTTCTTAACTGGGATAAGAAAATTTCCATTGGCGACTGAAGGCTGAAATCTGTGTTGCTGTAGCATGCAACAATTTAGTTTAATTATAGAGTATACTGTTTTCCCATTTACCTGAAAACTAAATTAACCTTCCCTCAGAAAGTTTATTGTCCCTGTTAAAGACACTGTTTTCAGCATTACAGTTGTTACAGATACAGCTACATCGTTGATAAAGGTAAATTACTACACGTAAATCTTTCTGAATCCATCAGGACCTGAAATTACTTTTCTTTCCCATGTCTGCAAGGGAGAAACTGCTTCTGTCATTTTTATTTACAAGCAGAAAATACCTTCTGAACTTTCTTATTTTCTAGGAATATAATTACTATTGTTCTTTACTAGAATGTTGGGTTTACACTTTATTTAATATTAAAGGTTTTCAGCAAGGATGAACGTATACACATGCAAAAAGAATGAAAGTTTAGTGTTCTGTAGTAGACCACATAGATACACTTTAAAGAACAAGTTTATTGGAAAAGTCTGCAGATGTCTCATAACATTAAAAATACTGATCAATAATGCAGGAATACGTGATATGAGCATAATTATGTCCTAATATATCTTGAACAATATTTGAAAATATTTCTAGGCAAAGTTATTTGAATCTGAGGAGCGGCACAGGCAGAACACCACTGAAGAGTTAAAACTCGTGTGTTTTTTTTCCAAATAGGTACATTGCTTCATTGAAAAGGGGTGTGATGTGCCAGAGGAACTACTAACAACTTAGAGTTCATTCACACGAATACTTATGGTTACATGACACCGGTAGTCCTCTGCCAGTGGGCACCAGTAATATTGGAGCAACAATAGATTACCCATTAAAAGAGCCCTACTGTTGTGGCTTAGAAGCTGGGTGACGATTCTGAACTGCAAAGTGAGTATCTCAGCCTTTACTGCGGAACAAAAAATTACTGGTTATATGACTTATTTGAGGAGCTGCTGAAAGATTGTTTTATTTAATGAAAGGCAATATTCTTTCAGCATATTAGACATTGTAATGTAACACGAAGGAGTGCTAGTATTTCCTGGCATTAGCCATAGGATATGGGTTGGGTCATAAAAGACCCAATCACTGGATTTAGTAGCTAAATTATATCCCCTTGCCCTCCAGATATTTTTTAATCTTGGAAAATTAGATAAGAAAAGCAAATGTTTCAACCAAGCCCAACAACTGCCACAGATTAATTCAAGCAATTAGTAAAACACAAATCAATATCTATAGAAGAGAAGACAGGATAAACTCTCAGAATTCCCCACACCCATAAGCAGACTGTACTGATGCCTTTTGGATCTCTGTTAGCAATAATCACCTCTGATCCTCCATGGTTTACCATCACAGTGTCACTATGCATGCTGAAGCTCACGGGACTGCCTAACCAACTCTGAAAGTGGAAGCACTGCTGAAGGTTCATACTTACTGTTCCTGTGGCTTTCCATTTTCAATGGCTGCATTGGCTTCTTTACATTTGTTCTCAAGAAACAGAAAGCCAGTGACTCCTGATGTTCTCTTCTGAGAACATTCACCATCATGAGTACTTATAAGAAAGGGCATCGTTAAGATCATCAACTTATTCCCTTAGCAGAAGTCCCATGCTTTGCTTGAAATATTCTCAGACACACTAATGGTAACTATTGTACATTCTTGCAGTAAGTTTTCTGCCCTATTTGTCATTCTTGATGTATAGTTCTTTTGGCTAACCACAGTTAACCACCTTTGGTTCAAGAAACCCATTACATTCTGGCACTAAAACTTTTGTTCTTCTGCCCCTAAGTCTCTAACATCATCTTTGTACAGCGAGATGTATGATATGTTTTGCAATAGTGCTCCATATGAATAAATTTGTTAAACTCTCCAGAATATATTCTCATAACTGAACTATTTCTGCTAACCCATGCAAATATTCAAAAGAGGTTGGCTGAAAAGAGTAGAAATTTATGGACTGCAGAACACAATCAGTTATTAATTCGTTTGGAATCCTGTATGCAGGGGAAGGGGGGGTTATACTACAAATTTATAAACAGTTGCTTTATGAAATGTAACATAGAGCAACTTAAATTTAAACAAGACCTTTTTCATTTAAACAATAAAATAAAGTAATACATACAAATTATGAATCAAATTCAGACAAAAGCGAGCAAGATCTTCCTATTGTTTCGACTTCTTGTTTGTTTTCCAGCATTCCTTTTCTTAGAAACATGTTAATGCTTAAACCCTGATAATGTACTCAGGTCCTTGGAGTAAAGAAAGCTGCACATTATGAGACCTAAGGAGCAGAAAAGATTATTTAAAATTCCATTAGCACTTCTCCAACAGTCAGCGCAGGGACATTTTGACACTACCTAGTGACGCCCTCCCGATCTCAGCATGTTCCATTACACTTCCAACACCTTCGCAAAAATCTATTCTTAGGCAAGGATCTCCCTGAAAAGAGCCCTCATAGACCACTTCATGTTTCCTCTCCTAATCATGGATATTCTAATCATGCCCTTTTCAAACCAGGATTTCAAATTGAAGATTTTTTTTTATTTCATGGACACTTTCTGAGGCTAAAAGGGCTATTTGTAGAGTAGTTTCTATCATATAGATTCCTGTGGTATATGGTCTGTTTTTACCTCAAGTGATTTACAAACATATTCGTGAAACCACTCATAAGTCAATCCAATAACCAGCAGTTGTGTCTCCCAGTCTGGGTATAGTTCTATAGCAGTTAAATCTCTGTGTTGAAAGGTTATGCCCCCAGATTGTCTTCTTTCAGAAGGGTAGTCTTTAATCCACATAAACTTGTATCAACTTGGACTCTTCATTAAACTAAGAAAAATTAGTTTCAGCTCCTCAGCAGCATTCGCTATTGTCCCCTAGCAATATGTTAGGTGGAATATTTATTATAAATCAGGGAATAGGTTTGCTTAGAAACAGTAATGAGTCTGTGAATCTCTGGGTGGCCTTTTTCTTTTGAAGTCTTTCCACTTGTCCAATTACCTTACTCACATTCAGTCAAATTCCTTTGTCACGACGCACAAATCATAGTAGGTTTCCTAAACAACCAGTCTTACTCATCCTAGTTGGATATTAATTCTCACTCAATTTAAGGCTTTTTTTGCTTGGCATGCATTACATAGATTTTTATAACATATAATAATTTCTGTCCCGAATAAGCACATCATCAATCTTTATTTCCAGTCAAAGAGATTTTGCTACATCTTATGTATCAGTGGAATCCTGCAGTGAAAGCACTTGGACTTATCTGCCCAAGGAGAAGATTCTAACTCAAGATGTCAAAATCATAGGCTGGAGAAAAATAAAAAAGTTAAAGAATAAAATAAAAACAACAACAACAACAAAATCTAGGTTTTGCCTTCTCAGCTCTTCTCACAGGCTAAGAGATAACTTGATAGCTTTGCCTCCTTCCATACATGTTTATGGTGGCCATACCATCACTTCAGTCAGCTGGCATCTGACTTCATTCAGCACATTCTAATTCTGCTAACCCTTTTACTTTCTTCCACAAGGCACTGAAAGGATTGTTTGCACTGCATGTATGTTTTGGCAGAAAACTAGGATCTGTACTGTTATTGTATTACATCCTTAGTACATTTCTCACCGTTAAATTACTCACACATTTTTAGGACTATTTATGTCCCTTTCAGTAGATCTGCTAAACACCTTTTGGTTATCAGAATGGCATTCAACTTTCTTTTCCACTATTTTAAAACCTGAGTGATGTCCATTTGGCTTTATTATGTTAGTGTGATTTTTGCTACTCAGGTTCCTATTATCTTTGCTGCATAAGAATAGTTTTGCAGTTTTAATACTAAGTAGCCACTGACCTTTCTGTTAACTACTTGATATTTCAATTGCACTATTTTGAAATTGACTCTCCAGGCACCGTGGGTATCACAAAACACTATTTTGAAGAAAGCAGATATACCACAGCAGAGAATAATGACATCCATTGCACACTACAGCTGCTCCACACCCAAGCTGCCACCACCCTTAGAAACAGGATGCATAGAAACAGATTGAGACTCACCTCTCTTTCCTCTGTGCTCTCCCAGGGAGCTTCTCACCCTGGTTCTTGAAGCTTTCATCTGGGAAAGCCATTTTCTCTTGTTCCCTGCATGCCCCAAGAAAGCACATAAACCCTGCTCAGCAGTTCCTACTTCCTCACAGAAGTGTTCCATATTAGGACAGTCAAGCAATGGACCAGGTGACCTAGGGAGGTTGGAGGTTTTCAAGACCAGGCTGGATAAAGCTCTAAGCAACCTGGCCTGATCTCAGAGCTGGCCCTGCTTTGAGCAGGAAGCCCCTTCCACCCTGAATTATTCCATGATTCTACATTTCAAGATGTGATAAAGTTATAACTCCTTCATTACTGAGATTAGAGAAAAACCACAAATTTAATCACAACAATCCTCCTAAAAATCTCCTGGAAGCTCCATCTTCCCAGCATACCTTGATGTAGCTAGCCTTCATTTTCTTTATTCAGACCTAGCATTGCAATCAGCTGGGGATATTAGCAATCTGGATGTCTGTTAGGATGTGCCAACTAAAATGTTATTCACAGATGTATCCCCTTTACAAAGCAAGAAGCATGCAGTACTATTCCTCTGATTACTGACCCATTATTATGATCATTCAGACAACAAATGAGATAGTTATTACTTCCTATAAACTTTTTGCATCTTGGTTTTAGAGTAGAAATATGCCAGAAAGCAAGGTCTGAAGCAAAATACAAGATTATAGGAAAGTGGTCTGGAAGTCCCCAAAGAAAACTTAAAAACATATATGTATTCCTTATGGTTTATGGAAGCTCATATATCATGGATACCAATGCAAATCCTGACTCTGCTGATACCAATGGGAATTCAATGAGAAAATCAGGTTTTCACCCTTGCCCAGAGAACCTTATCCTGATAATATTAACATACCTTAAAACTTTTTCAAATATGGTGAAATTAAACATGCATTAAGTATTTGCAAGATTAGGGCCTAAGATCTAAAACATGCATTTAGTTCTGGACAGACAAAGTAATAAACTGCACCAGAACCTAAAATAAGATCCAGATCTAATAACTCTCTTCTGCAAATTCTTAGACTCATAAATATCTGTCCATATCTGAGCAGTTACACTGAACCTATTATATATGTGAGTAGCTTTAACTTTTGTACCCCTTTTTGGAAATTTGACCCCAAATATGCAACTCATTTAGGTTGATGCCCCTCCCAAACAAAATGGTCCAAGTTGCATACTGAAGTGTTTGCAGAACTGGGGTCTTACACATTGAAATATAGTTACTCGTGAGAAAAACCATTTACAGACATTGCAGTGTGAAATCAAGACTGTATTTTCCTACATAGCTGTGCAATGTCTAAAATGTTTTAAGTTTTCAACATGAAAAAATAGTGCAATTACAGGTGTATTATTTTTGTTTTCATTTTAACTATTATGTTTGGGTTTTTTCAATACAGTTTTGCTTACATAAAGGCATAATTTTCCCTGTATATTCACTAGTTCCATGTGATCTAAGTATGTTTGCATTGATTTTTTACTTTGTATATGGAATTTAAACACCACAATGACAGGCAGAACATTCAAAAATGAACTAAGATAGCAATGTAGCAAAATATTGTCCCAGAAAAATCTCTTTAGCAAAGAACTTCCAGACCTTAGATTCCCAAAAAGTGCCAGGAATAATTCACTCAAACACAGAATCTTAAGGGAGGTGAGAAAAGATAATTCTAAACAATAATTTCCTACAAAAGTCTCAAGTCTAGCCTACCTTATCAGGCTGTGTACTTCTACATTCTTGAGGTGTGAAATATTTCCTGAGTTTAATTTTTGTCACAGGTCACCTTCTAGAATCTGTGCTTTTAAATACTGACCATTCAGCTTGATTCTCCCTTCTAATTCTTATTTTCACAATCTTCAGACTTTGTTCTGACTCAGTTTATCATTTTAAACTACTGTTGGAGCCTCATTTTGAGCTACTTTCTTAATTCTTAGATGAATTTTATTACCCCTAATATCTCACTATATGCATTGGTGGAGGAAGTGATTTACTATGACCACTCTGCAAAGCAATAGTCTGTGATCCTTAAAAGAATCATGCCCTGGTTGCCTCTATCTTCCTTACCTGAGACTGCTGCCAGAATTATTTTTCCCTCACTGCCTGCAAGCCCCTCCCTGCTGAGTAATTACTCCAGGTATTTATTTGGCCTTTACCTACCTACCTTGGACATGTGAAATTTGTCCCAGCTTTGCAAAGTGTGTCCTGTCGTATTAAAGGACCTGTTCCTCATTCTAGTTTTTCTACCATTAGAGTAAATCAGAAAGAGTCTGCAAGGATAAGCCTGTTCAAAACCTACTGTAAGACTGGACTTATAGGAAGGACTTCTTCGATGTGAATGGAAATTGATTTAGGGCATACTTTTTAGAAGAGTCCATGTCCTCCACCCTCACCCCACATCCAAACCAGACTTTCAGAAGACTTCAACATTTGGGAGTATCTGTGGAATATTCTCAAAAAAATCATCCAGAGTTCTAAATTTCTGGGAGAAAAATTCCATGCTCAAAAATAACCCCATCGTACCACAAACTGGCAAATGTCACCCTGGCAGACATTATTTTTAAATAAATGTGTGTGTCTTTTTATGGGTATTTCATCTTCCTAAAGTACATTATTAAAAAAGGCTATGGTTTCTTATTTTGAACATATAGTTACTTTATATACAGCACTAGTATCTTTCCCTTAGACAAGCAGGGGGCAAGGGCGAGTGGGTACAGAGAGCAGAGACCAGTCGGTGCCGAAGTAGCATTAGGAAGGTAGAAGGTTGCTACAGTCTTACTGGGGCTCAATACAATTTTGCAAGCATATTCAGGCAACTGGCAGCAGGGAGGTGAGAGGTAACCATAACTTCAAGCCCTCCCTTTACCAGTCACTTGTGAGAGAGAGTAAAGAGAGAGGTTTTGGTCCTGTCGGTGCCCGGGGTCAAGACCCTAGCCATGACAACCTGGCCATCTCTATTTGTCTGCAAGGCTTCTGGACCTGTGCACAGTCCAGGTCCAACTTATCCCCAAACGCCCCAGACAGATTAGGGCTCTGTGACATTTAGCCAATCTTCAGTGTTCCTCTTGAACCAGATTTACAGCCATGCCTCTTAAATTTTTCCAGAAGACTGTAACTGTCCATTATTAACAGCTCACTGAACACAGTAGGTTACTAGTGTCACCCACCTTCCACTGTGTAATTTCATAATCAGATAAAGTTATATTTCACTTTTATTTCCCATAATCATTACAATCTTTTTTTGTCATATGCTAGACACTTTACATTATTTCTAACACCTATTTTTGTCTCTTGTGTGCATAGTTTGTGAGCTAAGACAGTTGAATAAGGCAGTACAAGTATTTTGTCACAATAATATACTGTTCCCCTCTCTAAAATCACTCCTTTAGAAAGCACTGGGATTCTGGCAGTCACCGTGAATTACCCTTTGGTCACATCCACACTGCTAAAACAGTGTCTTCCCAAGCACTGCTCTTGTTATGGTATTTGGCTGAAATACCCCATCTGTCCGCACAGTGCAGGCCTTTAGTGCACCTTAAATGAAGCCAAGTTTAATCCATGTTTTCACTGACAGGTAGTCCTAGGGATACTCCTAAACCTTCGTTACACAACTGACAGTGCCTTTTTTTTTCTGATATATTTGCATCTCACCATGCAAAACCTCCGACTCTGCCCTATATCAAAAGTTTGACTCAACTTAGAATGCTTTACTCAAATAGCAACTGTCTCCAGTGGATAAAGCAAGCTGGCCATCAAGGCTCATGCTCATGCTCTGTGAGGAAGATAGGTACATCTGTAAGCTCTGAGGGCAATGCACAAAACTTACTTTGACAGGCTCCAAACGAAGGCATTTCTTGAGCCCTTCCTTCATAATTTATGACAAGCGCAACCTAACACTTAGTCTGCCCTCCAACCAAAGTTCAGTCCAGGAATGGGGTCAACAATGCTGTTATTAGTCTGGTCTTCTACCAGATCACAAATACATGTTGCTGGTTTCACCTAGTCCTACAGAGGTGGCACCAAAACGAGTGGGCTTCTTTGCTTATTGCTGTCTGTGGCAGGAAAACCTGCCCTTATACCTCTTCACTCTGCCTTCTTCCCTTCTCCCCTGTGGCTTGACTACACCTGTGGTAGCTAGCCAACATCAGCCAAAATGAACAGTTTCTCCTTACTTATGTGTAATATGTCAACTACATGCTACCTTTGAGACCTTGGAGCCATTGCTATCTGCTGTGCTCTCTGCCAATTCCCTGCCATATGTCTGGGCTTCAACCAGCCTTTCCTTAGAGGCAACCAAAAGATTTGGACCAGAAGCAGCAGAGTTTACCAGCATGAGGAAAACAGAGTCCACGTTGAAAAAGGGGAAAATTACACCAGGCACTTAATACAGGGAAATTGTTTTTCCTGGTCTGTCTGAGAATTCTCTGGAACTAGTAAGGAGCTTAAAAATTAGGCTTGCTGGGTCTTCAGCTAACTGTCCTTGAAAAAACACAGAAAATAAAGAGAAGCCTCTCCAACTCTAACATTGTGCTCTAACATGCAAAATACATAAAAAAACCCCCCAACAATTAACTTCAGAGTAGTCTTTCAGTCCTTTGGCCAGGCCTCTCTCCTCTGCTCGGCAGGTACTTCTACCCTCACCCTTAATACCTCTCAGGGATTCTGGCCAGCGCCAGAGATGTCCTTGAAGGTGGTTCACAAAGGTCTAGGGATTGTAAAGAGTTGTCTGTAGAGAACCTAAGAGCAAGGACATCTGCCAGCAATTTCTGCCCTGACTGTTCCAGAAACCTGGCAGAAATCACGTGGCATCAATGTCTGCTCCGATCAAGGGCATCTCTCACAACTTTACGTGCTCACCTTCTCCAAGTATTCATTCAATATTTAGCCAACCACCCTTCATGTTTCTCCCATGGTTAAACAGGATTTTGGCCCTTGGGTCAAGAAATCTTATTCTTCACATTCACTTGTTCCCCTCTCTGTGATTAACCTACCCTCCTGGCTTCCAAAGTGATGCTGTTCTCTATCCCACATGCTTCTCTAAATTTCTGTGATCTTTGACTCTCCACAGTTCTCTGACCTCCATATCTGTCACTGCTGCATGATCCTGTTGCCAGCATCTCCCTAACTTCTTCTGATTTGTGCACAAACATGTCACCTTCATCACCTCCTGCAATCCTTCACCACTACCACAAGAGCTTAGGAAGCAATTCTCTCTGAGTTCTTTCTTCCTCTTATGCCTGCTGAAAAGCAACGTCAGATGTTTTCAGAAAGACTAGTTAAGTAGTGAAGCAAAAAAAGAGGCATTTTCTTGCTCAGGCAAAGCAGAGAATGGGAATGCATGCAGATATTCTAGCATGTTGTGATCTTTCTATTTCCTTCTTATTAAGGGGAGGTGCAAAGACCTTTGTTTACTTCTTCCAGCAGCCCTTACTGAGTGGTCCCCCAGGCAGGTAACCCGTTAGAAGGACTTTGCCCCAAACAGGACTGGCATTCCATAAAGAGTTGGAAAATTTTTTATTATTGACCAGAACACAGAACCTTAGCCTTTGTCAAAATGCTGTCACTTACAAAAACATTGCAGTTCTCAAAACTCTATTACTGTACATTTTCTCCAAAACTACAGATTTTTTATTTAGAAGTGTTTTATTCAGAGACTTCTTCTAGAGACGAATCATAAGAGATCAATAGAAACATGCTCCAGGAATAGAATAACTGAACTCCTTTGCATTTCAAAAGAAAAAAGAAAGCCATCTTTTCCTTCCAGCTGAAAAACAGCAATACGGAATAGAATAGTTTTTTAATCCCACAGAATTGCTGTCATAATCTTTTAAATTTCTATTTCATTATGACCTTGACAACATGTAACAGAAAGTTTTTATGGTCCAAGTTTCAAAGCAGGGTTTTATAATGAAGGACTTGATCAACCTTTGAGATAGACTTTGAAACTACAGAATTAAAGTGAAGAAGCTGGATTAAACACAGACCATTACCTCAACAGCAGTCAATCAAAATAACACGGGCTATAAAGTCTTTTTTTTTTTTTAAATCATGCAAGTCCCTGGGGCTTGACAGTATTACACTTTTTTTTGCACTGATGCTGATACCTAGAACATGTAACAGATGTAGCTTATTTTAAGTCTTGAAAATAAGCTACATTCTACATCACGTCAGGGGAGGATGCACGCTATCAGAGAGATGCAGGAACATGAACTTAAATGACTTGTGAAACAGGAAAGTTACCTGGACTGTAGCCTTAGTGTTTATTTGCTTGTGAGTTCCTTATCTGTATTCTTCCAAGAAAAAAAAAAATCAATTAAACCACACAACTTTCAGGTATAAAGGCTTTAAAGAAAAAACAGAAATTGCATGGTAGCACAAGTGGAATGTGCTTTTAAAGAATTAAGGTGTTCTGCCACTCACATTGACTTACAGCTGTGGGTAATAAAGGCTTAAATTTTCCCTCTCTTGGAATGGACACATTCCATAAAATGTTTCTGGTCTTAGATTTCCCCTTTAACATTCAAAACTATGAGGCAGAAAACGTTATGCATCATTCCTTTGTCTCATAACAGGAAGAATGGAGGGGTATGCATGAGGAAGACTTTCTAGGGATCAGCTAGAACCGTAACAACTGATCAGGATGCACAGCAACATCTAGATGGACTGTCCCAGAAGCAGAGCAGGGAAGATAGTATCAGTGCTCCCTTTCTCTCTATGAAAGGAAAACATGACTTTGTCCCTTTTTGGGGAAAAAAGCTTACTTTCATCTGTGTACACAGGTGCTGATCCAAAGCCACTGAAATCAACACAAATATTTGCATGGACTTCAGAGGACCCTGTATCAGACCTATAGCCATTTGATCTAGCTGGCATGTGGAGGTGGGAGCAGAGTCAGGTTCCTTGCATTCCTGATGGTTCTTTGCCCTCCTGTTCACCCCATTAGGTGAGGAGTCCCTGCACCACCAGCACGCAGGCTGGGGCCACTATCCCAGTAGTAAAAGTGGTCAGGGAACAGCAAGGGTGTCAGAGAAAGAAAGGGGCGGAGGAATGATGGGAAGCTTATTCCCCAGTGGTGCTGAGTAAGGATTGTGCTTACTGTTTCCCATCTGATCACTACAAAACTATTTATAACTGTCCTTGCAGGAAAATATACAAGATATTAATGAATGCTATACAGCAAACAGCTGAGTCACAATGTCCCACCCTCACATTCTCCAGCACTTGAGCTCAGCCATCTAGGAAGTGCCAGAAACTATAATGCATTTTTATAAAAGAGAGTGCTCATATCTTTTAGACAGCCAATGTTTGCCTGCTGTTGGCTGCTGGAGTCGTAGCCTTCATCTCAATTAAGAATGGTCACAAATATTCCCTTAAACTCAGTAGTCGTCCAACAGTGTGGTGTGAGCAGACAGATGTGTGACACACAAGAGTCAGAACAGAGCTGGCAGGTGAGCCAAGGAAGTGTTGGCTGTCCCTTAGAAAGGAAGACTTCTGCAATGTCATTTAAGCCTTCTCCGAAATCAACTGCACTGCAGTGGCAAAAAAAGCCTACTTCGTAAGACTTCCCAGCCAGGAGGAAAATATCCTGTGAGACGACTCTGAACAGAAGGACTTTGCAACTTCAAATGTTAAGTCTATTTGTTAGCTAAGAGTTAAATTCAATTGTGCAATCAAAAAATATGGTTTAAAACCTGACTTCCAAATCAAACAAACAGCCCTGTTCTCATCTCTTTGTAAGTTCTGACAGCCTTGCCTAGCTGACTGACTGCAGTTGTTACCAGCCTCAGCCTTAACGCTCTGTGTTGCCACTTGGGTTTCCTCCCATTTTATTACATGATCACCTCTAAAACACTGTTTCCAAACAGAGCTGTTAACCAATAATGTGTTTTCCATTTATCAGTTAAATAAACAACATTTGGTTTAATATTAATCAATTGTCACATGTTTGTCCAGGGAGAAGGGACAAAGAAGCTTAGAGAGTAAGGTTTATGATTAAAAACATTTCCCATCTGGTGACTGCAGAGCTATTTATAATTGGCTCTGTAGGACAACGTGTAAGATACTAATGACACAAGAACATCCTGTAAATTAGATGTGCCTTATCCCTGCCCACAGAATACTTTCCTGTGCACCTCATGATGCTTTTTAACCCTATCATTCCTACGAGGTGGTTTTAGATCGCACCCTCAGTCCTCCAGGGGCGATAGAGTTCCAGCAAGATTAGCATCAGCACTGATACCAGATCAGCTTGCCTGGCAAAGGGAAAGGTATGTCCAGAGCTATGCAGGGGTAAGGAAAAGAATGGGGATAGGAGGAATATCTGGAGATGAGTGTGACAAAAATGTAGTATCCAGAGGCACGTGGGAAACAGAGAGGACATTAATGTCCAGCATGATTTATGAAGGAAAGGGAGTGTCCAGACCCTGCTGGAACAGAAAAATTTTCTGGAACATGGTACTTCATCTTGGTTTATCATTGCAATGTTTGGGGTTGTTTTTTTACTGTTTTTGTTTCTATTTGACATTTAGTTGCAATTACAAACTAAAATTAACAGCCCTACTTCTAAGCAATGTAAAGTCAGATCGAACAAGCCCATTCACAATGCAGGACAGATTGCCTAGGGAGGGTCAGGAAGCTGTGGATAGATAGGGTGGCAATCTCAAAGGATAGACAGGGACATTAAACTAGACCTAGTGTGAGTTAGTCTTTTAGGCCCCTGTTAGGGCCATAATCCTATGGAAGCTCTGAACCACAACAAGATGTAGGTGTTACAAAAGGTGCATACAGACTAAAAAGGCAATTGTAGAAGAAAAGGACAAAAGAGAAAAGACAATGGATGGTAACAACTAATACCCTTTCTTGTACCTTTCAGGAACATCATATTCTGAACATCATATATGTCAGAATGCTGGTCAGAGGAAAAGAAGTATTTGTTATGCCTCAGAAAGACATAGTACAGAGATCTCAGTCCAAGAGCACAAACCTGTCACCATAAAAGATGAATTTAAGTCCTTGGAACTCCACTTCATCCACAGCCTGTAAATTGTGGGATTGGGGTCCAAGGTGCCTATATATTTTTGGATGTATCTGTGACAGAGGCCATGAGACAGAGGCCCTGATGCGAAGTTACCAAAAGTAAATGGAAATCTCCCATGGAGGACTATTCAGTGCACTTTAGGGACCGGAGTTCAAAACTACAGATTATGCTAATATTTCCTTTTGCCTTAACTATGATGACTTTGTCCCTTCTCCCCTTCTCAGGTGAAATTAGACAAGGCTTGCAATCTTCTTTCAAAGTGCTCTGATGAATTATAACTGTTAACCAATACAGAGAGTTCTTTCAGGTTACTGACTGCAGACTTGTGATTAATAATATTTTCTCAACTTTTTTACCTTGTTGCTTTTCCACATCGTTAGATATTAGGATGGTAGAAGATAGAGGATTTTACCTTTGTAAAAGCTTTTTCTTGAAGTGTTCTGTTTCAATCATTTGGGATCTAAGTTATTCATTTTTGCAACCAAGAGCTACCGCTTCTCTGTCCTGCCACTCATTAGCTGAATGCACTTGGACAACCACCTTCTCATGATTTCTTTTGCCCTAGCTCTGTTAGCAGTACCTTTCACAGGAAATTTTGAGGTGGTCACATCTGGAGGCAGAGAATGCAATTTATCCTGAAAAGGACTCCCAAAGTGAGATATATGGAAGCATGTTATAAAACTTTGACAATCTATGTATTAAAAACAAACTGAACAGACAGAATAAAGTCATAAGACAGCTGACAACTCATTCAAATCCAGATAACTGCCAATTGCTACAGGTTAGATTATTACTTTGTCTAAATTACCATTAAAAGTGGTAGCAAATCTCCCAGCAGCTCTGCAGGGGCTGTGCAGCTTTAGATCCCTGCTGTTCAAGGCTGTTTACCTCTGCACAGGTCCGCCGCAAGTGGAATCTTGATTCTTCACATTTTTATGTCCAGCACAGATCAGTTCATGTCAAGAGTGTTTTAAGATGAACTCCTCCTTGGACCCTGAAGCAAGGATGATATCTGATGTGGAAGCACATCTTCAATAGAGCCATCTGTGATTCCATCTTCTGGAAAGGTACAGTTTAAAAAGCAGGCTCTGCCTAAAGATCCTCTTTAGATCTCCAAATAATTTTGAAGAAGGATAAACAGGAAGGCAGCTAAAATACCATACTCACAGAGAACATTGTCAGCTAGAGATTAGTGTCAGCAATGCTGAATTTTTTCATACTTCAAAAATAATAATTCCACAGGTTTTATTTTTAGGTCTGCTGGAAGGCAAGGCAACAACTAAAAAAACCCCAACTTTTTGTTTTACATAATTATATAAATATTTATTATAAAAAGGAAAATAAAGACATCTTAAGCTTTCCTCTCTATTATTTAATCTAAATGAACAAAACCAAAGCGAAGCAACCCTTGCCTGCTGCCCCAGGGTTTAAGATAACAGGTTACACCTAAATCAGAGGCTTAAAGAAGCCCAACAGAGATAGTCTAGGTATTCCTACTATTACCCTGTGAGTTTTTGAAGAAAGCCTACTGCAGCTGCCTCTACAATGGCAACAACAAATGTCATTCAGC
>NW_008825614.1:16252039-16287983 GCF_000699105.1 Pygoscelis adeliae | reverse complement strand
TCTCTGTCAACAGAGAATTTTAACAAGAAGGCAAAAAAATGTTTGTCCAGAATGATGCGTGGGTCTGGCCTTGGGTCAGAAGAAATGGCCTGGATGGCCCACATGTGGTTGCTTTTCAGCCTATTTTCAATGAATTTTTTTGACTGAAATAATAGATTATTGTTTTTCTGCAGACTTTGGGTTCATGCTGAATGTGACTATGTTTACAATGTCACCTGCTACACCAATCACATAGAAAGGTCAGGAAATAGAACTGGATTTCCTGTACCATGAAAATTCAGTTTCCTGCCATCACGTGTTTTATATCATATGATCTTTTTTCATAAGCCTGTTGACAATCATCATTAAACCAGTTGGTTTTCTTCTTTAGCTTCTCCCTTCCACTACCCCTTTAGATACCAACAATAAAGAGGCGGCTAAGACAGCTTTCTAGTACTTCAGTGCACAATGCAAGGCTATCAAGAAGCAAGCTGCCAGCAATAGTACTGAAAGGCCAGTTTTCTGAATTTCCAGAGAAGGAGGATGTGTGGTAGACGGGTCCCAAATGTGACTGGAAATAGAGTCATTTACGTGTAATGGCTTATTTGGATTGTGGGTGAATTTGTAACCATAGGTCAGATTTACAGGTATTCTTAGTTTGAGAGCAGTGCGTCACAACCACAGCTGTGCTTGCAGGCTCAGCTCACAGGCAGGAGTAGTTTAGTGGATGGGAAATGTTGCCAAAGCATATATCCCCCTATTTGTTTGCTTATTTATTTATTTATTTATTTATTTATTTATTGATGATACGCACTACAGTACAATGCCCTAGAATAATCTTACAGGGGAAGCTAGAGAAGGGAAGTGTTCACAAGGTTGTAATTGGGGTTTAAATCTTCCCTGGGAAGGTATGATACTTAATAAGTTTACCCCAGTTGAGTTCTAGAGAAATTTCTCTGCAAGTCTATAAATCAACAAAGAGTATTAACATTTCTGGAGGAATCTAGGACAGACTGTAAATGCAATAGAGAATAATTTTCCTGTTAGAGAATCCTATACATTCTTATGCAAGGTTATCATTCCCCAATAAATTCTGCAGGACTTTTCCATAAGAGGACATTACAAAAAGAAGTAATGGGTACATACAGTGCTGGCCATATCAAAACAAGAATAATAATGGACAGATTTTTTTGAACACATATCCAAACCAAATTCTCTGCTGATGTAAATCATCCTGAATCATCCAAAGCTGATTAATAGTAGGTTAGGAACCCACTCCCAAATTCTATCTTATTGGCTCGGAAAAGATTTGCAATATTTATTTTTCTCCCTAAAGACTAGCTTCATGTAAGTTGAATTTTTAAGGAAGGCCAACACATGGAGTTGAAGCTGACATACTGTCTATTTGAAAGACTGGATGTAATCAAATAAAGATTTTTAAAATTTTTTTAATCCCAGAAGATGAGTTTCAGTGGGTTAAACCTAGCTACAGGATCCTAAAATACAGCACACATTTCACAATCTCGTTGTGTCATGCCTTTGTTAAATCTATAAATTAAGTGGCACTTGAAAAAGATGCTCCCTTGACATCGCAAGACCTCTGACTCTTGAAAATGTTCCTGACCCAATGGGATAAGTAAAATGAAAAAGTAGAAGCAGCAACATTCAGGTGAATTCACTGGGGCAATGAAGGAGAAACTAGGCAATGAATCTGAACTCAAAATGAAAAGATAAAAAAGGGGACAGGCCTTGTACCCAAACACATGAGACTAATCCATCCTAACAGTCCAGGAGTTGCCAAAGGAAGGAGAAGATGAAGATGAGGTGCTGGCAATGGGTCAGAGAATGATTTTGGAAGCACGAATAGCAGAATGTTAGATGAAAGAAAATTTAAAAGCAGTGGGAGTAAAGTATTGGGTCACAGAGGGAAAAAAATGGGCTGAAGAAGAAAGGCACAGAAAAAAACATCTGCAAGCAGCACTAGTGATGGGGGAGAAAAGAAGCAGGAGACACACACCCAGGTGCACCATTGCCAAGCAGCCTGAAATGAAAACCAGCATCATTTGTGTGGGTTTTTTTTCTCGCTTTCGCTCTTCAGATCAAAAGGAGAGCAGCAATGCAATCTGCTCTTTGTGCAGAGCACTTTCAGCCAAGGGAAGGAGAGTGCACACACTGGAACATCTGTTCCAAGAAGCCACTTGAAAAATAATCTTATAATAGCATGGGGAAAACATCTGTGCAACATGCACCAGACCACCAGTAGTGCAGCAGTGGAGGAGTAGAAGGGGGAAGGAAGACAGGAGGGAGTGAGGGAGACAAAGTGGAACAGGATTAGGTCAGGGGCAAGTACCCCAGTGAGGGGCATGACCCACATGTGAAGAAACTGCTCATTTGGTGTCTTTTCTCTTCTAATCCTCAGCAAGAGGCAGACAGATTTCTCACCCACTGAGCTGTGTTTATTGGCAGATATTACTCAACATGTGCAGCTTTGAAAAATCCCAAACTACAATCAATGTGTTTGAGAGGCTGCACGAAAAGCTCCCTGCCCTTGGCCTCTAGTGTAGCCCCCACCCCTTCTTCCTCAACTTGCTTTATCTCTGCTGATACTGGAATAAACGTGTTGGAAAAACAGTCACCGCTAGCTCAGGTGGGGAGAACTAGGAAGCCAAAGCACATTTACACTGTGGGTGAATTTGACCTACTATGACTTTAATAAAAGACAGAGCCACTTGTTTTCACCTTCAGTCTCAAAGCAAACAAATTCAGAAAAAACCCCCACCCTAACCATCACACAAACATGGACACACACGTGCAGTATGCAGTATGTTCTTGGCTTCTCCCTTCATCTTTTTTATTTCAAGAGAACTGTACACTTTTAGCCGCGTCTGTGCCAGTGTCAGAGGCACTATGACAGCAGTCAGGACACTTCTTACCCCCACCTTGTGACACATTTTGCAGGAGTTTTCTAAGAAAAAGGGTGTCAAATTTACGCAGCCATTGTTTGACTCTAGGTTCTCTAAACAAGAAAAGCCTTCCCAAATGCGTATCTTCTTGCCGATGAGGAAAAGAAAGATTGAACATAAAATTGTTCATCATAAGATTGAACATATGTCTTAAACATAAAACCTGCACACAAACATTTAGGTAATGTGACTAGGTACATAAAATTGAAGAGGGAGCTGCTAAGAGCTGAAGTACTACCTGTGTACATGTAGGTAGGTGTAGCCTTCTGTTTCAGTGTAGACAGGAGAAAAAGGCCAGTCTCCTATCCCCCACGTAATCAGATTTCACTGTGGGAAAAGTGATAGGGAAATGAGAAAGTTTGAGTGATTTTAGAAGTTAGTTGGTATGCTGAATTAACTAAATACAAAGACACATCAACAATGGGTAGAAGACGACATACTGCATATTAGGACATAGCAAAGGTCGGGTGTACCTATCCACAGAGGCATACATAAGTGGGATATAGGGTGATTAGATTGCTACATTGGAAGAGATCCCTGGGCAAAACATACACAGTTACAGTTAGTAAAGTGTACCATGCAAAGTTCTCCTTTATACCAGTCTTGTCTTAATGCTGCTCTAGATGCCCATCTCTTCTATACCACACCTAGAAAGGCAATAAGCAAAGAGACAAAAAATGGAAAAGATGCTGGGAAGTTAGGAAGAGGAGCTGAGCAAGAGAGAGAGGAAGAGGCAGCTTCCTTCCAGAATCCCAGACCAATAAAAAATTTAGTAAGTAGGCAAATTGTGAGAAATCAGGAAACACCCAGGATCAAGACTTTGTTCTGTTTGATTCACAAGGAATTGATCTTCTTATCATGCCCTACTGTTATGTTCCTGGTGCAGGTCTTTCTCATTTCTCACAATGCTCTGAGAGCTTTGTTTCAATGGGAAGACAGGATTTTTCTTTTTTCTTTTGAAATCACAAAAATGTACAATGGAAGAAAATTATTTTCTTTTCAACTCTAACAGTCATATTGGCTCTCAAAATGGTTTTATCTGTTTAGCTTCCACATGGCAATGCACACTTATATATGTATCATAAGTTTAAACAACGATAAAAGGAATATCCCAAAAGAAAGCTGCCTTGGTTTGATTATATTGGCCTAAAAATCATACTTTCATTTAGGCAGGTATGACTTGCTATGGAAACCAGGGCTTTGATTAAAAGCAGTTTCACTCCTGCCTTTTCTTTTGTGGGCCACAAATCCTGTGAACTGAGGTCATTTCCAGATAAGGGATGTGGGAAGGGGAGTCAGAGGAAATGAAACTGGATATATAGGCGGGGGCACACAATAAGGGCGTTGTAGGTAAAGATGAACAGCTTGAATTTGACATGGCAAGTGACAGGAAATCAATGGAGTGCTAATGTGTGGGAGGAAACGAATATGACTTTAGCAGAAACATTTGGGACAGATGTGAGGGAGAGAACAGAGGAACCGTGGGGCCAAACAGGAGAAGCTTACAGTAACCAAAGCAAAAAACAACTGAGATACTGACAGCAACCTATTTTGGGAGTTTCCTCCTTTCTCTTGCACAGACAAGTCAAAATTTAAGTGAGCTGTTAGGTGTTATGTGAGCTCTAAACCTTTAACAGCTCCAGGACTAATTTTAAGTTACAGTGTATTGCAATTGTGCCATGGGTTTTCAAAGAGAGAGCATCATGCAAGGCCGTTTCTCCCCTATTCCCTAGTCTCATTCATCTGCATAGTTATCAACTGGAACATCATCCAAGAGATCAATATTCAGAATACCGACCCCGTCATTTAATTAGTAGAAGTATCAGAAATCCTACTCTTTTAATCCCTTGGTTGGGAAGCATTTGCTCAGGGTGAGTCACACAATATATTTCAGCAGCATTAGTGTTATGCCTATTTTTCTCTAACCCTGAAAAAGCCTTCCATTAATCTAGGCTAATGACCAATATTCCATGGAATCAGCATTTGGCAAGCTCCTTGCACAATACCCCTAACACAGGCTGGGCTCTGGCATGCTAGGCATGATTACCTGCAGGAGGAAACAAACGCTTCTCCACCTCCTTTGCATGCTAAAAGAACTCTTATCAAAATGTCGATCCACAACATGACCCTTCAAATCGTGGTAGAGATGTCTTGTTTTCAGAGTAGTCTTGAGAGAGATTCATCATTTACTGAAAATCTATTGAATGTTTTTGAAATTAGCTTCTCTTATGTTGAAGGTGAACCTGCCTCCCTTCTGAGGCAGTATCTGTTTCCATAGCTCCCTTAGATTAATGTGCAACAATACCACATTGTAAGGGTGTTACAGTTACTTGTGCAACACATTTAATGCAAAACAGAAAAGAAAAACATGGAAAGGTAAAGCTACCAGTAGCACACAGCTTTATTCCATAGGCAGAGGCATGTCTGCCTGATAGCACAGCCAACATTGCTTGTTTGGGGCTGCCTTCCTCAAAATTCTTCAATACTTTGTCCCCACAAGCAGGGCAAGTGACTTGCCTGCTGGCACCTATTTAAAATTGTCTCCTACCTAAACATGATGAGCATCATGGTGTTCACTAACCAGTATCTTCTTTGCGTAAGTTGTGAACTCATTTACTGCTTTTTTCCCCAACCAGGCAAAATCTGGTTTTTATCCCCAGGGATACAAGGAATAGCAACAAAAGTAATGCATTACAGGGATTTTTTTAGATTCCCCTTCTTGTATCTTTAAATTGAGTCAGAGGACAGAAGTTGAGCAGAACGTTTTTACCGTTAGCTTACTGCAGCATAAATAAAATTGTTACAGAAAAATAAAAATTTGTTGATTAACAAAGACAAAAAAATATGCCGTAAACCCAGCAAATCTATCAAACTTACATTCCATACAGGTCTTCTACTTTTTGAAATGGTAAGGTAGAGGGTCCTGAAAAAGTATGCAGTTCTGAATGTGACTTATTGAAGAACAATTTTGAATTTATTCACTCAGACATTCATTGATCCATTTTTTGAAGCTTCTCAGACTATTCAGATTTTACTAATGGATTAAAGAGCTGTAAATTTTCACAGACATACTACACTGGTCTGTAAAAAAACAGATTGAATGAGTTTAAAACAGAATACAACCTTCTATCATTATGGTCACAAAAGCCTGGACCACCTTTTGAGTTTCTGGAACCACTTTAAATAATCTCCTAAATAGACTCCTAAATAGTCTCTCCAGTTGTCAGGAGAGACTACAGACTCATCTAGAGAAGATGAAGATAGTATATTCATTAGGTGGCACTTATCCTTAAATACCCTTGCACTCCAATTTCAGTGGAGCTGAAGAAAATGGGTAGCAGGTTGTAAGGCTGTGATCGCACTCAGAACCCTGACCTGTACAATCTACCACTGAGTTTGCCTGCCTGTGGAAAAGACTAAGGCTAATAAGATCTGTAGGCACACATAAGAGTGGACCCTGAGCCCAGGGAACTACGTATGAGTGTCTTTCTTCTGAGAATCTCAAATGCAAAAAGCACCTTTTTGCAATTCTGAGGGGCTGAGAAGGAGTCAGCTTTAGTGATGTTGTTGTGAACATTGTAAGACTTGTTCCTCACCCAAGGAGTTCAAGGAGGAGTCTGAAAACAAGAAGCCAAATGGTAGTGATGGAGGTCGCAGTGCTAATGAAGTCCTATGCAGTGTGTAGAAACAAGAGCCTAAGAATCTCTTTGGTTATGGTGAGAAGAGTGAAGAGAGGAATAAAATCTGATTCTGGCAAAAAGAAGGAGTTTTTCTGATCCTTTGAAATGAGTATGCGTCACTAGAAGAATAATTGCCAGTGGGTGAAACAATGTGGAGACCTGTCTCTGAATGACAATAGGTCTCTGTGCAGTCATGGAGTGACCAAAAGGGCAGTTGGATCAACAGTTCTCAGAAGATACAATTTTGATTTCAGTGGTTCAATACCAAAGGCTTCCTAGTGTTTCTGATAGAAATCTTGATGATTTTGTATCATCACAGGAGCCCAGTGCCATATATCTGGATTGAGTTATTGATACAAATGCACTAGCGAATAAAACAGCCCAGGGACCATTCTCTGGCTTTTAGAACAAGTGGCATGTTCTCAGGAGCAAACTTGTGCCCTCATAGCTACGTTCTATACCTACACAAAATAAGGTGGTCTTATCCATATTGTTTTCTAGGAACACTCCCTGGCCCTTATCATCCCCTGAACCATAACTGAGTACTACTTTGGAGAGTACAAATTGGCATGCATCAAAACTGTGCAAAGGTGTGTGCTATCAGCTAAACACTGTGGATTGTAAGAGAATGGTAGTCAAATCCTAAATCATGGCCCTTTACAGTATACTCCTATAGTTGTAGCCTGTGGGACCACTAAGTGGTGGAAGTTAAAAAGCAAGGAAGAAACAAGAGACATTTATTTGAAGACTTTGGACTGAATTATCTTCCTTGAACTCCCCATGCACTCTATTGCACCAAAGGAAAACTACTCAGACACCAATTAGAAAAAAGACCTCCCAAGCATGGAGTCCTTGCCCTCTGAATTGTCCTGCTGGTGTCTGAAGTTGTCCTTGCAGATTTCCAATTAAGTTCAAGAGACTGCACTCAAGATCTTTTCTAGTTGAGGAAGTGAAGGACTTGGAGGTAGCAGAATCTCCAGAATAAGGGATTCTTTCTGACAGTAAGGAATTGTCTTCCTGACAATAAGGATTCTTTCTGACACGTGCCCTCAACAGATGGGATGGGAGGTGCAAGTGCGAAGACCTTGTCACAAAAAAGCCATGTGGGATAGGAGACTAAACTGTTCTGAGGCAGAGAACGAAAAGGCTATTGGAAGCCACGTGGCTTAACTCAAACTGAAAATCTCCTCTTTTCCCTGTTTGCCAAGAGGGAAGTTCTTGGCAACAAAAAGAGTCCACAAAAACAAAGAAAATTGCTAAGTAACTAATGAACAAACTAACAAGCAAAATGACAGAAAAATGATCACCAGGCCAAAAACATTGCAGCCTGTGATGACAGCAGAGCTACATGTGAAGCCAAAGGCAGTTGAAGCAAACCAAGAAGGAAGAAGCTCGCACCACTCTCCATGATCTCAGTGCAGAGCACAAATAGAAATAGGGCATATATATGCTGTTTGGGCACTCCAAAGGCAAAAAGTACCTTGGCTTGAGAGCGCAAGGCACTTCGTCATCCCACAGTAGATACACACATGGACCAACACTGGAAGGAGCAATATGGTGTTTTACTATAATAGGAAAAGGCTGAGTTCTCACTGTAAGTGTAAAACGGAATGCAACCTTAAATATGGCCTCACAGTGGCTCCACCATAATTGCTAGTTCCCTGCTGTGTTCCCTATACAGCAGGTCTAGTACTGACATCTGGTACTAATTTAGGGTTCATCCGCTCTACAAAAACAAACATATTGTGGGGCCTCGTTACAGCATGCTTGTCCCTCAACTTGGTTAAACCGTGTTCCATCTTGTAAAGTAGATGTGACATAACTGTTTGCATTTTGGCCCTGAACCACGCTACAGATGTTGCAATGTTCAAGAGCCTGAAGTGGCTTAAACTGCAATGCTGGGAATCTACTATGAAGCAGCAGCAATTCCAGCTCCTTAAAGAGAGTGGCATTAACCCCTTTCCCCCACTCCATGAGTCTGCTCCTATCTTGTTAAATATACTGTTCAGCATGAATCTAACATGAGGTGGCTTAATTTTGGCCATGTTCTCAGCTGTGGTTATTTGATATCAGGTCAGAAAGTTTTATGGGAAGTTATTTTGACCCTGCTCATAAATACATTTGCCATTTATATGTGAAAGGCTATATACAGAATTCTCAGGCAAGAGGGACATGGATATGGAGACCTTTCTTCATTTGTTCACACAGTCAGATATACACATTCATTTGCATTGAAACACAAAAGAAATGAGATTTGGAGCCAAATGAGGGGTTGCATGAAATAGGAAAAATTTCATGCAAAGTACCTGAGGTGCACCCACCTGCCTTAGCAAAGGATTTATCCCAAATGCCTTTTTGAGTACCAGAAAATTAATTAAGATTTCATTCTAGGATATTTCAGTGTGTACATTCCCACTTACTGCTCCAGGGACTGCATGCTGACAAAGCTGCTCCAGTTCCAGCTATTGCAGAAACTTCTCACGCTCTGCATGCTGTTCATTCTCATGTGGCATTCTCTTTCACTTTTTTGCTCCAGCTACTGTTTCTCTTGCCAATAAAGATTAGCTTAACCTTCAAGAAAATCTGGCAGAAGGTCATGGTCATTTCAGGGAGAAGTAAACAGAGTGAGAAAAGCATAGAATGGGATTACTAGAAGAGTGTAAGAACTCTTTGCCCACTATGTATAGGTCATGCTGTCAAGCAAAAATATATTGGTATTTAACTCAGTTAAAACTTACATAAACTCTGCTAGACATCTGAGAAGTTGCATGTGTCTGGAATTCAGGCTTGCATTGGACCTTAAAAATATTCACAACCTACAGCCTCTTACTCAACACGGATTGTTTTTCCATTATTTGGGGGGTAAGCAGCAGAAGAAATAATTTGCAAATATTTGGAATGTTTCTATTTGTCATTTTAAAATCAATACATATATCTTGTTATTCTCCACAGGGTCTTTCTCTGCCTCTTATGTAACTGGTAAAGCAGATTTTTATTTTTCCTTTAAGAAAAAAGAAGTCGATCATATCAGTCCAGGACTTTTTCCAAAAAACCTGGAGGGAGTGAGGTTTCCATATACCAGGGCCAAAATACAGATGTTTGGCCTAAAATTGGTTTTATTATTTTTATTTTGGATTTTGGAAAAACAAGCACACAAATCTCCACAAAAGAACACAAGTCTCCACAAAATAACACAAGTACATGTGTTCTCTCTATTACACTGGAAGAAAATGTAGCAACTGAAAAGGACAAAATGAGCAGGCCTGCTTTCTCTAAGCAGAGCTCTCAGAAATGGAAAAACCAAGCAGGCAAAAAACAAGTGTAATGAAGGGACTCTGACCCTGCAAGAATGTCCATTTTTTCCAAATGAACCAAACGGTCTAATAAAGGATATTACCTTCCCTATAAATCTTGCCTCGCAGAAAACAAAGGCATAATGATTTCAAAATGCTTCCACAACAAGGAGCAGAACCAGGCTATAGAGCAGCCAGGGCTGCAAACAGGGAGAGACCAAAGGTGGAGTTTAAGTGGTATATCATCATGACAGGAAAGAGCTGAATATATGGCCTGGTAAAATCCTCCTGTTTGGATCTTTCATGAACAATTACAGGAATGTATCATTGATTTTCACGTGTACCACCTGAGGTGTGTGATCTTCATCTGGTGTTTGAACTTTGCTGACAATTCTTGACACAGGATGGGACTGACTTAAACGATGAATAAAAGCTAGCTAATACAGACACTGTGAAGTATAAATAGAGGAGTTAGCAGCAGAGTTTCCATCAGAATTTGCAGAGTAGTGTTTATAAGCTTTGCTGTATACATGTGGTTTTGCTATAGCAACAAAGATGAACAGTCATCATTTTCTATGACCAACACCAAATCCAGTGTTATCTGTATCCTGCCTTGTGAAGAGAAATTATTTAACCTCTACATGGGGTTCAGTTTGGTAGCCAAAATGGGGAAGAAGTCCGTGATACTGAAGTTCATATACTGTGCATATACGGGATTTCCCAGTGGACCAGCTGGGTCAAGATCACAGATCTTCCAGTCTTCCAATGAGAAGTAACTAAGTCAAGTGAGAAAATAGAAAGATTAGTCTCTTCTCACTGCCAATTTTAGGAGTCCCTAGAGGCTATTGTTCCAGCTGGAAGTATCAAATAACTACCTGATACTAAGACATCAGAAAAGAACAGCCTGTAAGAACTAATCTATTAGTTTAGCAGAGGAAAATTCAGAGATGATGTTCAGCTCAAACCAGGGTACTCAGAAATGGCCCAGAAGCATCCTAGGCGTGTACCTAAGCTATATTCCACAATACACCAGAGGTGGCAGGATGATTTCTCCCATCCAACAGGAAACACTAAAGGCAATTAGAAAGCTTTGAAACTAGGAATTTTTATTTATTTCAGGTCATTTTCAGCCACTAACAACATTCATCAACCAGGGAGCTGAGAAAAGCTGAAAAAAGCTAACCCAGATGATACTTTAGAAATGTCAAGCTGTTTTTCAAGTAAGGTTAAAAAGCAGGCAGAAGATAATGGAGTTCAATAGTGGGGGTGGTGGGTGAAGTAAGGGAAGATTTTGGTTCAATAAAACAGCAAGGTAACCTCTAAGGAAATAAAAGATCACATGGTTTTATGGCCTTCATCTCAGCAAAACATGTACCAATCTTCTGATTGACAGATGGAGTAGTCAGGAAAACTTAATCTACTCAAACTACATGAAAGAAAAGAATCATGATGACAGAATAAGACATACATATCCAAGCACATAAGCCAACTAAAAGCATCATTTTTTATGACAAACCAAAAAGCAAATAAGTATGCTGAGAGGTATTATGAATACTATTGTGTGGAGTCCGGAGAGTCAATAAGAGTAGTTGGAAGTGGTCACACAGAAGAAAAGAAATTATGTGATTAGTAATAGAGAAACTTGATGGGGTATGTCCTATGGGTTTTGGAGGATTGCATTTCATATCTAATGTGTTCTATAAAAGCTACAGTGGAAAACCAGGTCAGATGGTGGTGATATTTTGCACCCAATATCCTGTTACATGATTAGAAATTCACAGATGACTGAGTGGACTCCCCAGTGTTTGTGGTTAAAGTATTAATTAGTTAAACAAACAAAATCAAACTAGGAGGTATCTATAACAGACTACCACATCTCACAAAAATATATGACAAGCTTCCCCTCAAAAACATGGTGGTTAAGAGCAGAAAGGAAAACTCTGTTACCATGTCTTTCATCCTGCAGATCATTTTCTCAGTCTACACAACCAGTAACACAACTTCAGAAAGTTCTAAAAATAATGGATTTTTTTCTTAACACAAAAATCCTACATGGGATATCAAGTAACTCAGTAATGTCCATTATCAATTACTCACCATAATGGACCTCATTATAATAAATAAGGAACAGTTAATGGCTTTTATAAAAATTGAAAAATTGAAAAATTGCCTAATGAAATGAGATTTGATTTATTTAATGCAAACAGGATATGTGACCAACCTGAAATATCTCTTGTTGGATCTTTTAAAACCTGCAGTTTTTGAAACTTAGAGGAACAGCTGAGATAAGAGTTGGGAACATGCATTTAACTGAAGTGTTAAAACAACTGGGAATTTTTCAGGAACATCTTGCTAAGCCAAGATTCCTCAGATTCAAAAAAAGATACTTGAGCCAAAAAGATATCTTTCTTGGTGAAAGCAATGACAGAAATTCTGTATTTACACCTATATACATACACAAGCATATAGTACGTGTGCATGTGTACATGTATGTGCATGTATATATGGAGAGGGAATTAAAAACCAATGAAATGAGAATGATTGTAAACTACAAATAGAAATAACTGGGTAATGAAGTCAGTAAGTCAAATGAATGAATGAGTTATCATAAATCAGCAAATTTTAAATAGTAAGGCATTTAAAAAACATTCCAGAAACAATAAACTCAGTGAATTAATTATAAGTTAACATCTAGATTCAGACAGCAAGGTGGTGAAGTGTGATCAAGGAAAAGCATAAATGTTCACTAGGTATTGCCGTGGCATTTGGAATGAATCAAGTTATGTATCTACTTCTTAAGGTATTACTGATAGATCAAAAAATTAACCATGAGTAACAAAGGAGGATGTGAGATAGTTTCTGTGACAATTAAACATTTACAAAACCACAGACTCAGATATCTTAGGTTCAAGAGTCTTAAATAAATTAACACAGGAAACCTCTAAATTACTAATATAATTTTCTGGCAAACATTGAAGAGCACTAGAAAAATTCCAGAAGATTGGAAAATTGTCAACATAGTCATAGAGAGAATCTGGTAGTAAATCTTCATCATCCCAAATAAAAAAATGAAATTTACTAAGGCAAAATTCTGACTATTTTGAAGGTCATCTAAGATGCAAAATGTGAACAGCAGACACCTGAATAGTGGTACTAAAGAAATTAATAACTTGGTCTTAGAAGACAAAATCAAATGAAAAAGAAAACAACCCAGAAAGAATCTCATTGATAAAGTGTTACAAAGATAAGCAAAATAATCGTATAACGTTTACAACGGTGCTGATGAAAATAGATTCATTAAAACAAAAATCTGAAATTCACATCTTAGTATTATATATTAGTCAAAGACAATTAGCTTGAATTTGAAAAAAGAAACTGAGACTTTCAGAAAGAAATTGCGACTCAAATAATTACATAATATAAGCATAGGTATTTTTCATTAATTAATCCAATAAGCTGTCCTGTTTCCTTCCACCATTGCCTCTTAGAAAATTTAATGGTAAGTTTCAATAATCTAAACAACATCCACCTGGAAGGGAAGATAAAAACTGATAGTAAATCAGATCAAACAACAGGCCTTGGGGACAGACAGAAAAGTAACTTGTGTACATCTGCATTAGAGTTTTAGCGCAGCATTTGAAACAAGTACCCCACTCATCCCTGCTTACCAGGTATCGCTTCAGATTGTGGAGCCAAGTCAGAAACTCTGGTCCAGGTGACTACCCACCAATGCACAACAACTGTTGATGAGGAGACTGCATTATTGTAAAGTCTTCTAGACTATATCAACCACACATACAATAACACAATTCTCTCGTACTGTTGAGATCTAACACTGGAGCACTTCTCATACAATATAAAAAAACAAAATATGTCTGTGCCTTTATGTGGCTACTGTACTCCAGCTCTCAGGACTCTGCAACTGCACTTCTTCATCTATCCAACCTTTGTCCTGCCTCGATATACCTTCTTTTTTACCTGACATTGCTATTTTCATTTCTGTACTCAGAATGTTTTTATTAGCTTCTCTTTACCTCCCACCACATTTTCAAATGCTGTTTTCCCTAATGGCAAGGGGAAGCTTCTCAGAAGACCCTTCAAGGTGTCACCTAAGCCTCCAAGGACATGACACCTGTCAGCCTGCACTGGGAGAGGTCCAAATATTTCTCCAGCAGCAGGATTGCCCAGTAGAAGCATCATGGCTAACTGTACAACTGCTGCTGGGTCTGAGAGAACTGGTGATTGATGCTCAATAAAGTTCATGAAGAAGACTGGCATTTTCCTGAAGGCAGGAGTAACAAAGAGATCCTGGAGATGGTACAACAGCATTCCACTGTTATGGAAAATCTTGACCTCCTCTGGTTGGAAGCGAGCCACTGAACCTGACATCTAGTTGGACATCTCCTATCCTGTCTCACAACATCTTCACATTGGAGACTTTTGATAACAATGCAGCCTTCCACACTGGTCCAGGAGCCCCACCACCAGACCCTGAAAAACAGCCCTGCAAAGAAAGATCAGCATCTGGGAAAGCCTGCTCCTTGCCACAGCCAGCATCGATAACACCCTGTGCCTGTGGTCAGCATTTCAGTCTGGGTAAGGGTACAGCTTCTTCACACATGTTCCTGCAGTGGAAGGAAAGGATCCTAAGAAGTTTCTGGTAGAACTAAGGCATTGGTCTTAGATCAGCAATGGAGATTAAAACCCTGAGTTTGATCTCATAGCTGACCCTGCTTTGAGCAGGAGGCTGAACTGGATAACCTCCTGAGGTCCCCACCAACCTGAATTATTCAATTAGACCTGTGAGAGTAATCTTGCATTCAGCAACTAGCCATGTCAGCAGCCATTCCTCACCCTGTATGAGTGCCTTTTTTCTGTCTCAGTGACTGAAAAAGTCACACATAGAACATGCCATGCTAATGCAGTGCCCAAGATGTCTGTCCAAAGACCATTATCCTTCCTAAAAACAGCAGGGCATGAGCTTTAGAACCTGCTACTGGTGTAGGCAAGGGCTATAGGCAACAGAGAGCTGTGTTGTATCTTCACATGGAATCAAGGACTAACAGACTTGCTTTCCTTAGTGCCTCAGACTCCACTGCTGAAGAAGAGCTCCTACTAGCAGCCCCATCTCCTCCCCTGGTGCCTTACCTCCTCACTGGTACAGGCAGGAGGCAGTCCCAGAAGTTTAGCCTCAGGGCCCAGATGCAGTGCTTAAGACCTGAGGGTGCTGAGAATGGCGTGAATAAGAGATAGGAGCAGCAGACACCACAGCGGTTCTTGGGCCACCTAGAGAATAGATTGCAGCACACTTGCCTATAGGCTTGAGAGCAGGAAGCTCTGGAGAAATTGTGTGAGCAGTGGCTCCTGTGACACCTTTGGTCTCCCTCCAAAACCCTGCTCCCTGGCTACAACGAGTGAGCCAGCTGCAGGAGGCACCAGAGGAGAAAGGTCAGCTGAACCCTGATATGGGATCTGCATCCCCCCAGAATGAATGCTATCCATCCTCAGTACTCAGAAACACACCTTAGGCATCCAAATTGGCCCAGGGAAGCAAGGCATGTCAGCAGGCTTCACACATCAGGGCATCTGCTGGGGCCTTTCTAGTCCTCCCAATAATAATGGGTGTGTAAGAACTGCTACATTGGCATTTTGGCGGTATTTTTAGTCCTTAGTGGGTCATGTTATCTTACTAAGGAATTTCTGAGTGGTGGGCATATTGGCTCCCCCATTTCCTTTTCTGTCTTTTTCCTATTCACCCCCCGCCAAATCTCCCTCCCTCTTCATCTCCTGACAAGTTATGGGTCATGTTGGCCCTCTCAGGGAATAAAAATTTGTTGTTGTTTGAACACTTTTGCTGACCCATTTCTATTGAGCTGCAGGTGTTCCTCCCACTCAGATTTTTGGCTGTTGCTTAAAGCTACATGCCTGGGCCATGGGCTGTTGAACAGTGGTCCCTCTCTGACTTTGCAGGGGAATAGGCATGCAGAGAGCTTGGCTGCTGCATGTATTGTGAGTGGGAGGATGGAGGTAGTTGCTGGGACTGAGGAGGTCCAGCTGTGAGGACCTTTAAGGCAGGGTATGCAAGCCATGGGGTGTTAATGGCCCATCATTAGGCTCGAAGGGCGTAGCAGCTCTAGGAATAGGTGCTTCAGCCAAAAGCATAAGCACAGGACATATTAATCATTTCTCTGACTGAAGTACTGAAAAAAAGGGGAACAGAAGGAGAGAGGCTCTTGTTTCAGTAGGGGCAAAAGATTTCCTTTTTGAGGGTACCTTTCCACCCCACAGGGAGTAATCAGATGGCTCTGTGTAGCTATCTTTTATAAAGTCTCACACAAAGTCATGCAAAACCAATACTAGCTTTATCCCACTTCCCTGCCCTCACACTGCCTTCTCCCCTGCCCTGTGCCAGTGAAATGAAGGGCAAGCAGTGCCCTCCCCTTCTCTCTTGCTTTCTTGGTAAAAAAGCACCACTTGGTGTGCTGCAGCTTTTCTACTCCTTTTTTTCCCCCCAGTAAACATTCAGGCCATTGCAGTTTTGTATAACCTTAGCTGTCCTGGGCTGGGCACCAGGTTGGAATGTGCATCCTGTCAATGCTGCCCATACAGTGCAGGAACGGACAGACAGTGAAGGTCTAGTCTTTCAGATTGCTGTTTTTCAGATTACATGAGTTTGGTCCAGGGAACGTTATTAAATCTTGTCCAAAGTGAGATCTTGGAAATGTGGATAGTATATATGTTGGGTCCTCAGCACCAAGTGCTTTGCTTTGCTAATCTGTTTGTATAGCAATGCATACTTGCTAAAACAGATAGTTTATGCAGTCTGCAATCTACTAGCTTCTGGATTTGCTACACTCTCTACTTTCTATAGTTGTAAACCAGAACAACAGTTTTTGTCTAGTTCTCTAGTTCTCATAGCTAGCAAAATAGGCATGTAAAATGCCTATTATTATTTTTCTTCTGGAGGATAAGATGACTGTGAAGCAATAGCTCTGAAAAGTATGGGTTGTCCTGTTCATTTTAAGAAATTGACACTGAAACTGGAAGGTGATCATTTGAATGTCAATATAAAGAATTATTTTCCTGTTATTTGTCAGACATAGAAAAATAATGTGCTCATCACAAAAATCTAAATTGCTTCTTCTTTGGGTACACAGAACCTGATGTTGTTTAATCCATCCTTTCTAGCAGTCAAAATATCCAGCTTTTGTCCTACCATTTATTGGCAACTTTGCCTCATTAGTGGAGCAAAGAAAAGTGTTTAGCATTCAAAAGCACAGTTAAAAGCATAATTGTAATACATACACACAGGTCTACTGGAAAAAGAACAAATATCTTCAATTTTGGCACAGCTTTGAAGTACTTGACTTTGCAACTTTAAATCTCTTGCAGTGTTTTTGGTGTAATTTCCTGAAATTTATCTTAAAAACTAGACATCTGACCTGAAGTAGTCTATTCGTCCTCATCTGAATCACAACTTTTAGAATCACAACACAGTCCTTTACAACCTGAGCTAACACAATAAATGGCAGGAGTAGAAACAGAATCATAGAATGGTTTGGGTTGGAAAGATCATCTAGTCCAACCCTCCAGGGATATCTTTCACTATCAGTTTGCTCAAAGCCCCATCCACCCTGACCTTGAACACTTCCAGTGATGGGGCACCCACAGCTTCTCTGGGCAAACTGTTCCAGCGTCTCATTACCTTCATTGTAAAAAATTTCTTCCTTGTGTCCAATCTAAATCTATCAGTTTAAAACCATTGCCCCTTGTCCTGTCACTACAGACCTTGGTAAAAAGTCTCTCTCCGTCTTTTTTATAAGCCCCCTTTATATATTGAAAGGATGTGGTACGGTCTCCCTGGAGCCTCCTTTTCTCCAGGTTGAACAACCCCAATTTTCTCAGCCTTTCTTCATAGGAGAGGTGCTCCAGCCCTTTAACCAGTTTTGTGGCCCTCCTTTGGACCTGCTCTAACAGGTCCATGTCTTTCTTGTACAGGGGACTCCAGAGCTGGATGCAGTACTCTAGGTGGAGTCTCACAAGAGCAGAGTAGAGGGGGAAAATCCCACACTTGACCTGCTGGCCACGTTTCTTTTGATGCAGCCTAGGATACAATCGGCCTTCTGGGCTGCAAATGCATATTGCCGGCTCATGTCCAATTTTTCATCTACTAGTAGACCCAAGTCCTTCTCAGCAGGGCTGCTTTCAATCCTTTCATCCCCCAGTCTGTACTGATACTGGGGATTGCCCCAACCCAGGTGCTGGACCTTGTGCTTGGCCTTGTTGAACTTCATGAGGTTCACATGGACCTACTCCTCAAGCCTGTGAGGTTCCCCTGGATGGCATCCTTTTCCTTTAGTGAATCAACTGCACCACTCAGCTTGGTGTCGTCTGCAAATTTGCTGAGGGTGCATTCAATCCCACTGTCTATGTCGTTGATGAAGATATTAAATAGTATTGGCCCCAGTATGGATCCTTGAGGGACACCACTTGTTACTGGTTTCCACTTGGACACTGAGCCATTGAATATAAATCTTTGGACATGGCCATCCAGCCAATTCTAACAGTCTATCCATCAAACCCATATCTCGCCAATTTAGCAGCAAGAATGTTGTTATGGACCATATCAAAGGCCTTACAGAGGTCTAGGTAGATGACATCTGTAGCTCTTACCTTGTCCACTGATGCAGTTGCTCTGTTTTAGAAAGCTTATCACTCCCTGTCTGAGCCTGACATTGATGAATGTCAAGAGACACAATCTGCTAAGGGTTTCCATACCTACTTAGCAGACAACACAGGAATGCAAGACTAGAGTGTCTAAGATATATGTCTTCTATTTGCAGGCCCTTCTCTACCAATCTCCAGAGCCTTCCCTGCTCAGCATATCTCCATGCTCTCCCTGTGTACTGCTCTGCTCTCTACACCTGCAGGATTCTGACTGTACACCCCTAGCCTTCTATCTTCTTTCTTGTACGCCCTTCCTCCTCTCTCCCTTCTCCATGATGCTTCAGGAGCAAGAGCAAGATTATGGAGAATACAGATGGGCTGTGGATATAATTACAGCAGGTAAAGGAGGAAAATGCAGATACCTAAACTCTAACTACCTAAGCCGGGACCAGAAGCAGTGCAGGACAGCCCTATGTAGAGGCAAGAATAGCCATATTTGCCCTATGCAATACAGATATAGCCAGTCATTTCAAGCTAGCATGGAAACCACTAAAATTTTGCATGGTGTGGACACTGTTCTTCATGCAGTGTCCTGGAAACAACTGCATAGGGAATCGATTTGAATGAGTTCCTCAGTGAGACTGAAGATGTTTCAAACAGTTTTAACTGTCCATTGACTCTCTGAGCAGACAAGGCATGCCTAAGACATAGGGAATATTCATAAAATGTGTGTGAAAATTTGTTAACAAAACTGTACTGAGGATGTGTAAATTAAGACTATTCAAAGAATTACAAGTTGGCCAAAACTGGACAAATTTTCAAGGGCAAGTAAACGATCCACCCCTAAAACTCGAACAGTTCTTCTCGCACATAAGAAGTCCCTGCTCCAAAGTACAGACTCGTGATCATTGTCACAGCAACAAGAGTAAGACAATGTGTAAAACTTATCTTTTGAGAAACTGAAACTTAAAATGAACAAAACCAGCCCCAGTCAGACAAGGAAATTCCAGCCCAAGCAGTTTAATTTTAGCAAAATTATAAACAATTTTAAAAAGCATCTTATAATGAAAATGTCAGAATTTTCTTGCATATAATGCCTCTAACATGTCAAAAGATCTTAAGCTATCTGTACTTCCAATTTCTGCAGCACATGACTGTGACAATAATTTCTTTGATGCTGTACAAAACACAATTTTCCTTCCACGTCTCAAATCACAGTGCAGAATTTAACATTGCATTATTTGATATTTATTACATCTCATTGTTTGTAGAATCTTGGGTAAAAATTTGGGTTAAAGAGAATCACTGACTCCAAGAGGATAGATAGTGTTTGTAGCTTTTGTGGCAGAAAAGAGTAATAAAGGTGAAAGCAAGGTGAAATTAGAATGAAAAAAACATGGCCAGTTGAATTAGAATGACATGTACACCTAAGGGATAACACAGCAGATGAAAATATGAGAGATAAGAAGGGAAGATAATTAAGTTTGGAGTATTTCACCTTTCTTCTGCACATATCAAAGGATTTTATTAAAAAAAAAAAAAACAACAAAAAAAGCCCCCAAAATGTGGATTAGCTGATATTACCACTTTTATATCCAGGAATATTTTCACCAATTTGTATCTGTTCAGAGACATATTTAAAATAGCAGAAGATCACATCATACACTATTAAGTCCCATATTTAATTGCACTCTCCTACTCCTAACCTGTGTATTTATCTGAGTTAAAGGTCTCCTCCAGCATATAATTCATTATGTTATAAAGTTTCTCTTTTTTAAAAAACAACACAAATTACACAGAGGAATTTGCATCAAAATCACCCAACTTGAATCAGTTTAAAATAACAGTAATTAAAAAGAACTCATAAAAAATGTGAAATTAACACTAATATTCAGCTTTTAGTAAGGCACTTGTGTCATTTTATCTTTCTATGCATCGAAGTAATCTTCAGGAGCTATAGAATAATTCTTTGACCATTATTTTGTAACTGACTGAAGAGCTTTTTCAGAAAGAGAATAGAAATTACACAGCAATTTTCCCTTGGGATATGCTAACTTCAAAATTGATATAAAGTTCTTTCTTAAATAGAGGGGGAAGGACTGAGAGTTCTTTTGCCACTAATTTCCCCTAGTTTTGTCTTTGTGAACATACAGAACAATTTAATTATGAAGTAGTATCAGATTATTATAGAATTAATCAATTGATAAATAAAAAGGACTCTTTTTATGGTATCCATCAAGCCTTGCAGCTCAGCAAATTTAAAGAAGTAAAATTAGCATCCTAAATAATTATAAACAAGTCACATAAATCAAATAAGCTTCTAGTGTGGTTTTAGTAAATGGAGCCATGTCACACTTATAAATACCAGCATGAGAAGCTTCACAACCAAAGTACACTGTAGCAAAAATATCTGAGCATAGAAGCCTTGAATCATTAAATCAGATTCTAGAGGGTGGATGCTTCTCTGACAATTAGTTTGAAACCTGAAATAATATGAGAACAGATTGCTAACCTGAAGTCAGATTTCATACTTTCCCTTTAGTGTCTTATGTACTGGTGTTACCTTGAATACAGTGAAGCTCAGTTGATCTGCATCATATAAACATGTGTTTAGAGCTTAAGAAAATGAGCAATCTTCACCAAAAGTAAACAAAATTATGAATAACAGATGGTTCTCTGGTGTAGAAGACCAAGGAAAAAAAAAATCTAAATTCTATGTCAAAGATCAAGTAGGATTTTTTTTTTTTTCCAAAATTAGTCACTAAATAATCAATTTTGAAGGCAGGAATCAACTTCTTAATTCTAGATTATATCTAAACGAGAAATATTCTGTTTGAAGTGCAAAGCTGGCTATAATTCACATGATTTAAACATTTACATGTAGAAGGTAGTCAACATTGGCTTGGACATCATGTGGTAATGATATTGTCAGTTAATTAGTATTTCAGTTGAGAATTTTCAGTTAATATTCTAGTATGTATCTGAAGGTTTTCAATTCAGAAAACATGACAATATCCAGCCTTGGCTCTCTATCAAGACAGAGGTAGAAATGGGCATTTTGAAAATAAGCTTGAGCTTAACTAGGTCTTAGCAACATAATATGCATAATCTAATACTAGCTGTTAGGAAATGAGAAACAAAGGTATACATCTGTCTCTTAAGCAGTACTTTTCAAGCTATATAATGGATCTACAGTGACAGAAAATACTGACAAATCTTTTTCAAAAAGTATCTGAAAATCTCACCAGTGCCAAGTGAAATGTATAAATTTCACTACTAGCAGTGAAACTAATCTTACACACTTTTTTTTTCATATCAATGCTATGACCAGGACTAATACCAAAGCTAAACGGAAACATATTCTGAAGGGCTTTAGGAGATAAATGGTAGCTTACTGTCTGTAGCTTGAGAGAGCAAGTGAAACCCTTTCATTTAGCTGTTTCTAAAGCCTACTGAGTAAGTAATTTTGCAAAAGATGCTCTGGAGATAGTTTTGAAAAATCAGTGTAGTGCATTGGTAATGGTTCCAGGCTGATTTTTATGGAACCTAAGGGTTAAATGCTGGTCCCATTGACATCAGCAGTGTATTTAATTCTAAAGGACCTTGAGCTGTAGCTGAAGACTTCTTCATCCACAGCACGGCTACAATACAAGCAGTAAAAATGTACATCTCACTCCCATCTACATCAAACATGAGACCTCAAAACAGTGCGGATAGAACTATACTTTAGAGGAAAAGATAATTGTTTCTCCTTGATTTCTGGTGAACTTGTCAATTAAGGTTAATTCTAATGGCTCTTTGTACTGTGTTCAAGTTGTGGGCAAAGTTCTCACACAGTAAATGAAACTTCTGATTTCTTTAACTGCTCTCCAGATAACAAAGCATTTTTGTTGCTACAGAAAATTCAGTCAGCAACTCAGAGCTGAAAGACTCATTATACAGTAATAAAACCCATGAGATGATTCTTTAAGAAATTCTAATATCCAGACTTTTAGAAATCTAGGAAACAGCAAACCAACTGCAGGTTTGACACTTGGTGTACGGCATCTAAGTAACAGACTAGGTCCAAGAGCTCTAAAAAGGCACTACTATATTTCAAATCTAAAAAGTATAAAATTTACCTCAGTGTCATTTGAAATGTTTTGCTAAAATGTACTGCTATAACTACAGTACTATGGCATTTAACTTGAATTATGGAATTAATGTATTCTGCGCATTCATGGTATTCTCTTTTTCAAATTAAAAAAAAAAAAGACATCATACTTTCAGGTTTTTGAGGTAGAGTTAATTTCTGAAGAATTTGCCAAGATGTTCTGCAGATTTTTGCTGGTACTGCACTTTAGCAGCACAAGCAAAAAAAGATTTTTCAACAGTTTAGTGGAAAATCAATTATAAATTATGTGAGGTACCTCCAAAATTTTCCACAGAAATGGGAACACATCCATTCATTTTCTGTAAAACAAAATGGCAAAGTTCCCTGCAAATTTCTTCCAATTTTTCACCTCAATTTTTAACTAGACTCAAAGATATTCTTGTTTCATTTGGGCTTAAGACATCTTTTTACAGGACAGTTTTGTTTGTTTTTCATGTGATGTTTTCCCATTTCACTTAGGTGGTAATTTTACTTAAGTAATGCCTATGAAATCTATTAACTCCAGTCTTTCTGAAATTGGGTTAACCTTTGCAGTGAATACCACACGGAGATTTTGGATATCTGGACAACACAGCTTGTTTGAATATTCATTTGAAAAGGAAAAAAAAATTAGACTTCATGTAGTTTTTGTTGGGTTTTTTTATCACAGTGTGGTGGAGGCCAGTAAGTTTGAAAGAGGCAGATAAGAACTTTGTATTTCAAATTGCCAGAGAAATAGAAGAATATCTGGAAACGTGGAATACATTATTTGCCTCGTCTGCCTGAAGAAATTATATTCATTCAGGTAATCTATATATCCTGTTAACATTGATAGCCCTTTTTCAAACAAATAAAAATCCATTTTAATTGTAATTGGAGTCCATATAAGCAAAATAAAAAATAATCTGCAAATGCAAATCAATACCTCATATGCATAGACCTGGTGTTGAAGAAATTGAAGCATCTGGCTCTATCAGCCTAGAACAACCTCTGCTTGTATTGGTGGGGTAATTTTAGAGCAGAAGAAGTTCCACTTGAGAAGGAAGCATAAAACCCAGTTGCAAGATACATGGATGTACGCTAAACATATTTGTAGTATGAATGCAAACTAGATGTATTCCTCATATGGAGGCATTCTAGAAATACCTCCATAAGGGATACAGCAACTATATCTTCAGCCTGGTAAGTGCGCCACTGTTGATAGTATGCTTACCATCAGTTTTTTTGAGAAGACAGAACAGTCACCCAAAAGTAAAATAAAAAGAAAAGAAGGAAGCTATCTGAAGATCTTCATGAAAGGATAGCTTATCTTGGAATCAAGTTTCAAAGAAATGAGAGGATAACTCAACTGATTACTTCCTGCTTAAAATTAAGTTTCTATTTTGATCATTTACCAAAAAAAAAAGTTATTATTAAAAGCCCTGCTCTTTTCACACAGAAATATGAGAGCATTTAAAATACAAAACATGAGCAAATTAGAGGCCTTTCTCCCCCTCTCTCTATCACACACAGTTTCAGGCTTTGTATGTCATAGACATGAAACAAATGAAAATCCGCACAGTTCATATGCCAAATGACTTCATATTTTGAAAATGAAACATTTATGTTGACAGATTATTAGCTTCCAGTGTCACTGAAAGCAAGGAATTGCCCTGGTGCTTTACAAAATTGATTGATTTAAAAGCAATTCTTCAAATCATAGGAAAATAAGTCTGCGTACTGGGCCATGAACACAGCATAATCTTCATGGGTGGTAGCATACTCTTACAGCTCCAAGTCTTCAGGGACTGAAGAGAATATGAACTGTCACATTCAGTCCATTCCCTCTACTAGCAAAAGTTAACAGGATCCTCTGACTGAAGTTTTATTTACTGCACCCATTCCTTGTCTAGTGTAAACACTGAGGTTTTCATTGCCATCTTCAAAGTTCATTGTTGTTTGAATACTCACACTTTGGGTGACTTCTTTTCAGTAATATTCCTTCAACACATCTATCTTAATTCTGTTCTGAAGAGAATAAAAGTCATGGATCTGCCTTTCTTCAGAAAAAAAAGGAAAGAAGTTCTTATTAACTCCAGACAGAATGAAAACAACGTTTTTGCCTAGACGTCTCAAAATGATGCTATGCCTAAAAGTTCCTTCTCCAGATCATCTTTCATATTCCACCTTTTCTATCCTTCCATGTTGCTAAATCCTTGATCCAGGCCCTCATCATCTCACATGGGTATTCACTTTATCCAACTATGGCTTGCTAAAAATTTATCTAATTCAAACTACTTGCTTTTGTTGTCTCTATATAGTTAGGGTACACAGACAGGCATGTTCAGATACAGATTCATCCCAGCGCAGAATGAAGGTCTCAGATGGCAAAGACACATGCAGAGCCTGGATGTGAAGATCTGGAATAAAGCCCAACCCAAAGGTTATGCCTGGGTTCTGGGACTGAGTAAACAGATTAGCATTACTCATACTGATTAGAAAGAAGGTAAAAGGGATTAACAGGGAAAAGATTAAGAGTCTTCGTTTATCCATATCAGATTTGAGGTAACATCTGGAAATTGGTAGAAAGATCTTAAAGAGACGGTAATTAAAGTCAGTAAAGTGAAGCACATTTTAAAAAATCTAGCTGGAGCGTGACCTTAATGCTCTGGCACTATTTTTCAAATTCAATATTTATTTTCATATAAAAAGTATTTGGGGATATTATAATAATTATCATCACCATCCAAAATACAAATACTACAAATCACCTCTCTCTTCCAGTTCCTTTCTACTGATGTCCAATGCACCGCCATTTTTAAGACCTGGAAAATAAGTTCATGTGGCTTTCAGGAAAAAATATTTTGGTTCTCTGCTAGGCAACAATATATATAGTTTCTCTTAATGTTTTTACTTAATCACTGTAACTGGCACGTCTCCTGTGTCCTACCACTGAAACTGTGTCATTAATCTCGAAAAGGTCAACCACAAAGTAAAATTTTAAATTGAGTTAAGCACAGTTCTGTTATATTATTCTATAAAAACTGTGAGGCACATTCAGCACACTGAAGATCCGTCTAACCTTTCTTTTATCTTTCCTCTCCACAAAATCCTCATGGATTGGTGTATCCCAGAGTGTCTCTGTTACAGTTTCTGAGTTTAATGCACCTCTAATCCATTGTGTCTCTTTCAGTGGTGCTATTTAAGTCTTAAAACCTTGAAATGACACAATTTTTTGGTATGGAGCCCTTTAGTTTCCTTCTATCCAGGAGGAGATTGAGGCTGTTGGTCTTTGAGATGATCTCTGCAAGTCTGACTTCAGGGAGGAACTTCTATCCATGTTCTCACTGGGACAATGTCAGGACTAAAAAGTGCAGAGTATTCTGTAACAGTGGTAGTTATCATCTACTTAGAACAATAAAAGCTTCAGAAGAACATGAGGAACCCATACAGAACTATTGGAGAACCTGATTAGATTACTTCAGGTCTTTTCACCCATCTCTTTGTCTAATAGAGACCCTTGTCCTATTCTGGAATATAAGATGTCAACTTTTCATGCATAAGGGTTGGTACAGACAGTTTTAAGATCATGATCTGCCAGACCTCTTTAATCTAATCAAATCAGTACGGGTTATTTCTCAGAGAAAAAAGACTATGAATCACCCTCGGCAACTGAGGTTGATCATCCTGACAGCCTCCCTGAGTCCATGAACTTTCCCCTTTCCCCAGTAACCTTAGTACCAGCAGAAAATGTTCCTTTACCACCTTTTTTACGCAGGAAAATAGTTCCTGGAAATCTCTTAGAGACATTTGATAAGTTTTACAGCATTAATATGATGCTATACACATGCCATGCTTCCAAAGTATTCCAAAATATGCTTTTTGGCTTCATTCTTCAATATGCCAAGCTCCATGAACTACAAGACAATGTCATATTCTAGAACATCTTCATTACTAGAAGAATTTTAGTAAAATTACATTATTAATAATCTAAACTACAACAGTATTAGTAATTTATTTTAATATATGCCTGCATTTTTTTCCAGCAAAATATGCATCAGCTTTAATCTGGAAAGTTTAGAATGTTGCAGAAGATGTTAATTCCTGATTGTTCATAGGCTCTGTATCAGACATACATACCTCTGTCTGAATTTATCCCTAGAAAAGCAGATGGGAAGGCTGAAAGCTTAAGATCCATGCACTCCGTTATGCAGAGCATTTCCATTGAAATCAAGAGAGTTTTGTGTGAGGACTGAGTTACTAATTTATTTCTAAAACTCAGGAATACACTTCCATTTTCAAGTGGAATGCATAGTACGGATGGCATTTGACCATCCTGCATCAGGCTAACACTGTTTCAGCTTCTTGAAGTGGGAGAAGAGCTAGCCTTCCATTTCTGTGACACTGATGATTATTGCTCAATTATCCAGTTTATAAAAAAATATTTGCAGTCAGCCTTAAAAGAGGCGTATTCTAGCACATCCCCAAATTACACAGCACAATGCCCATCGTCGCAAATGATATCCTATCAACGTTTGCATGAAATAGAAACCAAGTCTAACGGTATTCTTCTGGCAAAACAAGTAGACAGAGATGCTTCCAAGTATTGCTTTTCCACTACTTACATGTTCTTTTAAATCTTCCATGGGTTAGCTACCAGGCCCAAGCTGAAGACAGTTTTGTTCTCAAGTATCAAAATCAGAAGTGGTTCCCAAGCTAGATCTGTCTCCTGTTCCTACTGCCTCTTCTCCCAGGTACTATAGTATTGACACTTGGTTCACCAAGCAGCTCCTTTCTCTTCCTCTGTTCCTGTCACCTCAGACTTGTTACCTCAAGGCCACTATTTCTTCCATGTGAGGAAATGCCCAATCCTCACCCTCACATCCCCATCTCTTCTGGCACCACTCAATATTGTTTTGAGAGCAACCATGCTAAAATTTGGTTCATAAATTTTATCTTGTGAATGATTCAGCTGTTTTTATCCTGCATAACCACAAAAGGAATGATGGGGAGAGGAAGGATACTAGGTGAATCCTTTAATAAGGTTTCAAATCATTACAGTCCCAAAGCAAACACTAATTGTCTTTAATCAGCTTCCAAGAGGCATTATAGAACACTTCTAGCCATTAAAAATACTTCTATTCCAGATACAAGAACTGCTATCTTAACATAGTCTGATACAATGAGAAATAAGCCTTCTCCATAAAATATTTAATAAGTCTACAAAAGTAGAATAGCAGATAATGGGCTACCCCAATAAATCCCTGAAAAGTAGGATTTAGTCATTAGATTTCATTGTTTCTTGACTCCCCAAACAGATTATCCAAACAACATAGCCTACTGCACATCAGAAAAAATAACCACATCCTAAAACTGAGATGGAAAAATACATGGGGATGCCATTCCAGTAAGATATTAATTGGATTTTTTTATTATTTTGCAAAAATAGATCAGCTCTATCACCATCGAAATGAACAGGTTTCAGTTCTCACTGAAACTCCTGAAAAGTCTATGTGGATAAAGAAAGAATTACTGTGGTTTTAAGTACCAGTATAGTATTAAAATATTGCCTATATTACTTAATTCAAGAAGGATATATGTGTATTATATGTAAAAATCTCTCCCATATAAGCTAGATATTGCAAAAATTCTTGCTCTGGGTAGATATACTCTCTAAGGCAACTTTTGCTTATTTTACTCATCCCAAAACAAGAAATGTGATAAAAGTTCCAGTATTCTATATAATGACACTTGTATAAATCAGGCTGGATTTGTCCTTGAAGTTAAAATGAAGTAACTCCCAGAAGGACAAAGAAAAATAATTTACTATAGAACATATCCATCAATCAATAGTGAAAAATCTCCTTAGTTTCCAAAGTCTACCTTAGATGCTATGGATATTAGTTGGTTTCTCCTCATAAAGCTAGATATTTCTCTTAAATTCAGTAAGAATTGTGAATTTCCTAAAAATACTTATATAACGTACAAGAAAGGGTTGAGGAAAAAGTAAAATCCCTGTGAGCTGAAACTTAATAGATTGCAGTTGGTTGCTCCAAACAGCTTGTGGTTAAAAGCATTTTAAAAGCACAGTGTTATTACACTATGAGTAAGTCAGGTTTTCTTTCTTTTTTTGTTTTTCCTCTCCAGTGTAATTTTTTACCAGGAATTGTCACCTTGAGCAGATCTTACATTAAGCCAAACGTTAATTTCCCTAAACTGTTTTTGTGTGACTGCCTTTCCTGAAGTATCGTGGAATCCATAAGCCCAGTTTCAGGGGTACTGAGCACCCAAGCTCCAGTTAAATCAGTGGTGGCTGTGGATACTGGGCCGCCTTTAAAAACAAGTTACAAGGCAATGCTGCTGACACAGAGAAAAGTAGCACTGGAAGCTCCTAGCATGGAGAACACCCATTGACTCATCTGGTATTTACATACATAAAAGCTTGGAAAACTGCTTTCTGTTCTCAAATCTTAGGAGGCACTGGGACTTCATTCAGTCTTATTATGGATTTTCTTAGTTTCCATCTCACAAGTACACTTATGCATTTTAAAGTAAATTAAAACTAACCTCTGTGTTTGTGTGCATTTATGTGTGGTTGTATGTGTGTACATACATACACATTTTCCTCCATATTGTATTTTGAGGTAGCAAACATAAAATCCTTTTGTTACTTAGAGTTCAGCCCAAAAGAATGGAAACAAGGTGCATGCATATATTTAATAACTTTGGCAATAATAAAGAGATGATCTGTCTCCTGGAGAAGCAGCAAGACAACACCTTACTACTATTCACCTGGCACAGTATCACCACTGTCATTTTGGTGAGGTCTTCCAACTTTGAGAATCTGGGCAGATGTCCCCTTTACTGGGATGTCACCTTATTTTTGGCAAATTCAGAGTCTGGTGAACTTTTGCTGTTCTCAGAAAACCGTACGGAAGAAACACTTTAGTTTAATGTAGCTTGCACCAATGTTACTAGGAAGCTATTTTCTCAGTCTGGGATTGCCAGAGCCCCATGCACACTTCTGCTAGCCACCAAAAGGGAAGAAAGGTGGAAAAAATAGGTCTGGTAACATGTGGTTCACCATGACAGTTTTATATGCATTTGGAATTCCCCCACATTAAACAAAACATCTTGACTTCTTTGCATTGTCAGAAAAGTACAAGTAAGTAATAAAAGGGGTAAGTACATGGACCTCAGAATAGGTGAGAAAAACTGGCATCCAATAAGATGACAAAAAATCAACACTTAACCTTCCAAATGCCTGCTATCATATTTCACAACTCTGACTTTCAAGAGCAAAAAGGCATTGTTTCTCCCCCTTATTACAGATGTCCTGCAAAGTGAAAGCTACATCAAAAAACAAAGAAAGAGGGGGTTTATACTGGTTTATTTTAATGGAGAAAAAAACTTGACAGCTGCAAAAATGAAGCTTTCTTAAGTGCTCCTTAATTAAAATTAGACAGTATTGAGCTGAGACCCAAATCTGTGTAAAAGGGATTTCTCCTGCAAGTATAGCCCTTACAGAGTGTTCTGAGCAATCCCTTTTAGCCAGTGGCTGGCACAGGGGTAAGGTCTTTCAGATCTTTTGAGAACAGGCCTGAAAATCACAGCTCCTAAAATCTCTTGTCTCAATCTGCTTTGAAATGCTGACTTACACCTTTATGAAAAGATAAGGAACCAACAAATTTGCCAACAACATTTGCCTTTCCAAAAATAAGTCAATGTTTATTGACTTTCTGGATATACAACAAAAGCTTTTGAGTTACAAATGTCACTTCAGCAAAGTTTTTTGGTCAGACAGAGAGCAAATTAGCTGTTCAAGATTTTTTCTGATCTCTCTGTCTCTGGAATACTTTCTTTTATCCAGCTTCTCTCTGTGGCTATATGCATGTTGTATGAATGAATGCTGTATGAATGCGAATGTTACAGTTCATTCAGTGGTAAAGTAAAATTACAACGTTCCTGTCCACTCCCTCTTCATTCTTATCTCAACTGTTTATGGTGCTGCACTGTAAACAGATTATTGAAACAAACAAAAAAAGGCCACCCGTATAGCTATATCAGCGCAACAGACAGTGAAGTTCCATGGTTTTTTAGTCCAACTCATATGCAAGTTGGCATGGGAAAAGATAGTGAAAAGGGTAGCAAAAAAGGATCCATCTGCAGCCAGATCAATTCACTGAACTGACTTACTGAACAAATGGTGTCTCCCTAATGCCTGTAAAAGGGAGGTGGCAGGACAGAAGCACAGAGTCAGAAGGCTGGGAAGGGAGAGACTGCTGTTTCAGTGACAGCCCTCACTCATGTTGCATTGAAGTGACCATAAAATCACTCCCTGAGAGGAAAACTGTGTATGGCATAGCGGTGGGTTGAAGCTTGGGTTTGGAACTTCCTGTTCTCTGCTTGTACAGGGACACAAGTAGTACCCATGGACTCTTCAAGATCTTTTTCTTCTCCAGTTGTCCTTCCCCTGTTCCCCTCATTCATTTTCTCCCACAGATGTCTCCATTCCTTTGTTTCTCATGAAACTGGGTTCTATCCATACAGGAGAAGATCCGGCGTCTCCTTCTCAAGGAAGAAGCGTATGGGTTTGGTACATACTTTGTTCTGCAGGCAGTCAATCCTACACAGGATTGGTGTGGCAAGAAGAGGAATTTTTTTTTCAAAATTAAAAAACTCATGTACATATGTGGGAGGAAGAGCATTCTGCTGGAAGTGATTTGACTTCCAGCAATAGAGTTCAGGTCTGTGACCCAAGCAGACATTAGGAGGCAGGACCTCAACACAGGATTTATGTCAACATTCACATGTAAACATGAACTTATTTTGCTATGTGATGTAATGTTACTCAGACAACTAAGGACTACGGTTTTAATATGAAGACCTATTAGACAGTATTTATAGGTAGAGATAGGCAGACTTTTGTCAACATGAACGCAGCCTGTAACATTAAAATGTTTGAACATAGAATAGAGCAACTATGGAATCAACCAAGGAAAATAAAATTAAAAGACAAGAAAAGAATTTCTAGTGTAAAAAAACAACCCCTTTTTCATTAAAACCAGGTCTTTTCATATGAATAGAAAAGAAAGGAGAAAAAGTACAAAGAGATTTTTGTTCATTTGTTCACCTTTAACATTCAGGAGGACAAATAGTCTACAAGTTGGATGTGGTATTGACATAAGAGGTATCATTCTAATTAATACGGAACACTGAACTTCTATTGGAGAACAAGAGCAATGAGTGCAGAATTGTGACTTTCTGTTTAAAATATTTGGAAGACAGGCTCACACTATGACCTGCTTCCAGTTTCCAGTGGTATTAGGGATGAAGCCAGTATAAATCCAGTTGTCACAAAAGAACAAGTTATAGTATATATTAAACCACAAAAAAATACTTTCAAATAACATTAAGGGTATGACTTAAGCCCACAAGAGCTAGGAAATTCAGAGTTAGGGCTGCAACTCTGTCCTCAATTCACCTCATTTTGTTTAGGTATTATAGCAGATACGACAAAGAGCTACATGAAACATGATGGTTTTGGTTTACAAGGGTTAGCACAAAATTTGGCATTCATCTGTGCTGGGTAGAGTTTGCCAGTTAAGCTAGAGCTGACAAAGCCTTCTCATAGAGTGGAAGATTATATGACGAATAAACCAGATCTCTGCATTAAATGTTAATAATAGAATGCATGCCTCCTTTTACCTGATAAACTTCGTGATCCATGTTCCCGGACTTCAGATAGTTAATTTCTTTTGGAGACATTTGCTGGGAGTTATATGATTAGTGGGCTAACCTGTGTCACATATACAGGTCTGGACTGAGTGAGCAGGTGATCACAGTGACTGATATTTGAATATGCTGAAGATAGCAGCCAAAACACAAATGCAGCGAAGTGGGTTGATAACTAGCAATGAACCTCTAATGGAGAAAATGTGATCATTTGATGAAAGTGATGAGATTCAACAAAAAGGACACTTAAGAAGTAATAACAGGTTAAGACATGAGCTCAAGAAGCAACTAAAAGCAGAAAATTAGTTACAGAAGTGAGTTGAAAGAGGTTTTTCTCTGATACCCAAGCAGAGTATGACTTGCATCAGTTTGAGTTGAAGTTGTGAGGAAAGAGAAACAGAGAAACATATGCACATGTTTTATTTAGCTCTACCTATGTCTTATGCTTGCTAAAGTGAAGAGTGACTGCTTTCTGGAACCCTCAAAGCTTTTGTATGTTTGCTATCATGAGTTGAAAAATATTCAGGATTTCCACTTAGGTTTGACCAGCCTTTGAATAATTCTAGCAAATACTATGAGTAATTCCCACATCCCTGCAAATAATCCATACTTCATTAGTTTGCCTATGAGATGTATTACACTCTGAGGTGTATTTACACAAATAAACATACCTTTTTGCTGACATACGGGCATCTACACAAGGGTTTTCATAAGTATTGTTAAATCAGGTAACTTGTAATTTTTCTACATTCCCAATGATGCAACAAGAAAAAATTTACACAGGGCCTTGGCTTCATGTTCTACATTATTTTTAAGGAAGTCAGTAACAGCTGGCTTGGGTCCAGTAGATACCCTGGTGCTGTCAGCCCTTCCACTGGATTTCACAGGAGCACGTTAGTGACTTCATCATAGCAGAAGCATTTGGTGACTGACCCCCAAAGTTCTTGTTTTCCAGAAATTCAGACCAGGAGTTACTTTAAGGTTTTCCAAACATTTCAGAGAGCTGGAATGGGTCTTGAATTTGCAATGAATTTCACAACTTGCTGAGTTTTAAGTAATTCCGTGTTTCTTGGTGTGAGCTTCATTGCTCCTCATAAAATACAGTAACCTGTGATTCTGTGCTTCTTTGCAATAGCTATGCATGAGGATCTGAATAATAGCTCCATACTTCTTGGGCTGAAATTTGTATTTTAATTTCAAGACATAACAAATAGATTTAATAAAACTAACTGATTTACATGGGATTCAGTTTTTTAAATCCCTCAGTGCTACTTCAAAATTGTGGTCATTACTATCAGCTCAAAGTGCATTTCTAAGGTTTGATTTCCTTACTCCTTAAAGAAACTGAATTCTTATAAACATACTGCCGTCTATTTATAAAAATAACATAAATGAACTGACAGCTTTATTTTAGCTGTCCTGTCTTCCATGCTCAGAGTGAAGATGACAAAAGTATGAAGTTGTCATCATTCTCCCCATTCACATTTAGAGATAAAGTATGGAACCTACTATTCTTATGAAGTCCAGTCTCATTCAGGTTTCAGAGCTAGATTGAACAGTTGCCAAAGAAAAGTTTTTTCCTTTTCAATTAAGCCTATAGGTTTGCATCAGATCAAAAGCAAAAATTAGTTGAAAACAGGCAGGTTTTATAGTTCCTCTCCAGAGAATAAATTGCCCCATATTTGCTGGAAATCCAGCCTATTTCACCAAAAGGTTTGCAGTCTTTGTTAAATACCATGTAAGACTTAGGGTTCATTTACCAAAAGTTTCATACTACTAATCAGATACCACAAGACAGATACTTTTTAACAGCAATCTACATTATAGGCATATAGACAATCAAGTTACCATGCACCAGTTGAAATCTGTGACGTTTTATGTTTGTCTTCTTAGCCTCCTTCATATGCGAGGCAATATAACCTTTTACCTTGAGACTTAGACTAGGTTTTATTAATATATGACTGACTGGCTGAGAGGATACACAATTTCAGCTACCAAGACTGAACAAAGCTTCTATAATTCAACCACGTGCCCGAACATTCATGTTGGATGACCTTATATTTGCTTTGAGCCGAAAACATCCTCCCATGCTGTAACTGTTGCTCTGCTGATGCATGATTTCTTGTTAAACTAATGTGACTCTGTTGTGAGTCCTCAGCCTGAACCCAATTTGTATAAGGCAGTGTTTTGAGGAAATCACAATCACAAATGTTATTGAAAAACAGACCTCAGTTTAATTCCCTACGGAGTCATTTTCACATCAGTAAACAATTTAAATGAACTACATTCAATCTGCCACTTACCTTCCAAATACGAAAAAATTTTAACTTTTAGCTTCAGTCAGTAACTCACCAGAAGAAAATGAACAGGAATTAACTTAGAGTAGCATATTCCAAAACATTAAAAAGCATAGTCATTTAACTCAGGACAATGTTCACACCTGCCACCCGAAACTGTTAAATTCAGAATTCATTACAAGCTCTAAGTACAACCAATGTTCCTTGAAAGGGCTGCAAATATTCTGAACAAGCCATGACCCAGTTTTCAGCACAGTTGCACCAAACTATTTTTGTGTTTAAATAAAAATAACAAAAATGCACATTTTTGCATAGTTTCAACACAAAATTGAGGGGGCAGAAGGGGAAGAACTGTGGGCTGAGATGAGTTTCACTTTACAGTTTTGGAACAACCAAAACTCAAAGTAAAATGAACATGGTGAGTGCATAGAACCACAGGAACCAAAACCAAAGAAAAGGTTGGAATGGAATGTTATTACAGCTTTTATATCTATCAGGGTAGCTAGGTACTATCTGGCCCCTATTGCAATAGTATTTGAATAATGCATTTTGTAGCAATTTTTACATGTGATTCTCACCAGTGAGGCCATTACTGGAATAGCGGGTGTAATTCCGATGCCCACACTTAAAAAAAGATATTAAAAAATCATGTAGGGCTCAGGAAAGCAAAATAAGAATGAATCATGGTGCGGGAAATCAGTCTTAGAATGACAGGACAGAAAAGCTCAGTCTAGTTAATTTACCCAAGAGAAGCTAACTAGATGACCTCATTATAGTTTATTAGTGATTAAATGAGAAGACTTTCGATAGTGGTTTTGTTGATTTTTTTAATTAAAAAAGATAAATATCAAGAACTAATAGCTAGAAATTGAAGCTTAACAAATTGAGAATAAAAATAAGGTGCATCTTTTGGATTGTCAAGACAATAACAAATAACTTACAAGTGTTATAGTGAAATTATTCACCACTTTAAGTCATTGAATAAAAAAGAAATGTCTTAAACCATTTTTCTAAATCCATCAAAAGGGGCTTAACACTAAGATTATTAAGAAAAGATTTAGAATAAGATTGTGATAACCTCAGTCACAGTGCAATGAAAAACAGAATGGAAAAATTCCCATAAATGTCAGTATATGAGACCAACAGGTGACAATGCAAGTTGAAATTTTTTATTTCTCTAAAATTTCTAATGATTTTTTTTCTTTCTGGTATAAATTCC